>NC_090451.1:120893249-121196280 GCF_031143425.1 Pleurodeles waltl | reverse complement strand
AAGTGCAAAAGTGCAGAAGCGTTGTCATGTGACTTGGTCTGAGCCAATATAAGCACAGAAGCCCAGAGACACAGAATGGGACTAGTAGAAGCAAGACATGTCAGGTGCAAGGGACCTCCCTCGGCTTTCATCCCTTCTGAACTTTGAGGCCACTCAAATTTCCCAAGCCAAAGTGTGAGTAGCTCATCCAGTCCAGGTTTGTACTTTGAATTCTGGGACTTGTGACCTGGTTTTATAATGTGGTAAACAATAACACAAACACCGGAACACAAAGAAAAACATGAACTGGATTAGATGCTCCTGTATGATTCGGGGAAACATGAGAGCTCTGAAATTCAACAAGAATATCCTTGAGTGGTAAGAGTCCGCTCACATCCACGTTTTCCCACCCCATTGCCATATAAAGTTCTCCATTGATTCCTGTATAAGATTGTATTTTTTTAATTCCAGCACATATAGATTTAGATTTATACATATGTAAGTACGGGAAAGAACCATGAAATGTGAGGGAGAGCAAAATGAAATGTGAAGGATAAAAGTACAATGTGAGGAAAAGACGGATGGAAGCTTTGCTGTGGGTGGGTGTATATTGAATTTGGTTTGAGGGACAGAAAGTTGTCCAATGGACTCACCTCCTGCCACACCTCCAGCCATCTTGAGCTTTTTAGAGAACCCTGTGTTTCATTCTGGGCCTCGTACTTTCATTGTTCCCATTGAAACCATGAGCCAAGTATTCTTAACATTCAAAGTGCTGCTGGCTAAAAACCAGGTTGGTGACGCGTGTGACTTGGCGCTGCTTGACCACTATGTAGAAACACAGAACCCAGTGGACAGATGACTGAAGACTGGTAAATAGAAACAAACACTGCACTGGCCATTGAGACCCACCAGGCCTCTGTAGACCTCATCAGGGCTAGTGACCCTATTCTGCACAAAGAAAATGGCCACCTCCAGGTTCAGTCAACAACAGCGTATTTATTACAAACACAGGCAGCCTACATTAGAGAACAGAGGTCCCACTCCATCCTAGTCATGGCCCCTGGAGAGTCCACCCAGAGTTTCACAGACCAAGTTGATAGTGAACTTTAATCCATCACCTTCTGCAAACTCTTCCCTGTCTTTAAAGGTCACATGTTGGTGTTCATTTTTTGACTCACATTGCCTAATTGGTTCTCTTTTGAAGTGTTTTCAGGTAGTCATTGGTGGGTGGTTATTTATAAGACCTAGACATCAGACGGGGCTCCTACTTATGTTTGCATCATCCTGCCTTCTTTAGTTCTTTTTATCATTAGCAGGCGGGGATTACTTTTTTAAAATGCTACAATATCCTTTTTTCCATTTTTTTCAATTTCACAAATTTTTATTGAAGTTTTAAGTATACAAAACAGACTGTTGGCATGCACATAATAGCTGAGTATCATTAATACATGTCGAATGAGAACATAGTGTACATCTGAGTTAATTTAAGAGCGGTGGAATAGTGAATCATTGACTGCGCTGGATAAAAGCATTCAAGTTGCACAACCATGTGTGTGGGAGCTAAATAAACAGAAGAAAAGGGATTAAGAGGGAAGGAAGTAAGGTAGGTAGGAAAAGAGAATGGGGAAGGGGCGGGGAGAGAGAGGTGTGGTGACCCAACCGTATTTCCAGCATAGGTTATGAGTATGTGTCTGTCGCACCAGGGATTATCGGCGGATTAGTATAATGGGGAGGGGGTTATGGGTATCGAGTACTGTGTTGATATGATCTATGGTGTGAGTCTGAGAAGAGCAGAGGCTAGGTCTATGGGGTGTTGGGGGCATGGCCAAGATGGCAGCCGGAGCGGACGCTTCTTAAAGCTCTCTGCTCGTGCCTCAACATTAATCTTCTCGTTCTCCTGGCCTAATCTGCCCTGATGCCTGCCGTCCCGATCGAGGTGGCCCCCCGGTGTGGAGGTACGTGTGGATCAAGCGCGGGCTCCTGGCCGTGGGATTGGACGTGTCGGAGGGCCGGGCCCATAGAGATCGCGGCATCAGCCGTAGAGCTGTTGTGCGGCCGACCAAGGGAGGCGCTCCCAACGAGGGTGCGGCGGCACCTCTACATTCACTCCTGCAGGCCCGGCGTGCCTGCGGGCACCAAGGAGGAGGTGCGGGGATGCACCTGAGGACTGCATTGAGGCCGGGCTCACCGGCGTAGGATCACCGGTCGCCTGGAGGCCCGGTCATCCGCGCCACTTGCGGACATCGAGGAGAGGCCCCAAACGGGTGTGTCGTGCCTCGTGCTGCCGAGGGGACTGCCCTACACGAACGGATAGCTGCCTGAGAGACAGTGCCTGTGCACAGATGGGCAGACACTAGCAGAGAGCTGGCCCCGGCCGGGGGGATCCCCGGGGGATGGAACAGGCCGGCTAATCTAGCGAACAATTCCCCTGGCAGGTGACGCGTTGACTGAGCCAAACATGGTATATGTTGGACTCCGGGGGACCCCGATACTCACTAAAAACGCAGGACACGAGACCCACGGCGGCCGACACACTGCACAGGGACGAGACTGTGTGTGGCCAGGGAGGTCAGAAGAGGGCTCAAAAGTGATCCGCCCGCAGTTGGGGCACCCTCCAGGTGGGCTGACCACATGGCCTGGGCCTAAGCCCAGAAGACAACGGCATGACGACACAGACCCCATTGCGTGTGCTAACCTTCTTACCTGAGGAAAGACCCTACACAACTAACTGTGTGGTACACACCCGCCACAAGCATTCCCGCACCCACAGGAGGAATCGAAGGTCCGTTAAGACCACCCTGGCCGGCGATTGGCTCACTAGCCGGTCAACTCGACGACCTAGCCCAAGGTTCGGTAGGGTTGGCTCCACGGGCATCCTAGCATAAATTAGCGGAGAGAGACCCTGGGGTGGACTCAGCCTCTGTGGCAATACATGTCCCACGGTGTGATGGGGTGTTTGATTGACGGTCTGGGTTGTGTCCGCCCTGCGTGACTGCTTGCTGAAGATCTGAACCGCGTGCCATCATGGTCAAACCAAAACTGCCTAGAGCGCAACCAACCGCAGAAGGAGAGATGCCGGCCCCCGAGGGTGCGACCGGGGACCAAGTCGCTGCCCTACACCAGATGACAAGATATTGCGAGCTCATTCTGCACAATTTGATAAGCTCTTACAAGCTCTGCTTGTACACACCAAAGTGACCGTAGAGGGGAAAATAGACTCAGTGGCACTGGAAGTGAACCTACTCAGAGCGGATCACAGCAAACTGGCGGACAGAGTCACTACTAACGAAACTGCACTCACCACAGTTCAACCCAACAGCAAAGAACTGTGAGACCAACTACAGCGAATGTAAACGGAGGTCATTTACTTGCAACACAGAGTGGAGGATGCGGAGGGCCGTTCACGGAGGAACAACATCATATTTGTGGGGTTCCCGGAGCGAGTGGAGATGCCAAATGCTGAAGCATTCCTTGAACAATGGTTAAAAGACACAGGGGGTCATTCTGACCTCAGCGGTAAAAGGCGTTTACCGCCGGTCAGAAGACCGCCATAACACCGCCGCGGGCGCGGGAAACCGCCACGGTCATTCTGACCCGCAACAGGCAAACCGCCAAAAACCCGACATCCACAAAAGTCCGCCACACCAACGGCCAGTGAAAAACTGGCGATGACCAAACCTCCACCGTCACGCCAACAATACGCCCATTCCATTCCGACCCACGAATCCACGCGGCGGTCTGTCAACCGCGGTATTCTACAGGGAGTGCAGAATTATTAGGCAAATGAGTATTTTGACCACATCATCCTCTTTATGCATGTTGTCTTACTCCAAGCTGTATAGGCTCGAAAGCCTACTACCAATTAAGCATATTAGGTGATGTGCATCTCTGTAATGAGAAGGGGTGTGGTCTAATGACATCAACACCCTATATCAGGTGTGCATAATTATTAGGCAACTTCCTTTCCTTTGGCAAAATGGGTCAAAAGAAGGACTTGACAGGCTCAGAAAAGTCAAAAATAGTGAGATATCATGCAGAGGGATGCAGCACTCTTAAAATTGCAAAGCTTCTGAAGCGTGATCATCGAACAATCAAGCGTTTCATTCAAAATAGTCAACAGGGTCGCAAGAAGCGTGTGGAAAAACCAAGGCGCAAAATAACTGCCCATGAACTGAGAAAAGTCAAGCGTGCAGCTGCCATGATGCCACTTGTCACCAGTTTGGCCATATTTCAGAGCTGCAACATCACTGGAGTGCCCAAAAGCACAAGGTGTGCAATACTCAGAGACATGGCCAAGGTAAGAAAGGCTGAAAGACGACCACCACTGAACAAGACACACAAGCTGAAACGTCAAGACTGGGCCAAGAAATATCTCAAGACTGATTTTTCTAAGGTTTTATGGACTGATGAAATGAGAGTGAGTCTTGATGGGCCAGATGGATGGGCCCGTGGCTGGATTGGTAAAGGGCAGAGAGCTCCAGTCCGACTCAGACGCCAGCAAGGTGGAGGTGTAGTACTGGTTTGGGCTGGTATCATCAAAGATGAGCTTGTGGGGCCTTTTCGGGTTGAGGATGGAGTCAAGCTCAACTCCCAGTCCTACTGCCAGTTCCTGGAAGACACCTTCTTCAAGCAGTGGTACAGGAAGAAGTCTGCATCCTTCAAGAAAAACATGATTTTCATGCAGGACAATGCTCCATCACACGCGTCCAAGTACTCCACAGCGTGGCTGGCAAGAAAGGGTACAAAAGAAGGAAATCTAATGACATGGCCTCCTTGTTCACCTGATCTGAACCCCATTGAGAACCTGTGGTCCATCATCAAATGTGAGATTTACAAGGAGGGAAAACAGTACACCTCTCTGAACAGTGTCTGGGAGGCTGTGGTTGCTGCTGCACGCAATGTTGATGGTGAACAGATCAAAACACTGACAGAATCCATGGATGGCAGGCTTTTGAGTGTCCTTGCAAAGAAAGGTGGCTATATTGGTCACTGATTTGTTTTTGTTTTGTTTTTGAATGTCAGAAATGTATATTTGTGAATGTTGAGATGTTATATTGGTTTCACTGGTAATAATAAATAATTTAAATGGGTATATATTTTTTTTTGTTAAGTTGCCTAATAATTATGCACAGTAATAGTCACCTGCACACACAGATATCCCCCTAACATAGCTAAAACTAAAAACAAACTAAAAACTACTTCCAAAAATATTCAGCTTTGATATTAATGAGTTTTATGAGTTCATTGAGAACATGGTTGTTGTTCAATAATAAAATTAATCCTCAAAAATACAACTTGCCTAATAATTCTGCACTCCCTGTATTGGCGGTACACACCGCCGCGGTCGAAATACACATACTCGTACAAAACACTACCACATTGGCCAATTCGAAATACACGCACCTGATACACATACACACACCACTCCCACACACCCAACACAATATAAAACACACACCCACATCACCCACAAACTCCTACGACCACCATTGACTAAGGCCAGAGAGAGACACCACCAGCTAGTACAGAGCATTCACAGGCACATTACACCATCACTCACACAACATCCACGCACAAAACACCACACACCACCACACTCACCACACTCATCACCACAAACACCACCCCACACCTCATCCACACCACCCCATGGCACCCCAAAGACACCCCAGGTTTTCAGACGCTGAACTCAGGGTCATGGTGGAGGAAATAGTTCGGGTAGAGCCCCAGCTCTTCGGGGCACAGGTGCAGCACACCACCATTGCCAGGAAGATGGAGCTATGGCAAAGAATAGTGGACGGGGTCAACGCTGTGGGTCAGCATCCACGAAATCGGGACAACATCAGGAAGCGGTGGAACGACCTACGGGGGAAGGTGCGTTCCATGGTATCCAGACACAACATCGCGGTGCAGAAGACTGGCGGCGGACCCCCACCTCAACCCCTAGAATTTACAACATGGGAGGAACAGGTCTTGGCAATCCTGCATCCTGAGGGCCACGCAGGAGTAGGCGGAGGAATGGACTCTGGTAAGTCGAATCTCAACTACTTCATCCCCCCCCACCCACCGGCATGCCAAATCATACCCCCACCCCCATCACACATCCTCCTTGCTAATGTCTCACCATCACAACCCACCCATCCCAACACTAAGCCCTGCATGCGACCACAAACCATGGACACCCATCACCTAAGCATGCCCACTGCACATACCCATCCCCCCCAAACCACCGTCACAACAGCTCCCACAAGGGAATGCCAGCACTGGGGTACACGGGCACCCACCCATTGCACGCTATGGCACTCACAGAAGCAATAACCATACTCTTATACCCCTGCAGGACCCGAACGGCACGACACCGCCCAGGAGGGTTCAGAAATGTCCATGCCACCCCCAGAAGAGGCCCACAGTGATGACAGCAGCTCTGTCTCCCTGGACCCAGATGACCAGCCCGGCCCATCGGGGACCTCGGGACAGTCGGTTCCCCTCAGACAGCCACAGGCCACAGCAGACCTATCCCCCTCTGGGAAAACCAGCACAGCACCCACCCAGCGGGCCCATGCCTCTGTTTCCAGGACACGTCAAGCAGCGGTGTGTCCACCACTACAGGGCACCCAGGTTAACCCACCACCCCAACAACAACAGGGACCTTGGGGCAGTGGTAGTGGGCACACGGTCCAGGGGACAGAGGCCCAGGGAAACAGGGGAACTGGGAGGGCTACTGTGCGACAGGGTGGGGGACAGGCCCAGGGAACCCACTCTCCACAAGGCCCTATCCTCCATCATGGGAGCATACCACTGCTCCCAGGAGACGATGGCGATGGTCCTGGCCAGGTTCCAGGAGATCCAGGTACTGCAGGAGGAACAGTTTATGGGGTTCAGGGAAGAACTCAGAAACATCAGTTCCGCAATGGGCACCATCGTTGTGGCTCTCAATCAGATTGTCAGCACATTGCGGGACCATGTGGCAACACAAAGGGCCCCTGTCACTAGCATTGACCAAGAACAGGCTACCATCTCCGCCGGCGCTAGTGGACAGGAGGCCCGACACAAGAACAACAGGCCACCAGAACCCCACCCCCTGCAGAAGGAGAACCACCCCGCAAGCGGGGCCTGAGATCTAGGAAGAAGACAGAGTAGGATGCCAAGACCCCCGCCAGGAAAGGATACCCCCTGATTGTCGTCCCACTGTCCCACATTGTCACCCTGTCCAACCTTAAACTGCCCCTGCTCCACCTTCCACAGGCATTTGGACAATGCACCTGTGAGACTGAAAATATGGACTCTGCCATAGACATTCCTCCACCATCACCCATCACCGAATTGCTACCATTACCCAAAATTGAGCACTTTAATAAACACACTTATTGCACAAAAATAATCTGGAGTCTGCCTGTATTTTTGAACAAATGTATTACACAGAACCGTGCCAAAATGTCCAGTTACATTGTGATGACAACATACCACTGTCACACAGCTGTAGTCCATGGGGAAACAAAGCAGAGGTCACGGAGTGGGGCCCACATCTCTGAAATTGGAAGGGAAAGTCACAACTCAGTTAACATACACTGGTGGGAAACTCAGACAGTAGAGAGGCAGGAGACTTTAAGTAAATGTAAAATGCCGGTGTTGAGTCTTACCTGTATGTCATTGAAAATACTGCTGTATTACTGTGTCCCTGTTGTCTGTGTCGTCCTCTTCGTCTTCCTCCTCTTCACTCTCCGCAGGCTCCACAGCTGCCACAACACCACCATCTGGACCATCCTCCTGCAGGAAAGGCACCTGGCGTCGCAAAGACAGGTTGTGAAGCATACAGCAGGCCACGATGATATGGCACACCTTCTTTGGTGAGTACATTAGGGATCCACCTGTCATATGGAGGCACCTAAACCTGGCCTTCAGGAGGCCGAACGTCCGCTCGATCACCCTCCTAGTACGCCCATGGGCCTCATTGTACCGTTCCTCTGCCCTTGTCCTGGGATTCCTCACTGGGGTCAGTAGCCACGACAGGTTGGGGTAACCAGAGTCACCAATTAGCCACACACGGTGTCTCTGAAGTAGTTCCATCACGTAAGGGATGCTGCTATTTCGCATGATGTACGCGTCATGCATTGACCCAGGGAACTTGGCATTTACATGGGAGATGTACTGGTCAGCCAAACAGACCACCTGGACATTCATGGAATGATAACTTTTTCTGTTCCTGTACACCTGTTCACTTGTGCTGGGGGGGACCAAAGCAACATGTGTCCCATCAATTGCACCAATGATGTTGGGAATATGTCCAAGCGCATAGAAATCAGCCTTCACTGAAGCCAAATCGCCCACCTCAGGGAAAATAATGTAGCTCTGCATGTATTTCAGCAGGGCAGACAACACTCTGGACAACACCTTGGAAAACATAGGCTGAGACATCCCTGATGAAATGGCCACTGTTGTTTGAAATGACCCACTTGCCAAAAAATGGAGTACTGACAGAACCTGCACTAGAGGGGGGATCCCTGTGGGTTGGCAGATGGGTGACATCAGGTCTGGCTCCAGCTGGGCACACAGTTCCTGTATAGTGGCTCGGTCAAGCCTGTATGTCAGTATGACATGTCTTTCTTCCATTGTCGACAGGTCCACCAGCGGTCTGTACACGGGAAGATTCCTCCATCCCCTCGCAAGTCCCAGCGGACGGTGCCTAGGAAGGACAACATGGAGCACAGAGTCAATCAACCCACAGGTACGTTCCCACAGCTTGCACAGTACACGATTCTCAATGCATTGAATGGCTTGTATGAGTGTTGATGCAAGGCCTAGGCATGTGTGACGCAGTAGAAATTAAGATATGGGGGCCCTTGAAATGGCGGCTGCCTGACCTGTGAAGTGCAACAGTGGGATGTGAGGTCAATGCGCTGGCGTGGCACACCGTGGCGGTAGGCGGTCGAAGACCGCGGCGCAATGCCGCATTGGTAAACATTGAACCCTATGGGTTTCAGGAGCCAATGACGATGTACGCCGGCGGTCGCGGTACGCCCCGCTGCGGTATGCACCGCCGCGGGCGTGACCGCCATTTTCTATCTGCTTAATCACTCGATACCTGATCATCCACAGGAGAGGACCTATACTGCAAGTGCTGCTGTGACCTCGGTCTGGAAGAGACAATGGCTGCTGCGACTGGGGAAAGGGCCCCTGCCTTCACTTCTGAAGAATTGGAGAAACTCGTGGATGGGGTCCTCCCCCAGTATGCGCTACTCTACGGTCCTCCAGACCAACAGGTTAGTACACTGGGACCATGCTATGTGGCCAATGCCTGGGTTGAGTGGGGTGAATGAAAGATGGTGGGGAGGGGAGCGAATGAGGCATGCATCAAACGACAGATGAGAGCATGTGCCACATGGCAAGGGTGGGGATGGGGGGCCACTCACATCGAGCATGCAGAAGGTGATGATCTTTTATTTTCTCCCCCTGTACATGTCACATAGGTCAGCGCCCATCAGAAAATAGACATTTGGCGTGCCATCATCAAGGACGTCCGGACCCTGGGGGTCCACAACAGACGGGGCACCCACTGCCAGAAGAGGTGGGAGGACATCCGCCGCGGGAGCAGGAAGATCACGGAGGCTCTGCTGGGGATGGCCTCCCAACGTAGGAGGGGTGCCAGTCGTACTTTGATCCCCCTGATGTCCCGGATCCTGGCGGTGGCCTACCCCGATTTGGATGGGCGCGTGAGGGGGTGAGTACAAGCACATTCTGCTGATTTTGCGCACATTGGAGGTGTCTGGGTGGGGGAGGAGGGCTGTGGGTATCCCTAGGCCAGGGCGATTTCTGTAGGCTAGGCCCCTCCGTTAGGCATGGCCCTGTGCCCCCACCTCTGTAGGTTGCCTAGTACAGCTATTCATGGCCCTGTGTCACCTATGTGTGGAGTTGTCGTCCATAGGCTTGTAGGCCATGTCCCACGGATTGAGTAGTGTACCCCAAGTGCGCGGCGTAGTGCAGGGGGCTTCTGTGTCTGTCCTCTCCGCCAACGGTGTCGCCAATGCATGCACTCAACATGTCTTTGTTTCTCCACCCCCCCCCTTTTTTGGTGGTCTTCCTGTTCATGTTCATGTGTGCATTAGCATCATCAGGCGGAGGAGAAGTGGCATCGGAGCACGAGGGAGCTGCATCTCACATGGCCATGGAGGGCCATGCAAAATACTCGGATTTCACCAGTGAGACGGGGGCGAGGGGAGCTCCACAGCAGGGACACGTGGTGACACCAGCGACACAGACACGTCCTCGGAAGGGAGCTCCCTTGTGGTGGCGGCAACATCCGTGCCCACCGCAACAACAGGTACAGCCGCCACCCAGCGCACCAGCTCCGCCCTCCCAGCAGCCTCTCAGCCTTCGCCCTGTGCCCGCTCACCCAGGAAGGTGGGCATCTCCTTCGCCCCAGGCACCTCAGGCCCTGCCCCAGTTACCCCTGCTGCCCTCAGTGAGGAGGTCATTGACCTCCTGAGGATGCTCATTGTTGGGCAGTCTACCCTTTTGAATGCCATCCACGGTGTAGAAAGGGAGGTGCACCGGAGTAATGCATACCTGGAGGGCATTCATTTGGGTCAGGCTGCCCATCAGCGATCGTTCAACACTTTGGCCTCAGCACTGACGGCAGCCATTGTCCCTGTCTCCTGCATCCCTCCTCCAACTTCCTCAACCCAGTCCCACTCCCCTGTACCTCTGCCTATCCCAGACACACCTACAGACCAGCCTGCACACACCTCAACACCCAAGGGAAGCTCATCCAGACATAAGCACCACACATCGCACAAGCATTCACCCAAACAACATCCACATGCAGACATGCCAACAGCCACTGCCTCCTCTGTGTCCCCCTCCTCCTCGTCTCCCTCCTCCCTCCCTGTGACGTCACCACTCACACTTGCATGCACAACATCTTCAGCCACTACGTCCATCACCAGCACCCCCACCAGAACACTCCGCACACGTGCAGTCACCACCCCCACTACCATTTACACGTCCCCTGTGTCCTCTCCCAGTGTGTCTGTCACCCCCTCTTCCAAACCACACAAACGCAAGCAGCCACCCACCCAACAGCCATCCACCTCACGACAGCCTCCAGCCCAAGCACCTTTACCCAAAGACACCAGACTTCACTCTCCTACAACCACATCCTCTTCCTCCACTCCCATACCCACTACAACTACCCGTCCCTGTCTTACTAAATTGCTTTTCCTTTCCAACCTTGACCTCTTTCCAACAACTGACCCACCACCTCCATCTCATAAGACTCCAATCAGCACCTCAGCCACCACAAAACCTGGAACTACAAAGACAGTAGTCCAAGGATTTTGGAGTCCACCACCTTCAAGGCCAGCTACTTCGGCTAGGAGTAGAGAGACGGCCAGCCCACCCCCAGAAAAAAAAGCCAAGAAAGCCAGTGCCCGGCGCGACAGGCCAAAGACAGCAGGCTCCAAAGGCACTACCCTGGCACCGTCAGGGAGTGGGGTGCCACCTGGCACACCGCCAAAGGGAGGAAAGGGCCACAGACGAGCAGGGAAGGGTGGCAAGGGCAGAACGCCCGACAAGTCCGGCAGCAGGCGAGCTGCCCAGGAGGGCCCCACCAGCCCCATTCCAGGTGTGCAGGAGGACACCCACGGGCCTGGGACGGCAGCACAGGAGGGCCCCGTAAAGCGAGAAGACAGATGGGCACGAAGGGCCCAGCAGCCACATGTCAGGTGGTGAGTGAAATCCATGTAATGGCCGGATCTGGTGACCTAGACACACATGTCAAGCACCGCTGAAGAGGGCACCGCCGTCTCAAGCACCGCTGAACAGGGCCCTTCAAGTCAAGCACCGCTGAACAGGGCCCTTCAAGTCAAGAACCGCTGAACAGGGCACCGCCGTCTCAAGAACCGCTGAACAGGGCCCTTCAAGTCAAGCACCGCTGAACAGGGCCCTTCAAGTCAAGCACCGCTGAACAGGGCCCTTCAAGTCAAGAACCGCTGAACAGGGCCCTTCAAGTCAAGAACCGCTGAACAAGGCACCGCCGTCTCAAGAACCGCTGAACAAGGCACCGCCGTCTCAAGAACCGCTGAACAGGGCCCTACAAGTCAAGCACCGCTGAACAGGGCCCCTCAAGTCAAGAACCGCTGAACAGGGCACCGCCGTCTCAAGAACCGCTGAACAGGGCACCGCCGTCTCAAGCACCGCTGAACAGGGCCCTTCAAGTCAAGCACCGCTGAACAGGGCCCTTCAAGTCAAGAACCGCTGAACAGGGCACCGCTGTCTCAAGAACCGCTGAACAAGGCACCGCCGTCTCAAGAACCGCTGAACAGGGCCCTTCAACTCAAGCACCGCTCCGCTGGGCACCGCCATCTCTGCACCGCTCCGCTGGGCCCTTCATCTCAAGCACTGCTCAGCTGGGCACCGCCGTCTCCGCTGGGCACCGCCGTCTCTGCACCGCTCCGCTGGGCCCTTCAACTCAAGCACCACTCTGCTGGGCACCACCGTCTCTGCACCGCTCCGCTGGGCCCTTCAACTCAAGCACCGCTCCGCTGGGCACCGCCGTCTCTGCACCGCTCCGCTGGGCCCTTCATCTCAAGCACCGCTCCGCTGGGCACCGCCGTCTCTGCACCGCTCCGCTGGGCCCTTCAACTCAAGCACCGCTCCGCTGGGCACCGCCGTCTCTGCACCGCTCCGCTGGGCCCTTCATCTCAATCACCGCTCCGCTGGGCACCGCCGTCTCTGCACCGCTCCGCTGGGCCCTTCAACTCAATCACCGCTCCGCTGGGCACCGCCGTCTCTGCACCGCTCCGCTGGGCCCTTCAACTCAAGCACCGCTCCGCTGGGCACCGCCGTCTCTGGACCGCTCCGCTGGGCCCTTCAACTCAAGCACCGCTCCGCTGGGCACCGCCGTCTCTGCACCGCTCTGCTGGGCACCACCGTCTCAAGCACCGCTGGCCCATTGGCAGAAGGGGCAGGCCCGCATCTGTGTCGGGCAGGGCTGCACGAGGCACTCTGGGCACCATGCCTCCTCCAGAACCAGTGGAGTCTGTAATCCACTTGTGAGACTGTGGCTTTGCACTCCCCAGGATGGCACAGTGGGCAATCCACCCACTGTAGAGACTTGTGAGACTGTGGCTTTGCACTCCCCAGGATGGCACAGTGGGCAATCCACCCACTGTAGAGACTTGTGAGACTGTGGCTTTGCACTCCCCAGGATTGAACAGTGGCCATGGAGGCCCCTCGTGGATCTGGTGTCGTGGACTCATCTGGCTGAGGTGCCCCCCTTCCCTTCCCCCTGAGGTGCCTGTAGTTTTGCTATCTGATGCCCCTGCAGTGTTCTCTCCATAGGAGTCGGGTATCCTGTTTGGGCTTTGCCCATGTGTTTAGGCCCATTGGCCCACGAACAATGGCTGATACCCAATTTGGACAGGACCATTTACATATGTATATATAGTTATAGATGTTTGATATATTTTTTTACTTAGCCGTACAATATACTTCAAATTTCATGGTCATTTTATTTTGTCTTTGCTTTCTTCCGGGGGGTTTGGGGGTGTCACTCTGAGTTGTTGCTCTGCATTGATGTGTATGTAGTTGTGGGTGAGGGTGGGTGTGTCGCGTATGTGTGTCCCCGTAATTTTTTGCCTCCCCCTCCCCTGAAAAGGTGGCGGATTGGTGGGTTGTGATAGGGTGGGCGGTACATTGTCTCCCGCCTGTCTGTTGGCGGTGACCGCCGCGCTGTTTGTTTGTCCCGCCATGGCGGTCGGAGTGTTAAAGTGGCGGTCTCTGTTGGCGGTTTCCGCCAGGGTCAGAATTCCATTTTTTTTACCGCCTGCCTGTTGGCGGGTTGGCCGTCGCTTTAACACCGACCGCCAGGGTTGGAATGACCCCCACAGTGTTATCAAATAATGCATCACCCTCGCTCACGTTGGAACGGTCTCATCGGATTCCAAGCAGGCCACTACACCCGGGGGCTCCACCTCAGCCCCTAATTGCACGTCTCCTCAACTTCTGTGACAGAGATCAGATTCTTCTGTGCTTCAAGTCACAGGGCCCTATGCAGATGGACAATAATGTTATCACAGCTTATCCTGACTACACTGCTGAGGTACAACGCAAGCGTATGTCTTTCACGAGGGTCAAATAACTTTTACGTGGCAGCAACCTCACCTATTCTCTGCTATTCCCGGCACATCTCCGGGTGATAGATGGGGAGAAGACTCACATCTTCCCATCCCCGGAAGACGCCTGGACTTGGCCAAGGGACTGGTTAAACCAAATAATGATGACTCCAAGCAGGATGCATGGATCACTTCTCAGCCCCGTATGCGGAAGAAACCCAGTACTGGGACGTGTCCCTCGAGATCGCAAGCAGCTGAGGGCCAAGTGCAGGCCTTAAAAGTTGCTAATCTGTTTACCTCAGTGCAGTACTTTGCCCACTGCGAGGACAAGACCATGGACTAAAACTCACCGCAGGGCTACTCCAGTGCCTCCACCTCCCAATCTCTATTCGGCCCAGAGCTCACCCTGAGCACAGCAGATGATATTTAGGGGGTCATTCTGACCCTGGCGGTCTTGGACCGCCAGGGCCAACGACCGCAGAAGCACCGCCAACAGGCTGGCGGTGCTTCCTGGGCCATTCTGACCGCGGCGGTAAAGCCGCGGTCAGAAAAGGGGAACCAGCGGTTTCCTGCCAGTTTACCCCTGGCCCAGGGAATCCTCCATGGCGGCGCTGCTTGCAGCGCCGCCATGGGGATTCCGACCCCCTTCCCGCCATCCCGTCCCCAGCGGTTTTTACCGCCAGGAACAGGATGGCGGGAACGGGTGTCGTGGGGCCCCTGGGGGCCCCTGCACTGCCCATGCCACTGGCATGGGCACTGCAGGGGCCCCCTAACAGGGCCCCATAATGATTTTCAGTGTCTGCAAAGCAGACACTGAAAATCGCGACGGGTGCCACTGCACCCGTCGCACCCCAGCAACTCCGCCGGCTCCATTCAGAGCGGGAAAGTCAGAATGACCGCCGCGGTCATTTGACCGCGGTGCGGTCTTTTGGCGGTCTCCGCCCGGCGGGGTCGGAATGACCCCCTTAATCTTGTCCAATGCCATAGGCTCTGAACTAACTGCCTTGATGAATTCAGAGGCAGATATGCATCACAGTGGCACACACAGAGAAGAGGCTACCTGGCTCAGCGATGGGGGGCGCACACTGCAAGATCCATTGCTTCTGCACTGAGGTCCTCACCTGTTGGCCTGCCTGGTCGCCTCCTTGGTGGCGGGCTCCAACATCATCAACTAAGTGGACTGTGGGATGTGGGTGTGCAGATTATCCGGAACGGGCAGCTGCCTACAGAATGTATGCTTCTTCCATCCACACCTCCTCATACCCATAGGGGACACCAAAGGGACCGTGTTTGGACAGTTGTTATCTGTGGCACCCGTTGTGCTGCTGTGTTACACGTTGGGCCTAGCCCAGTAAGTTCTCTCTTTGTAAGCAATTATCTCTTTTCTATACCTTTCTTTATACCTGTGTGGTGGTGGGGGTTGGGGACGGGAGTCAACGGGGGGGGGAAGACTCGCTGGTGATGACGTTTTCCACAATGTTCCTTCCCCAACAATGAGTTTCACTAGCACCTATGCCACTGCGCTTTCTCATACTCACATGGCCACGGACACTTACAACATATTGACGTGGAACATGAGAGGCATGGCTAACAACACCAAGCGCTGCAGGGTATACGCGTAATTTAAAAGATATTGAACGCAAGAACTGCAAGAAACGCACCTAAAGCCAAAAGATCTACGCAGCCTCAACAGTAAATGGCCGGGGCTAGTTTATGGCACCACGACATCAGCATTTGCTAAAGGGGTGCTGGTGTGGATCACCCCAGGGGTTCCCTACATAGTGGAGTGCGACAAGACTGATGTAGATGGTCGATACGTCCAATTAGAGGGGTCTCTAGATGGTAGACCACTAGCTATAGTGGGACTATACGCTCCAAATTCAAATCAAGGGGACTTTTTACAGTCACCCCCAACTCCTCCAGGACCCTACGTTAAACAGCATTTGGGGCGGTGACCTGAACTGTGTGCCAGATATAGACAATATTAGGTCCCACCCCCCACTGGACGGCACCCTCAGCAGGAAAACTTCCCGTGTCTTGGAGACTTGGATGCTGGAAAGGAGACTTAGGCCCTCATTATGACCCTGGCGGTGTTGCACCGCCAGGGCCAACGGGGGCGGGAGCACCGCCGACAGGCCGGCGGTGCTCCCTTGGGCATTCTGACCGCAGCGCTTTGGCCGCGGTCAGAAATGGAAAACTGGCGGTCTCCCGCCGGTTTTCCGTTGCCCATTTGAATCCCCCATGGCGGCGCAGCTCGCTGCGCCGCCATGGGGGATTCTGACACCCCCTACCGCCATCCTGTTCCTGGCGGTTCGCCCGCCAGGAACAGGATGGCGGTAGGGGGTGTCTCGGGGCCCCTGGGGGCCCCTGCAGTGCCCATGCCAATGGCATGGGCACTGCAGGGGCCCCCGTAAGAGGGCCCCGCTAGTATTTCACTGTCTACATAGCAGACAGTGAAATACGCGACGGGTGCAGTAGCACCCGTCGCACCTTCCCACTCCGCCGGCTCGATTACGAGCCGGCTTCATGGTGGGAAGGTCGTTTTCCCCTGGGCTGGCGGGCGGCCTTTCGGCGGCCGCCCGTCAGCCCAGGGGAAAAGTCAAAATACCCGCTGCGGTCTTGCGACTGCGGTACGGTATTTTGACGGCGGGACTTTGGCGGGCGGCCTCCGCCGCCCGCCAAGGTCCGAATGAGGGCCTTAGTGATGGGTGGAGATTCCTACACCCACTAGACAGGGAATACTTTTTTCCCCGGTCCACCTCCTCCACACCCGCATAGACTTGTTGTTCAGCTCTGCCGGGCTGACCAACAACTTGACTAAGGCATCATACTTGGCTAAAACCATATCAGATCACAGTCCATTGACGGCCTCCATTCAATGGGGTAGAGCGCGCGCAAGCATTCCCTCTTGGCGCCTGCAGCCAGACCTGCTACTTGATCCTCTTTTCCTCCAAGAACTGGCGGAGCACAACTCCACTTATTTTGAAACTAATGGGGGGACGGCGTCGTCACGGGCGGTGGAAGGGGATGCTCATAAAGTGGTGGTGAGGGGCCTTTGTCTGTCAGCGGCGGGTGGAGTACGGCACACGATGCCACGATGAAACAGAGCTTCGGGAAGTGGAACGTGGGGTGGCGTTGGGCACCACAGCTCTGGAGGCTTTGCGAGCACCACGCACACACCGGAATGATGTGGACTTGCACCTGTGAAAGTTTGACTACCATCATTATGTCGCAGGACACACTCTGAAGGAGACTGTTCCAGCAGGTTGCTGGCATGGTTGGGACGTGGCGAACAACAGCGCACTCCCATAGGAGCCATAAGACTGGATTCCGGTGCAGTGGTTAACACACAAGCAGAAATAAATGACACTTTCAATCAATACTACAGTACTCTGTATGCGGCAAGGCCCCCCCAACAGCAGCGCAGCTGGCAGACTTTTTCCACATGCTCCCCTTAGCTTGCCTCTCCATAACTCAGCAGATGGAATTAGAGAAACCCATATACTCTGATGAGATTCAGCTGGCTCTGCGACAATAGGCCCATAACAAAGCTCTGGGCAGCAATGGTCTCCCAACGGACTACTATCACACATTCTCAGCACAGATAATTAAACCATATATGGAAATGCTGCACAAGGCTCCCGGACTCACAGCGCAAGGAAGTAATAGTGGTTCTCCCTAAGCCAAGTCGTGATCCATTAGATGTCTGGTCATACCGCCCCCTCTCACTGTTAAATCTGGACTGCAAGCTACTGGGGAAGGTTGTTGCGAACCGTCTGCTCCCGGTGATGCTGTCTCTGGTTCATGAAGACCAGTCAGGATTCATTCCTGGTTGGAATACGTTCATAAATATAAGATGCCTGTTAAGGCTCATGTCTGATGCCCCAGAGTTAGAATGTGAGCGAATTGTGGTATCCCTTGATATGGAGAAGGCGTTTGATACCCTGGGCTGGCCTTTTTTAATGGAGGCACTGAGACGCATGGGGTTCGGGAAGGTATTCATGCGGTGGATCAACATCTTGTATTCTGGCCCAACTGCCCGGGTTAAGACAGGCGGGACTATATCAGAAAGGTTCCCCATCAGGAGAGGCATGAGACAGGGTTGCCCACTGTCGCCGCTATTGTTCGCATTGGCGATTGAACCTCTGGCGGCACAGCTCAGACATAGGGCTCAAAAGTAGGGCATACCTTATGGTGAGGGCATACAGACAATAGGGGACATATTCAAAGAGGCTCTCATCATGACCAATAGTGATCTCACGCTAACACACGAAGTGCGATGGGGATGGGTCTTAACGCACTGCGCTCTACCACAGCTTGTACGCAGCACATGGCAATGCCGGTAACACGAACCCCGACAAACCTTCTCTTACATGACTTACTAACCGGCCTCAGTACAGCACATCTCAGCTATATCGTGTTCTGCTTGGAAACCCGGATGTAGCTCAAGCAAGAGCGAAGGCTCGGTGGAACCAGGTTCTCCCCACGCCGCTGACACAACAGGCATGGCTCACTGCACTCAGCCTGACACGTGAAGTGTCATGTAACCCTAGATTCCGATATACACAATTCAATTATTTACATCAAACCTACCTATCCCTGCATCAGCTCCGGCATATGTTCCCCCAGGCTAGTCAGGAATGCCCACGATGTGGCAATTCGGGAGCCACCTTTTTCCACATGACGTGGGACTGCCCTCTGGTACTGCGGTCTTGGCATGCCATAATCTCATTAACCGCTGAACTATTGGATCATCCATTGTCCCCCACGCCCGAATCCTGTTTGTTAGGTGTCCGCCAAAGGTCCAAGGAGGGGAAACAGCTGCACAGGTGCATCGAACTGGCATTCGTGCTGTTCAAATGCCTCCTGGCAATGCAATGGAAGGCACAGAAAACACCGGACACACACCGCTGGACAGGCAACCTGCTGAAATGAGCAAAGGCAGAGGCACAGGCACTACATTCACTCCGGGATAGAGGGCTGACGATCAAGGGATTGTACACATGGGATACCCTCATTGTCTCACTCGAGAATAAAGAGCATTGCTTAGGTGAGAAGACAAGGGGTATGCACATGGGAAGATGACCCACCATAACGCCTCATGCTCAACACAGTGGGGTTTCATATAGCTAATAAGAGCACCTTGAGGGACACTCCCTGGGCCCGACACAATTGTTGCCTGTATCCATGACACCCAACATACACGTGGCGGAATGGGAGACACGGCGCGCCAGCCTTGGCGATCATCATCTGGATCAACAACACCCACAGACTGGCACGGGGCGCACCATCACCTGCAGTGTCCACATTGAGGTAGTTACCAACCTTCAACTATTAATTGCTAATGTCAGTGAACGAATCATGTAACTGGGTAAAATTTAACATTGTCGGGGGCGAAACCCCTCTACCTCCTCCGCCCCCCTCTCCCTCCCACCAGAGACTACCCCCAAACTGTCTTTATCTTACCTCCCTCTTTATGTTTCAACCTCTTCTAATCTCTCTCGACCTCTCTACACCGTTACCTTATCTCTATTGTTTATATACAAGTTGGTATTATGGCAAAGATAGTGCTGTGGCGCACGAATGTGTATGATGTTGTGTATCAAATAACAATAAAGAGATTTTTTTTTAAAGGTCCATGGGGTGTTAATCTCTTCTAGGTGTTTATCAATTTTGTTCCATAGGCCCTTGTCGGCCGAGATTCAGTGATATTGGGTTGAAAGAAGGAAATGTGCACCTCTAATGTGTCTCAGCCATTCCCACCAGATGTTACTTGAGGCATTCCCCAGTGACTTTCAGGTGGATAGGATGGTTTTATGGGCAATAGTAAGTCAGCTAAAAGTAGGTCTTTCAGTCTCAGGTCCATATTGTATGAGGGGTGAAAGATTCCACATACGAAATATGAGAAGGTCCTGGGAAGTTTATTTTGTGTCCAAAAATTGTGTAGGAGGGGGCAGTTGTATAACATATGGTGCAAGTCTGCATGTGGTGTGTTGCAGCTCCAGCAGTTGTCGTTATTTGAGATGCCTACGGTTGAGAGCTGGCGCACGTAAAGTGTGTTATATGCAAAATGTGTAGTTTGGTTTAGGCAAGTTTTTTATTTTTTTGTGAATGGGGAGGACCATAGTCTGTGCCAGTTAAAATCGGAGGGTTCACGTAGGCCATCTTGAGTCCAGTCATTCTGCCATTTCTGTTGTGTAGTTACATAGTGAATTAGAAGTGGGTTTAACTTTTAGCATAGATTTTGGAAGCTGTATGTCCACCTTTCTGATGGAGTACCATAGGGGTGGGAGGGAGGCATGTTTAAAAGGGAAAGCTTTATGTTTAGAGATTGTGACCTTCAGTTTGAAGAAGTCATAAAAGACAGAAGGTGGAAGTTCAAACTTTCTGGAAATTTCAAAGAACGTTAGGGGATCTGATCTAGAACCCAGGTCATTTATCAGTGCAATTCCTTTTGATTTCCAAGTACTGCCAAAGGGTAGTTTTGGGTCCTATTTAATATCCTTATTATACCAAACTGAGGATTGTATGGAGCATCTAATCTTTGTATCTGAAAGGTGGAGGTCAAGATGTAGTAGATTGTCTGGTGTTAATATTAGATCATGAAAGGCAGGTTGTTTTTTGTAGATAGTTAACAGGCTCATAAGAGGGAGGCCGTCTGTTAGTAAATGTTCCATGGTGGAATGAAGTTAAGGTTGTTGTCGAGCCATTTCACCCTTTGATCAGTTAAATGGGCTAATTGGAATTTATTTTCTAAAGTCTAAAAGGTTCGCCCCGCCCAAATGTTTGGGCAAACAAAGTTTATTTAAACAGATCCGAGGTCTCCTTCAGTTCCATAGGAACTTGTTAGTAAGACAGTCTGAGTTTTGGAAAAATGGATCTGAGTACAGGATGGGGGACATGTTTAGTAGATAATTGACAATCAGGGTAATGACTATTTTCATAGATTCCAGTTTTCCCCACCAGGTCAAGAATTTTGGAGTCCAGCTCTCTAAGCAACTCTGCACCTTTTGGAGAACTAAGGATTTGTTGTGGCAGATAGATTCAGAGAATCTATCATTGAATTTGAGGCCTAGATATTTGAGGAATTTAGGTTGTCATGCTAGGCCAGATGCACCTAACACCTCTTTGGTACAAACCACATAATCAGCAATTTTGGTCATAATTTCAGTTATGGCAATGTCTGCATGTTCAGTAATAATTAAGATGTCATCAGGGTATGCTGCCGTCATGAAGGATTTGTCCCCAATACTTCTGCCTATAGAGTTCTTTTTGTCATTAAGGGAGAATAAGAGTGGTTTGGTGGCTAACAGAAAGAGGGCTGGGGAGAGTGGGCAGCCTTTTCTTGTACCTTGATTGAGCAGGAATGAATCCTACAGCACTCCATCGGTCCTTATTCTGGTGCCGGGACTAGAGTAGAGAGCCGTTACCATTCTTATGAATGGCTCACCCATATTGAGGCACGATAGGGTGGATCTCTAAAAGGGCCATGCAACTTTATCAAATACTTTTTCAGCATCAAGTGCTATGGCGACTACTGGGAAATATTTGGATTTGAGTGTTTGTAAGACACGACCAAGAAGTCTAATGTTTTCATTGGCGAGTTTGCCTTTGAGAAAGTCAGCTTGATATGGGTCAATGAGTATCGGCAGTATCACTTCAATTCGTTTAGCCAGGATTTTAGCATATAGCTTGCAGTCCAAATTGATGAATGAGATCAGTCTGTGATTTTTTTGGGTGAGTGTGGTCTTTCCCTTCTTTAGGGATTAGGGTTACAATAGCTTCCACGTTGGTGCCTCCTACGTGTCCTGTCCTTGTATATTCATGGAAGAGGAGTAGCAGTGACTTGCGTAATTCCTCAATAAAAGATTTATAAAATTGGCCAGTAAGGCTGTCCGAGCCTTCCCTACTTGGAGGTATTTAATTGTCGTGAGTACTCCTGAGTCGGTAAAGGGTCGATTCAATGTGGACTGATGAGAGTTGTTGAGTTTGGGGGGATTTAGTTTAAGATAGGTCAGGCTCGCTGTCTGGTTTATGTTGGGTTTTTCATCATATGTGGAGCTGTGAAAATCTAAGAAGATTTTAGAAATTGTGTGGGGGTCTAGCTGTAGTTGTCCCTGATTTGTTTTGACTGGGGATAGTTGTGAATTTCTTTGTTTTCTCTTTAGACATCGAGCCAGGGTTTTGCCAGCGGATTTGCCTCTGCACAGTTGTATCAAGTAAAATGTAGTAACCCATTGAACCACCCTTGTGCTCAGGAGTTTATTGTATTTTTATTGTTTCTGGTTTAGGGCATCTAAAAGAAGGATATTTTTTTCATAGTGGAGTTTGAGCTCAAGGTACTTGATTTCAATTTCTAATTTTACTAATTGGGCATTTACAAATGTATTGGTGTGGGCGCTGATTCCTATTATTACCCCTTTAATAGTTGCCTTGAAGGCATCCCGTTGTTTTTGAGGAGAGCAGTAATCAGGGGGAAGGTGGCTTGTGGAAAAAGTTTGAAATGGCAGTATGGATTGTGTTGAGGTTGCTTTAATCTTGCAAGATGTCACGATTAAGTCTCCAGGACGTGAACACAGGCGAGGCTGTGCAGCAGTCCAAGGATGATAGTATGGCCGACTGGTCGGAGATTAGCCTGGGTTCTATAGATGTGTCAGATATCATTCTTGCCAGATTGCTGGACAGCAGAATGTGGTTGATTCTCAAAAATGATTGGTGAGGGGTAGAATAAACAGTGTAATTCCTTTCCTATTATCTGGATTTTGGATATGCCCTCTATCGACTAGAGAAAATTTAGAACACATTTTATGTAGTAGTTTGTTTGATGGTGAAGCCCTAAACTTGGCTCTAGAGCTACGGTCAATTGTAGGGTAGAGAGGTAAGTTGAAATCACTTCCCATGATCAGTCATGGGTCAATGAGGAGGTTTGATACCAGTTCATTGATATTTTTCCAAAAGTCATTATCATTAGTGTTTGGGACACAGATGTTCATTAAATAGAATTATTTTCCCGATTTGGTTAGCTTATTAAGTATCCACGTCCAATTCTCGTCAGAGAGTATATCTAACAACATGATTCTTGGTGGTTTAGTAATGATGCTGATAACTCTGTTTTTCTTTTTATGGGCAGGTGATCCAATGACCTCAGAAAACCAAGATGCTTTAAGTGAAGGGCCATCTGAGTTGGTGAGTTTGGTTTCCTGAAGAAGCATTAGATCACATTTTAATTTGTATGTGTATTCAATAATTTTCCTCCTCTTAACCGGGTGATTCAGCCCTTTAATATTGAGAGAAAGAAATAATAGGTTATTGTCTTTTGTCATAAAGGATGGGAGGAAAAGCGTGAGATATATGAGTAAGCGGGGTCAACCCAATATGTTGTGGCTTGAGATCTTCCCCTTGAGCCCCCCATATGTTTGGTGGGGTACATTTGACATGCATAGATAAAGGTCAATCCTAGTGTAGTTTGAATGTGAGTTTAGCAAAACTAGGGATCATGGGTAGTCACCAGCGAGAGGGGGAAGAGAGAAGGGAAAGAAGGGAGGAAAGCAAAGACAGATATGATGGCAACACAAGTAAAACAAATGATGGAAGCCCACATACTCCCACAATCCACCTAACCCCATCCCACTCCATCCTCCCGATTCCTCCCTCCCCTACCTGTAATGGAAAGTACATGGGACTAGGAGGAGGAGGCTGCATGTCCCCATCTCACCACATATAGGCTCATGGGTGTCAATGAGCTAAGGGTGGTTGACATGAGTACTGAGGAAAGTAAGAGTCTACAATAGCAAAGGTTAAACAGAGTTCCTTAGTGATACTCCGTTTGCTGTGTCAACAGACATGTTATCTAACAGTGGTGGTAGTGTTTACTGAGCCAAAGAAATGGCAGACAGAGAAAAAGATTGAACCTTACGGAAATTCTTATCATAACAAATTTCTTTAACACAATAAGTATCAAAGAGCAACTGATATCATTTTAAGCCTACACATGGTAAAGCACGTATCATCTCCTTCACAACATATTATCTTGTGTCACATTTCAATCGACTCTATTGTATAAAAAGGGGTTTCTAACAACAATTGTGCAGTTTCGATTAGGGACACATGAACGTCAGAAAGTATCTAATATAAGTCTGAAACAAAAAGGTACATAGATGTGTGATCAATGAGCTGCAGTCTTCTCAACATGAAATTATTAGGGGAATTATATAAAGAATGATGTATATGTTACAACCGCTCTGCACTGAAGGGGGAAGCAGTGTCCTTTTCAGCTTCTTGGATATTGTTCAGGAAGGAGGTCAGATCTTCATGGTCGTTAAATAGGTGAGACGAGTCTCTATGGACAATCCAAAATCTTGCAGGGCCTGAGAATGGAAAGAGAATGTTCATGTTCTGTATCTTGGGTCTGAGAGAAAAGAAGCCCTTCCTAGCTTGAACTGTAGATTTGGAGTAGTCTTGTGATATGGAGATCCGATGGCCGTCACAGGAGATTTGTTTGAGAATAAAGTCCAAGATCAGCTCTACTTGTTGGTATCTAAGGGGTTTGCAGATTATCTGTCTGGGTGGTCCAGATAGTTTACATGGTTGGACTGTCACGTTGGGATGCAATGAGTTCTCTCAAGCTCAAACCTTTTATCAAATGAAATGGTGGTGTTTCGTGGGATCCAATCTTCCAAGAAGGAGATGCTTAAGCCGAGGTGTTTTCTGCACTAAACGGGGAAGCCAAAGAATTGTATATTGCCCCTCTGATTTCTGTCTTCCAGTTCAGCAAAGGAGCGTTGCATCAAGATTGAGGTCTTGTGGGGGAGCTGAGGTCCTTTTTTGTCCTCTAGATCACTAATGCACCTTTCTTCTGCTGTTAGTTTGTTGGCAATCTGTCTGATGTCAGATCTCATCCCAGCGACTCCTGGGCAAGCTGTAGGACATTTGAGAGCTTTTTGATGTTGGAGTCCATGGTGTCCTTGAGCTCAGTTTTTTTTTTCACGAGGGATTCTAGAGCTTGTAGTTCATGTTTTGTCCTTTTCGTTGCAGATTTTGTGTCTTTTTCAGCCATCTTAGTGTTCAGTTAGACCATATGTTATACAAGAGCAGAGGGCGAACGGAGAAGAACCAAGGTAGGCACACAATGGAGGAACTGAAATGTAATTTCAGAGTGCTTTCAGTGCACCAGAAATGTCAGTTGTTTGTGGTTTGTTATTAATTGTGATTGTTGATGTGACCTTGCAGGATCTCATGTTATAAGAGATTTAATTAGTTATGGGAGCACATCCAGAGCAGTGCTGGTCTTGTTTTTGAATTCTTGTGTTTGCGCTATTCACCTCATTCGCATGTGCAGATCCCTGGAAGCTTTGAGTAAGCTGTCAGTCAATTCGGTTTGGGGCTGGTGAGGGACACTTTAGAGAGTAGTGAACTGCAGGACGAGCAATTGTGGTGATCCCCCCTGTTCATGGGAGCAGGGAGTGTCAGAGACTGTCAAGCAGTGGTTAACAGTGCTTCCCAGATTGGACATTTTGTGGTAATTCTCAACTCTGGCTCCCTGTAAGTCTAGGCTTATAACAGGTCTTTGCAGGGCCCACAGATACCAGAGATCCAAAAAGGCATTTACAAAATCCTCTGTACCAGACCGAGGGATATTTTTATTTGAAATTGGGCATTTTATAAATGCCACATCCTCAATCTTGAAGGAGTGCCTGTGTTTTCACTTGGTGTGCTGGAGGTTGGGTGAAAAGAGCGGGTCTTACTTCTTGTTGGTATGTGCTCAGCCGAGTTAATCTGGGGCAGTCAGTTACGCGATGCAGCTTTGTAGTTCGGAACATCAGGCAGTCCCATGTATTATAGAAATCAGAGCTCCGGTAGGCGTCAGCATGTAGCAGAGCCTGACTGAGTACAGCGGCTGGTGTCAATGGAGAACACAGTAAAAGCTCAAGCTCTAGAAATTGTGTTCTGTGCGTTCTGAGGGTAGGAAATGAGTAGTTCAGTCCTTATCGGTAGTACGCAATTGCTAAAGCGCATTTATGGTCAGCCTTTGGTGCAAATCATATGGCGAAAGACCGTTTGTTCAGATTAGAGCACTCATATCATGCTAGGCAAATTATACAGGGGAGGCACTCATCTTTGTGTTGAGTGAATGTGTGAGATGAGACAGCGACTTTTATGCACTAATGAGCCTGGCAATTGTGTTATATCCTGGGGTTCAGGCCAAGCCACATTGAGCAGACGACAGCAGCCATGATGGCGGGCGGCTAGCTGTCGGGCCGGGCAGGGTGCACGGCTCGATAGTGTACAGAGAGATTCTGTAGGGCTTTAGTTTCTGCTTCTATGCAATCTGAAGGCTTATCGTCATGCTTTGGGAGTCAGTGGAGATCTCAGCTCTGAAGAATTGAAGGATTTGTGGCGTCAGGGAAACGAAGCTCCAGGCTTAGCTGCCATTTTCCTCTGCATCAGGCCGCCACCCCACCCCCCTTTTTTTCCATTTTTGTGCCATTTTTAGGTCGAGCGTAAGTGGTCGACCTTGTGTATACTATAGAATGCTTCTTATGGCTTAAAGCGATTTCATTTTTTGGTTGCAGTGTCCTTTAAAAAGTATTGCTTGAAAGTGGTCAGTTTCTCACTCCTTTTTCTGTTTCAGAGCAGTGACCAACTACTGTATTATTCCACTTTGGTTTCTTTATCTGTTGCTGTGACTGACTATTTTTTTCATTTCTTTGGTACTCCCTTTTCACTTTGGGAGTTTTAGGGTGGTAGCGGCCTGCATTTTATTGCAGCATTCCGTTCCTCCACCTCCTCCCATGTCGCTGACATTTGTTTTGGCTTTGTTTCAGTGCTGTCCTCGTTTACCCCCAGCTCCTAAAATAAGCTTATTTTAAAAAAGAAACACACCATTGTTTAGCTCACTGTTCACGAAAGCCACAATATGCACTTTCTGGTAGAATGTAGCTGAACCTAGAAGCAATGATGTGAAACTTGCTTAGCCTCGCAGGCATCTTGAGTCTCTCTCTCAAGGGCCCCTCCCTGCCAGCACTCACGACATAGCACACAGCGCATTGCTTATCACCTTTATTGGGGCCATAAATCTTCTCAGGCTGCTCTGCTATCGTTAACTTCATTCGAGCTTTGTTGAAATGGAAGGCAAGAAGTAAGACGTTTCATTCTGTTAAAACAAAAAGAAAATACTTTTCCAGCCTTATTTTCCAATTTCTGTTCAGACGTTTACGGCAAGAAAAGTCCACTTCTGAATTTACAATGCCAATAGCTCGAACTCAAGAAAATGTGAGACCTATTGCATTGCAATTGCTTGTTCTGATTTGTAGTTTGCAGCTGGTGGTTCATGGTGTTTTGTGGTGGTTCACAGTTGGGTTTGAAAGAGCACAAAATGTGCAACTAATAGCTCCAAAATTCCACTAAATTCAACAAGTGGAATGCAGTCGTAAAAAGTGGCAAGTTCAATCTGCCAGTGTTTTTTTTCTATAGATACACGTTTCACATTTTTCTACCACTAGTCCCAGTCATCAAACTTATTTTTATTAATTGTGATATCATCTATCAAAATCTAGGGCATTTCCATATCTTCCTTGCCTGAGTTAAACATTAGCACAAACCTCTGCAATGGATATCTTGGCCAGTGGTGCAGTGAGGGTACCTGAAGCCCTCATGCAAGCAAGGGAAATGCATCCATGTCCTCTGGTTAAGTAGTAAGATGTCTAATTGGGGTGTAGTGTTCCGCTTAGACTTAACAACCTCATTGCCACTGTACCTGCTGCACTATTGATAGATACTGTTATGTTTGTTATGGGCCAGCCCATGACATTCAGTAGCGCAGGGAAATTCTACCTGTCTCCACTGCACAGTAATAAAATATTACATCACCCGAGGTCAATAAAAGGACCCGGGGCTTTGCTCCGGGTGCGCAGTAACTATCAAGTGGTATCCGTGTATTCTTTAATTA
The DNA here is from genome assembly GCF_031143425.1 of Pleurodeles waltl. NCBI lineage: Eukaryota > Metazoa > Chordata > Amphibia > Caudata > Salamandridae > Pleurodeles > Pleurodeles waltl. The sequence goes on along the minus strand of NC_090451.1, from coordinate 121,168,242 downwards.
TCATTGTGTCACAAACGTTATGCAAATAGGCCTTACTGCAAAGGCGTTCCAATAGATGCAACAAATTGGCGACGAGTGGGTGCCTGCTCCCTCGCACCCCTACCTGCTGTCCTGGAGTGGGAGACGGTGGAGCATCTCCGTCCTCGTCTGTTCTCCGCCATGTTCCCTCGGCGGTTGACAACTATATCCTGCCCACCGGCTGCGAGCGTGCGAGGTGAGGCGGCAGGGGAAGGCATGTCTGCTGTGCCCGGCCTCCAGTTGCTGCAGAGTTTGTTCTGGTGGCCAGAGGCATTATGCTGGGGGCAGAGTTTTCCCTGTATTTAGCCCACGTGCCGGGCAAGATTTTCAGCTGTCACCGGGGCAACGAAGGATGTCGGAGTGAAAAGAAGACTCTGTGAGAGAGGCAAGTGGTGAGCAGGAAGTTCACACACACAGTTCTTCTTCTAAAAAAAAAAATAACAAAATAAATATATGAAGGAAAACAATACAACAACTTGTAATAGAATGTGACACACTGGATGACCTGGAACAAGCTGTGCACTATTGTGGGCATTTGTGATCCAAAGCCACAAATCCGGATACTGCTATTTCTTCCAGACTACAGTGTCTTAGACAAAGGTCATGAGGTGGCAGTGACAATTCCCACATGTCTAGGTCAGGCCACCTGTATTTTGATGTGCATGCAAAGGGCTTTTCATATATCAGTTTTCATACTACGAATGGCACAGGTATGAGTGCACTTTAAGCAATACAAAAAACCAAACACTTGCGCCGAGATGGCCATGCATTAACAGTTCTAATGGTTCCTGCATTAGAACTGTTTCTTGTAGAGGGTCCCCCTTCTGCCCAAACTGCCAGGTGGAAGGAATGGGTCGATAGATTGGAAACCTATTTTTGCTTAGGCTCTCATTATCCTAACGAGAATACTGGATTTTGAGCAGCAAGATCGTTCACAGAGTGGGGGACTGAGTCTGACCCACGGTGTATGACTCTTGTCACTCTAAATCCGGGTTTTGCTCTGGCTAACTAGCAGTGCCTCATCTCTCCCAAATGGTAGAGACAATTGGGAAGCCGAGCGCGTGATATATCAGTACTTCTCAGGGAAGTCGTGGTCACTCAGGTCACAACCGGGTCTCTCACACACAGTGCTGACTCATATATAAATGTCAATAAAGGCAGTATAAGTTTTAAAGATTGGTTTAATAAAACAACTGCATTTTAGGTAGCAAATTGTGAGCTGTAATAACCAGAACTACACAACACAGTAATATTAAAATAGTCATGATGAGAGTGAAGCACAAGAAGAAGGCTATCATAGTGCCGCTAGATTATTCTATCTCTAAGTTATATTTTGAGCACAGCATCTTAAGCTCTAAGCCTGCCGGGAGGACATCAACCCCCATACCTGAGCAAAGGCCTGCAATCTGCGTCAGCATCTGCAACAAGGCATTCAGCATACAGTTGTGGTTCCCTGGCTGGAATCTCCCTCTTGACGTGTATTAGGACTAGAAAGTGTTTTTATAACTAACACACAGATATTCTAAGAAAATGTCCCTTCGTAAGGATGTGTATTTTTTACGAATGCTGGAGACACAACTTCTACCACGTTTACCGGCAATGTAGCAGACTGTAGCCCTGACTAAAGCACAGGGCGATCAAGAATGCATTATTTGAGAACACAGTGCTGGACTAAGCTAAACAGTGTGATAGAAGAAATTAAAACAAGACCGTAAAAACTGGTTATTATAAAATAACAGTACGAAGCTGAATAAAATAGATCTAGGGCAAAGTGCACAGCGGCCTAGTATGTCAAACTAATGTGCATGAAGCTTTACTTAAAAATGGCTACACAACACCCTCCCCTTGTCGGTAGAAAGTGGTTCAAGCCAAAGCTAAAATACCCTAACCTAAAACATATTTAAAACCCTACTTAATTTTGACAAGTTAAGAGTTCACAAAAAGCATAATACTTGACAAATTTATAAGTGAGCATGCGGCTGAGGCCAAATTGAAAGGAAAATGTCAATTTAGAACCGTTCCGAATCAATCACAAGTCATGGAAAGCAAGAGATCTTCCACTTCGGCAGGTGAAAAAAAACTGTAAATCCGTGCCAAAAGCCATTAAGGAGCAGGTGTGTTCCATAGCCCCAGTATCAACCAAGGCGGCATCCCATGCAGTGCCCATTAACGAGTTCATGGTAGCTTCCTCCAGGAAGGGTAACTCGTAATCAGCTTCTCTCAGCAAACGCAGCCGCAGTGCGGATGTCTGGTAATGAACCCTCAACGAGAACATCAACAGGTCAGCATCAATTACTGAGGGGCGTTGCTGTGATAGACAAATGTCCAGTGCATTTTCAAAAGAACACCAACGGCACCGAAACACGGGCTGCACACAATCCAAAACCGGTCTGAATGACAAAGACCAGTCACACCCCAAATGTTCCAGGAGTGTTGCTCCAAACTGCTGCATCATGCGTTCACAACACAGCTGCGCTGATGGGAGCGCCTTCATTTGTCCTTGTTGCGGTGGGACAGCCATTGTGGAAAAACAACAGCAACAACAAAATGCCAGCTAATAAAGCCAAAGTTATTGGAAATCCACCAAAAATGCTTCAGAAAATTGAGTGAATAGCTGAAGGTATCAAACCGAATATAGAGGAAAAGGTATGAACAAAACCAATACCAACAACTTTAAAAAAGTGTGCTAATCCAGCCGTGCTGGACGCATTAACTATACGTCCCACGAGTTCACCAAAGTGTCTCGGAATGCTGATATTCAACAGGGACTGTATTTTTGCCGACGACCTTGCCACTTGAAGCGCGTAGCTCTCGTGTGCAGATGTAAGGGCCACATGCTTCTGAAACAATAAAGCCTTGAGTCTACTCGACTTGTCAAAATTCACCTTGGAAGTAGCAATATGAGGCCTGATATCAGCTACCTCCCTTAAAATAGTGGGGGGAAACAACACGTTCCCGCAGCATGTAACGACCTTAGAGACCGAAACAACGTAAACTATTCCGGCCCGCATGCCACAACAGACTTCACTATTGAGAAGGATGTAGCTGCCGTTTGAAAGCACCTGGAACGTGTGTTTAATCATGGGGACTGGAAAATCCTTCAGATAGCAAGCCAAGTTCGCAACCGAGGCATTACACACCCCATGCAAGGACAGCTGCTTACAAATCATCGAATGGCTGACTGAGGTCTCGCATTCACTACCGCTAAGAAAGACCTCTTTCATGCCATTGAGGCATTTGTACGAGAAGGGAAGCTCCCACACCTCATGGATGTAACTATCTCCCAACTTTTCATATCTGCCTACCGGAACGTGTTTCAAACAAGAAGTGAATTGTAATGTTGAAATAGGCAGATTAATAACCCATGTATTAACCACTCTGCCAAAGGAATCTCGGCCACTGTAAAAGGCAGTCTTTCTATTTTTTCAATGTTAAGCATGACATAAGTCGCTTCTTTTTTCGCCATTAGTTGTTGTTGCCACGTTAAATTAAAGGAAAACTATATTTCCCTGGCACTGATGTGCTGCCACGGAGCGCGACCCGCCTTCAATGTCTGAAGTGTCCAACCCAACTGCATAATGGACCTGGTCTGACTCGGTCCATGATATAAAGAAGACATATCAGATCGTATAATGTCTATAGCAGAGGAAACAATGATGTTAATTGTATATATACGGTCGGACAAGGTGTTAATCCCATTATCCACAACAGCTAATGCCTTTTTCAAATTTTCCTGGTCTATTTGCCTTAATCGTGCTGTAGCCTTTTGTTGGGAAAGCTTCCATATTTCATTGTATACTTCATACAAGAAACGCTTCCTACGTGGTAACTTGGGTCCTGACAAGAAATCTTGTAAGTCAGTGTTGTTAGACAGGAGATTGAGGTGTACCTTAACCGCGTCTAGTGAGGAAGTTTTTAGCCATTGTTGGCACAATTTTCCTACACTATGGCCCTCATTCTGACCTTGGCGGTCTTTTCGCAAGACCGCCGAGTTACAGCCGCGGTGAAGACCGCCGACCGCGGCGGTATGCTGCTGTGCGTATTCCGACCCCTGGGAGCGTTCCGCCGGGAAACCGCCAGCAGCCACACTGGCGGTCGGCGGGAAAGTGGAGACTGGTCAACCTCCACTGCCACGCCAGCAGAACACCGCCCACAGAATTACGACCCACATATCTGTGTGGTGGTCTTCTGTTGGCGGTGTTCTGTTGGCGGTCACCTCCCCATGGCTCCCGTCGCCTCCCGGAGGACCAACGCACAAGGTAAGTTGATTGTCCGTTAGGGGAGGGGGTGGGGGGGTGTTGTGTGATGTGTGCGTGCATGGGGGTGTGCGTGTGAGTGTGTAGAGGGGGTGTGTGAGTGCGTGTATGCGGGCAGGGGGTGCTGCTGTGTCTATGGGTAATGTGTGCAGTTCGGCGGGTGCGCATGTCTGCATGTATGTGTGCGGGTATGTGTCCCCGTTGTGTATGTGTGTGTGTAGGGGGTGTGTGCATGTTGGGGTGCATGTATGTGCATGTCGGGGGTGGGGGTGGGGAGGGGGTTCGTACCACCTCTGGGTGGTGGCAGGGGGGTGGAGGGTGTGGGGGGAGGACTCGTGGGGGGTAGTGGGGGGTGGGGGAGACCCCTATCAGTGCCAGGGAAGGAATTCCCTGGCCCCGATAGTGCCTACCGCCATGGTTCGCATGGCGGTTCCCGACCACCAGAAACCGCGGCGGTAAGCAGGGTCATGATACCGTTGGCGGTCTTGGGACGACCGCCGGGCCGGAGTGCGCAAACTCCAGCCCGGCGGTCATGACCGCCGTGGCGGTCGGAGTGGGGAAGTGGCAGTCGATCGCGGCGGTGACCGCCGCGGTTAGAATGCCATTTTTTTTACCGCTGGTCTGTTCGCGGTCCGACCGCCGCCTCTCCGCCGACCGCCAAGGTCAGAATGAGGGCCTATATGTTGTAATTATGTCAGCATGTTCTGGTGATATATTGCGAGGGCCTGGCCTACTAGTTCGGAAACACCCCGAGGAGGAGAAAAAACTTTGATGACACCCGTTGGTATCTATTGGCCACAATAACCACCTGCCTGGACGTGTCAGTGAAGCATTAAATGTAACATTCTGGACCCACTCATTGAGCTCATTTATTAGTTTTATTCGTGTATTTTTGCCAATTATCAAATTTTGCAGGGGCAGGTATACTGGCCATGTTTAATTCTCTGATTGTTGCTAACCCTAAACAACTTGTTTGTTGTACTGTTTCATTTAAAAAGATCATTTGAACAGGGATGAGACATGCTCTAAACAATGTTTCTGTACCATTGGTCTGCCATTTTTTTTTGTTCCCCAAACACTTTTCAAATCGATATATTTGGACCAATATTCACAACCTTCAATTGATAACCGGGAAACAAAGGATTCCGAATATATAAATTTTGTGTTGGTCAATAACATATGTATATCCTTAGTAGGAGTTACCTTAAAATAATATGACTCAGCATTTTTTTGACGCTGCCCAGAAAAATAAGAAAACTTTTCAGTATAAGTTTTTGAACTCCCTTTTGGTGGAGTTGGACAATGTTCCCATTGCGTGTAATTAAATATTGTTTTTGGACTACTTGCTCTATGTATAAAATGGTGCCCATAACAATTATAGCAAAACATATCACCATAATTTTCTTTAAACTGGTAAACATCTTTGTTTTCATAGACAGTATAGTATTGCAATCCTGTCATCATAGATTCAACTGTTTTCACATCCCAATCATCAGATACAATGCCTGGTATGACTATATCGTTCATGGATAATTTTAACACATACGCACTTGAATAATCTCAGTGGGACCATATATATCAAACATTACTTTGTCCCACACAATCCCATCAGGAATCGGTACTGCAGAAATGTTCACAAAAGACAAGTATCTTCGAATCTTATGTGATGAAACGTGTGGTTTCAAAACCTCCTCCACCTGTGCAACCGCTGATCTCTTGGGAAGAAAATGACCATGTATCACCAAGAAAAAAACAATAACAAAACCAATCCAAAGCAGAAAAGCTAGGACAGTCAAGGAAAGCCATACATAGTTCCATGGAAAAATGAAATATGTTTCTTTAAGCCAATGTATCAGCTTACGTGCACCTGACAGGTTAGCTGTCGAAGAGGCAAACGAGTCCGATAGACCGTCGTTGTAGTCAGTAAAGTAACCATAGGCAGTTTGTGCAAATGGCGTTGCTGTGGTCAATAGTGGAGTTGGTGTTTCTTGTGGTGGTACACTGTAAACAGAACCATCCGTCTGGCTAGTAGTCGTGTTGACTTGATCAAACGTTTCTAAGTTGCTTGTTGTTAGTGGAACTAATGCAAGATCATCATCCACCCTCCCCAAGCTCGGGGAGGTATTGGTGTTGGTATAAACAACTTGTAGATGAACTTCTTCTCCAGTAGTGAGAGGGATTCGGGAACTACTGGATGTTCCTCTTGGTCGGCTGTGGAGAATCGGCCACATGCTGTAGTTTGACATTGTCAATTGAAACAAAATTATTTTCTCTGGCGCCCGGCAACGGTGGTAGTATAACAGTTCTGGTACCGTGTATCCCCAATACAGGGACTGGTTCCCGATAAGAAGGACCAAATTATTTTTTCACTGTGACCTTTTCACGTACAAGATCCCAATCTTGGGAATCAAGCCAGTAGATGTTACAGGCACATCTGTAATTCCTATGGAGGCAGCACTTTTAGAAGAGTTATCTTCACGGAACTGCTGCAATTCCTGTAAAACAGTGACATGATCATTTGTGTCAAAAGATGTTTCTGCTGCCTCCACGCCAGGACCATCAAGATCCGGAACAAACATTCGAGTTCCGAACAGGCACTCATATGAAGTATGACACCCCAGGGACCTTCTAGGCAGGTTATTTAGTGCTCTCTGAACTCCATACAGGTGGGTTAGCCAACTACGACCCGTACCTAAGACTCTGGCTGTTAAGGATTGCTTTAAATCGTGGTTTAATCGCCCCACAACACTATTTCTCTTGGGATGAAATGGAGACGAGTACTGCAGCTGGACCCCCAATGAAGCCATGGTGTCCCTGAATGCCCTTGAGGCAAAAGCAGGACCCTGGTCCGAATGGAACGCCGCAACTGCATAAGTACCGATAAAGACTCACAAATCTTTAATAACAGTCCGAGCGTCAGCCGAGCGTTGTGGCCACACCCACACAAATCTGGAGCATCAATCAACAGCGACTAATATGTATTTACATGCTCTATCCGGTGTTAGTGGACCGCAGTGGTCCAAGTACACACACTGTAATGGTCTGTTAGAAATTAAGAGGGGTGTCTGCGGCGGGCGCTTGGCCATGGAAACTTTAATTTGCTGACAGATGTCACAACAAAGGACATACTGCTTAGTCTGTTTGTAGAGAGCGGGCCACCAATAGCGGGCCTGAAAGAGTGAAATTGTAGCCGCCACACCAGCATGTGCAGATGCCACTCCCTCATGAGCTGCTTTAATCAATTGTGGTCTTGCATCTTTATTGGGGATGTCGTGTACGCCTACGCCTGGAATTTTAACTTCAGCATTCAGCATACTTCCCATCAAATATTGATATGTATTAGGAAATCCTTTAGGATAAGGCGTACCATCAACCGTAGCTTTTATGGCAGCCATCATGTCTGTGTCTGGTTTGGAACTCAAACAAGTCACTGCAGCTACAGTGGCAACCGCCACTGCCGACTTTGCAGCTTCATCAGCCAAAGTATTTCCAGCAACGTGTATTCCAATGCGCTGGTGTCCAAGTGTATACACAACATGGACTTTGGGTAGCGTCTCTTTCAGGTCTGCTACCTTCCACCACAGAAGCCTGTGTTTTATGGTGTTGCCTTTAGAATCTCTGAACCCATTCTGGCGCCAGTAATGCAAATATTCATTAAAGGACTGGACACAGTAATAAGAATCACAAACAATCAGCGTGTGCTGCGCTGGATCCGTATGTTCTAGTGCCATCAGTAGAGCTTTTAGTTCGGCCAGTTGTGCTGTACAAGCCCCTTAAGTTTGCGTATAGGTATGTAGGGGATAGAATTTCTCTCCCTCCATATAGCCGCTTACGACTGCGCAAGCAGCAGAGTATTGATGTTTAGTTCCAGTCGTTGGTTGCACTGAGCCATCGGTGTACATGACTCTGTGATATTGATAGATAGGCAAGGTGTTCGCTGGAACTGGATATTCTACTTCATATTGTAGAAATTCTTGTGTTTGTAATTTTGGATCAAAAATGTAGTCTACATCAGTGGCTGTTAGAGACATAGCCCATTGTATCCAACGTGGATGAAGTGATTTTGCGTTCGGAATGCTAGCTTTTGTAACAGCCTCTAGCGCTGGAGTTGGAGAAATGACAATAATGCGTTTTGCTTGGGCCAGAGGTCTTTCTTTAATAACAGCCATCTCCACAGCAGTGAGAATCTTTTCTGTAGGAGCAAAGTGTTGTTCAGCATCTGAATACAAATGTGATTTGTACGCTATTGGGACTGTCTCACCTTCATTAAATGTCACATAAGTGAAACCAATGGCTCCAGCTATTACCCTGATGACCAAATGTGTTTTATTGTCCCTAGTGTGTAAATGTTTTGCTGCTAGCATGTCTGTCTGTAATTCTCGAAGAGTACGTGTATGCTCAACCGTCCAGAATTTACTTGAAAAATCGTATCAATTCATATAAAGGTTTTATGCGCGTTGCATAATCCGGAATGTATGTTCTGCCAAAATTTAGAAAGCCCAACAACGATTGAAGTTTTTTTATCGTATTTGGTGGTTGCGATTGTGCACATTTTTCCAAAAATTGTGGCGCTAGGCTCTTACCTTTACTCGACAGCTCATATCCCAAAAACAGGACACCGAGGAAGGCAGTTTTTTTTACAGTTTAAAGTTAAATTTGTATCTGAGTTCGGCAAATCCTACAACAATGCGGGCTAACCGTCTTAAATGTTGTAGTAACTCATCATCCGTGAGATATATATCATCCGCGTATGATAATGCTTCAGGGTCAATCTTGTGGAAAATGGCAGTCACACGAGGCGCAAACAGTCCTGGGCTGTTCTTATACCCCTGAGGCAAACAACAGAATTTTTTCTGAGAGCCTAATGCGCTAAAGCTTGTTAAGTCCCTGCTTTCAGGTGCTATATTCTGGCAGAATAACCCATTTGAGATATCCAAAGTTCTTTTGTATTTTTTCCGCACTATGGTGCTCATTAGTGCAGTGCTATGTGAGTTTTGTATAGCCTATGTACGTGTATGTCCATTTAAATGTCTGTAGTCCAAGACTATTGTGTACGAATGGTTCAGCTTAGCTACAGGGAATAAAGGGTTATTCATCGGTGGGACACAGGGTTCAATCACACCCTGGTATTCTAGTTGTGTGAGTATCTCTCTCACCGGTGCCCTTGCTTCATGTTTTATGGGATACTGCGGTTGTGGCTGAGGTTCACTTTTAATGGGAATGACATGGTAGGGAGAGTCCCTATCCCACCCCACGTGATTTCTGTATAACGTGGGTGCTTGTGCTAGAGCCCATTCTATAGAATAGGACTCAGTGAGTTCCTCCGGAACAAGGGGAGAGAAAGAAGGTTTAATGACCTCTTCTCCATATGGGCAGGTGCGGACAAAATCAGGCGGACAATCTTGTTCAGCCAACAAGATATCATACACTTTGACTACACGGTCCCAAAAGATTGCGTGTATCGTGCATTCAATGTCTCCTTCTAATTGTAGTGTTACTTTGTATACCCTATCAGGCTCGGAGACACGCATGTCCGCTGTTTCTACTGGTATAAAGTCATCAGTTGCTTTCACCTCCAGATGCTCTAAAACATTTCGGCAAACTATTGTGACCTCTGCCGCACTGTCTAGCAATGCTAGAGCCCAGTTCTTGTTTTTCAAGAGAACCCTCTTTCTGTGTGTCATGTCGAACTGAGACTGCTGCCACTTTTTTCTTTTTAAATTGTTGTTTTTGTTGTACTGGTTTCTCTTCCTTTTTAACAGAAACCTCCGAAGAGCGTTGTGATTCCTGTCTCGGTTTCACGTACTCTGTTCTTCGCTTTGATCGCCCACCTCTCTCATTTCTCTTTTCCGATGAGTCTTGAAAGGAACGAGATTGGCGTGTATCAGTATATTGATATCTATCAGGCGTTTTTATATTATCCCTATTCCTGAGATTATATCTATTCTGTGGGGTCTCCATCCGAGGAGATTCTCCCCTTTCTTTTTTAGATGTTTGTTGTTTTTTCTCCCAGCGTTTCTTAGTGCCCTCAGGTTGTTGTTTAGCATTCTCTTTGTTAATTTTACCCTGAAATTGAGGTTTTTGTGGTCTAGCCCCTAGGCTATCTCGACCGACAGTCACCGGGTTTATACCTGGTGTTACTGCATGTGGTTGTGCTGGAGCAGCACGCGCTGGGTTAGTATTCAAGGTTTGCATCACAAATTGCACTAATCGTCTGTATATTGCTATTAATTCAATATATAAGCATCGAACCTCAGCTACCGCTAAATTCACAACCGCAGGATGTGGTGTGTAGGTGGCCAATAAAGGCCAAGTAGGACCGTCATTACTTAATAGACCTAATCTTACTGGTGATATTGTGTGGGGTAGGGTGCCCTCAAGCCAATTATTATGTTCTTGATAAGATAGAGGTATCTCTAAATATGCGGACGCCCTGTATTGTCCAGACGCGTTCGCAAGTGTATATGTATGAAATGTATTTGAGTTTCCATCAACTGCTGGAAATTTGACAGAAGAGTAAAAAATCTCTGTTCTATAAGCTGCATGGGTGTCCACTACAAACGTTACTGGACCTCCCTGGGCCGTAAGGCCATTTGCTAGTAAGTGTGCTGTAAGAGGTTGTCGCATGTTAACAGCTATTTATACAACCTGGGGATTCGCCATCATAAAAGCACTAACAGTTCAGAGAAGGCACACCACGATGCGGTCTTTTCCTTTTAAAGTTCAAGCTTGAACAACCGCCAGCTGAAAATAGGATTACCTCTACAGCTGTGGTGGAAATCCTCAGTACCACGGACATCTCCGTATTTGGAACTGAGGGGTCATTATATAAAAATGAGAATGAAATATTCCTGTGGACCCGAAAATTAGAGCCTGACCAAACATTGGCGGCGCCATGTCGCGCAGGCTCTCATTATCCTAATGAGACTACTGGATTTTGAGCAGCAAGATTGTTCACAGTGTGGGGGACTGAGTCTGACCCACGGTGGATGATGCTTGTCACTCTAAATCCGGATTTTGCTCCGGCTAACTAGCAGTGCCTCATCTCTTCAAAATGGTAGAGACAATTGGGCAGCCGAGCGCATGACATATCAGTACTTCTCAGGGAAGTCGTGGTCGCAACCGGTTCTCTCACACACAGTGCTGTCTCATATATAAATGACAATAAAGGCAGTATAAGTTTTAAAGATTGGTTTAATAAAACATCAGCTTTTTAGATAGCAAAGCGTGAACTGCAATAACCAGAACTATACAAAGCAGTAATATTAAAATAGTCACAATGAGAGTGAAGCACAAGAATAAGGCTATCATAGTGCCGCTAGATTATTCTCTCTCTAAGTTATATTTTGAGCACAGCATCTTAAGCTCTAAGCCTGCCTTTCATTTTTCCCCGGGAAGACATCAACCCCCATACCTGAGCAAAGGCCTGTAATATGCGTCAGCATCTGCAACGAGGCATTCAGCATACAGTTGTGGTTCCCTGGCTGGAATCTCCCTCTTGACGTGTATTAGGACTAAAAAGTGTTTTTATAACTAACACACAGATATTCTAGGAAAATGGCCCTACGTAAGGATATGTATTTTCTACGAATGCTGGAGACACAACTTCTACCACGTTTACCGGCAATGTACTAGACTGTAGCCTTGACTAAAGCACAGGGCGATCAAGAATGCATTATTTGAGAACACAGTGCTAGACTAAGCTAAACAGTGTGACAGAAGAAATTAAAACAAGACTGTAAAAACTGGTTATTGTAAAATAGCAGTACGAAGCTGAATAAAATAGATTTAGGGTAAAGTGCACAGCGGCCTAGTATGTCAAACTAACGTGCATGAAGCTATACTTAAAAATGGCTACACAACACTATATTACGGCTACAGCACTGGACGATGAGAGACGCTGCCCCATGCTCCTGCACCTAGGGGGTGAAGCCATTCACAAACTTTGAAGGTCTGTGGTAGAGGAGGGCCCACCTTTCATTTACCAGTCGTTAAAAAGGGCTCTGACAGCCCATTTCGAACCTCTAGTGAATCTGGACCATGTGCGCTTCTTATTAAAGCAAGCTAGGCAACTCCCAAATGGGTCTGTCGACACGTTCTATGCCGGGTTGAAAGAGCTAGCAGGTACATGTACACTGCTGGATGCTGAAGAGGAAATTTGTGTGCAGTTCAGACAGGGCTGTGCATCTGTAAAGCTGCGAGAAAACATACTACAGGTACCTGGCATGTCAATGGTGAATATTCTCATGATGGGCAGATCTAAAGAGTTGTCGAACGTACGTGCAGCCCACATGAATGTGGCATTGCAGACTCAAGTCAAGAGTGAACCAGTGAACGTCATCACTGCAACAGTAGCGGAAAAAAAGAAAGGTAGGCAGAAGGCTGCTTCGAGCTCTTGATGTTGCTTCTTATGTGATAGCCCATTCCCTCATCAAGGTCCATGTCCTGCTCACGGCAAGAAATTTTGAGCTGCAATAAAATGAACCATTTTGCAAACGTTTGTCGATCATCTCTCTGTCTGAAGTCACAGAAATCAAAGACTGTCAACGTAGTGCAGCCACCTGTAATCATAGGTGAAGATGACGATCTAGATGACGATGAAGAGGAAGAAGGGACTGTCCATGTGATTCATGCTCTGCAGCCGGGGGGGGCATCCTCGGAAGCTGATACCACGATGTTCTATCTCTCTTACAGGTCACAAAATTCATGCGTTGATTGACACTGGTGCTTCCATCAATATACTTGTGCAGTCACAAACTATTCCCATCCAGCCTCAGCTAAAGCCTACCTCAACTCAAGGGTATGCATTTGGGTCGTCACAACCTTTGCCATTAGCGGGGTTTTCACCACCACTTTATCTCATGAGGAGAGTTCTGTGCGCACAAGAGTGTTTGTGACAAAGACTGGGTCTGACATGTTACTAAGCTGCGGAACGGCAGAGCAACTCAACCTTGTATTGTTTGCTTTCAGTGTGCACCTCGGAACTGTGGATACTCTCCTTAATGAGTCTCAGCAGATTTTTTAGGGAATTGGGTGTCTGAAAGACCGTATGCTACGGTTGCATATTGAAAAATCCATACAGCCAGTAGCCCTAAAGCACTGCAGGGTGGCATTCCATCTACGTCCAAAGGTGGAAGAAGAGCTCCAGAAGCTGAAGCAGGCTGATATCATTGAGAAAGTTGATGTTCCCACCCCATGGGTTTTGCCCATTGTAATTGCACGGAAACTCAAACAGCCAGGAGAGGTGAGGATCTGTGTGGATATGCGCCTGCCAAATGTCACCATTAAGCCAGAACGTCATTTAACACCGGCGGTAGATGACATCGTTGCGGAGGTTGCAGGATCACAATGGTTCTCGAAAATGGATCTGCAGGTTGGATATCATCAGCTCATGCTAGATCTGGACTCTAGAGGCATAACCACTTTCTTTACTCATGAGGGTCTTAGAAGGTACAAACAGCTGAGTTTTGGGATTTCCAGTGCAGCGGAGATCTTTCAGGACACTAATAGAGGGGTGCTTGCTGGTTTGCCCGGAGTGTTCAATTTAAGTAATGACATTCTTGTGCATTCTCCCACCATAGAGTTACATTTGCAATGTCTTCGAGCAACATTTCAAAGGCTTTAGGATAATTGTCTGATGCTTCACAAAGACAAGTGTGCATTCCTGCAGAACAAAGTGGCCTTCTTTGGTTACCATTTCTCTGGGGATAGGGTCATGCCTGAGCCCCTCTGAGGAATCTCATAAAAGCCAATGCAGTGTGGGAGTGGGGGCCTGAACAAGAGAGTTCATTCCAAGCCACTAAGTCGGCATTGTCAGAGCACACGACACTGGTGTATTTTGATCCCTGTAAGGAGTCGGAGCTCTCTGTTGATGCCAGTCCCAAAGGTTTGGGAGCCGTGTTGGCGCAAAAACAACTGGATGGAGAGTGGGCTCCGGTGGCTTATGCCAGTCGTGCGTTGACAGAGACTGAACAGCGCTATTCACCAATTGAGAAGGAGGCAACTGTGGTGCATTGGGGCTGCAGACATTTCCACCTTTATTTGTATGGACAGCCCTTAATAGTACACACTGACCATAAGCCCCTAATACCACAGTTCAATGGATCCTCTTCCAAACCACCGCCTCACATCAAAAACTGGATTTTGCAGTTGCAGGATTATAGTTTTCAATTGGTATACAAACCTAGATCTCCTCACCCGGCGGACTACCCATCAAGACACACTCGACCAGCTACGTCTCAAGAGATTGCAGATGCAAATGAAGTGGAGGAGTATGTGAGGTTGGTGGTAGAAAGGTCTTGCCCATTACCCATTCCTATTGATGAGATCAAATTGGCCACAGATGGTGATGAGTGTTTACAGCTTGCACTGTCAGCGGTGGAATCTGGAAAGTGGCACAATGTTCTTCAAAATTTGACTCTCAGAACGGTAGAGGCTAGGATGATGTTATCTTCGTTACACAAGGTCAGGAATGAGCTGGCCATATCTCTGGAAGGATGTTTATTAACAGGCCCGAAATTGGTGATTCCTGCCTCTTTGCAGAGCTCAGTAGTGGGGCTGGCACATTCTTTGCACCAAGGAATAGTAAAGACAAAGATTGAGAAGCAAGGTGTGGTTTCCTGGGCTTGATGATCAGGTGGAAGAACAGTACGCCACTGTGCAATGTGTCAAGCGGTTGGTCCAGCTGAGAGTCCCCCACTGGTCATAACTGAAGTCATCAATCCTATCCCGTGGTTTCAGGCCAGTGCTGATTTTGGAAGCTTACCAGATGGTCGTCACATGCTGGTAGTACTGGACGATTTCTCTAAATATCCTGATGTGGAACTTGTGGAGTCTTTGACTGTGTCTCAGATCATTCCTCGTTTTGAAAAGATCATGGTCATCCCATGGTTTGATACAGGAGCTACGCACGGACAATGGACTGCCTTTTTCTAGCCAAGAGTTTGCTGAGTACTTGAAAAGTCGAGGAATCCTTCATAAAAAGATCACTCCTCGTTGGCCTCAGTCTAATGGAGAAGTGGAACGCTTCATGAGGACTCTCAACAAAGTGTTGTGGATTGCAGTGGCTGGTGGTCACAATGTGGACTGTGCTGTGTATGCATTTTTGAGGGAATATTGTCTCACTCCTCACGCCACCACGGGAGTGACACCTAGCTCTTTATGCATGAATGGTCAGGTTTGAGACACCATTCCTCGTGCAAGAATCCTCTGAACTTTATGATAAAGTGTGTGAGGCATTGTCCAGTGGAGTAAAAAACAATGACAAGATGTCAAGAAAGCGGAGAGCAAAGGAGCGGGACATTCATGTAGGAGATTATGTACTTGTATGAAAACGGAGAAGTGGAAGCAAGTTTTTGCTGCCATTTGAGAAAGACCCCAAGGGTGGTGATTGCAAAAAAGGTACTATGGTAACTGCAAGAAGGAAGCATGAAATCGTCAAAAGGAACATTTCATTGTTCAAGATGTTCTGCCTGGAAGATGGTGGAATAGACAAAGAACAGAGCTCTCCATCGGCCAATTTGTGTAAAGAAGGAGATGAAGGAAGTGTAGAGTGTGGCAATAGCCAATCTACGTCCCAGAGCCCTGGGGTGGTATGTGCTGACCCTCTGTCGGCTGACAGGAGGGGTGCAGATGTGCAGAGTTCGGAAGTTCCCCACGATGCTGATCGGGGGATGCTTGAAGCCCTGCCAGTTGGAGTGTTACCTCCTAGGCAAGGTTTGGAACGTTATAGTTTGCATCCTCATCCACCAAGATCAACCAGTCTGCAAGGATTTGTAGCTCACTGATTATATGAGGGGTTATTTCTTTCACACACTACCTGTTGGGACCCTGTATAATAGTTGTAATTTATATATATTTGTTTTATGTTTTCATTTTGGGTAAAGGAGGAATGTTATGTTTGTCATGGACCAGCCCATGACGATCAGTAGCGCAGGGAGATTCTACCCGTCTCCCCTGCACAGTAATAAAATATTGGTATTGCTCCTTGAGGTTACCCGAGGTCAATAAAAGGACCCAGGGCTTTGCTCCCGGTGTGCACTAACTACCAAGTGGTGTCGTGTATTCTTTAATTAACATTGCATCACAAACGTTATCCAATAGACGCAAAAGATACCATTGTGATGTTCCTGGGGCCACACCCTACAAAGGATAGAAATACTTGAAATTAACTGAAAAGTTAAGGAGGAGAATTGCCTAGCGCGAGTAGCAACTTCAACAAGTTATCCCTGTGCAAGGATATTTCGGGGCGTGCAGCCTTTTCTGTCGCTATTTGAGTACTCTCCGTGACACACTTGAGTGTGACGTCCACTGACACAGTTCACTCCAAAATCATCTCTCCACTTGGACTCATGCGTGACGCTCCCATTCCCCCAGTAACAGGGCGACCACCAAAGCAAAGGTACTAACAAGTGTGGCCGGGGAGGCGGAGCTCTGACTCTGTGCCATCGAGGAGAGTGGCATATTAACAAAAAACTCTGCTGAGTTTATGAGATCTCGGCTGACTTGTGTTACACATGTCTGATCTTTCGCTCCTGATGATACAAGAAATGTGTTTTTCATAGTCTATGTCACACTTGACAGGACTATGAATTAGCAGCGCCAGCAACAAAGCAAGTACATGGGTGTCATGAAAATGTAGTAATACATAACGATGGTCTGTGTTATTGAATTAATTGTAGAATAGCTTCATGTACTTTAATCTCGCTAATTCCTCGGGAAGGTTTGAAAAGCAAGAAATCATTGTCTCAGCTACGTCAGTCATTACTGTTCTCAATGCTTACCTGTCAATCAGACTTCATTCTATTCTTTATTGTAAGACCTCGTGGCACAACGGTAGCGCGTCTGACTACAGTTCACAAGGTTGCGTGTTCATGTTGTGGTCACATAATTGTCCTTTTATACTCACAAATTGACTCATGGGAATTCACCCTGGTTTCTCGATTTAAAAACGCTTGCTTTATATAAATATAAATGTGGATCAAGCTCACGTGGATTAACTGGAACAAACCTGCTTCTAATGCGTACTTAGAAGCTCCGCATTATTTATAATGCTTTTATACGTTAGCGCACAAATGTACCTTTTGGAAAAAAATGCAGTGTTTTAGCTGCATTGAGCAACAAAAATACTGCTATGTCACAATTCTGTATTATATTAACAGGAATATCAGCAGCCTCACCTCAGACCCCCGACACTGCTAGTTGTTACATCTGAATTATGCGTTGTATACTTCAATTGATGGACAGTAGATGGCGATGATGTATTAGTCTATGGCTGCATATGATGAATCATTCTTCCACTTGTGGAATGGAAAATAAAATATTACGTTTTCCTTAAGCCGAAGATAATACAGAACTCACCATCAAATGTTAAATGAAAATACGGTGCTGAAAGTCAAAATTACCAGCAGAGGACGGCTTCGAACACAGAGTTTTAGGCATAGCACTTTTATACTGGGATTTCCTACTGTGCCCAAGGGAAAGGAGTCCGTACACCTTGTTATGTAAAAATGTAAAATTAAAAAAAGTGAAATGTAGTGAAATTCTACAGTCCTGACATTATTGATAAAATATGTGATTCATCAGAAATAGTTCTGCAGTAAAGCACTGTGAGAAACTGGGGCTGATTGCAGAGGCCCCCTAACTTTTTGCCCCCATTTTCCACTTTATGCTGGTGTTTTCCTGACTCTGATGGTGCCCTGGGTACTGCTAACCAGTCCCAGGGCCTGTGCTCTGTGTAAAATGGATATGCAAATTAGGCTAATTATAATTGGCTAAGTTAACCTACCTATAAGTCCCTAGTATATGGTAGGGCATGTAGGTTTAGGGACCACAGCATAGGTGGTGCACACCTAGGTGCATTGCTGAGGTGCCCAGTGTCATTTTAAAAGCAAGCCTGCCTTGCTGGCTGCTTTTAAATTAAAGTTATAT
Organism: Pleurodeles waltl; assembly: GCF_031143425.1. NCBI lineage: Eukaryota > Metazoa > Chordata > Amphibia > Caudata > Salamandridae > Pleurodeles > Pleurodeles waltl. The sequence goes on along the minus strand of NC_090451.1, from coordinate 121,150,039 downwards.
GCAAATTCGACTTTGGAATTAAAGGTACTTCCAAAGTCTTAAACGACCTTATTTTTACATATAAGTCACCCCTAAGGTGTGCCCTATGTGCCCCTAGGGCTGGGTGCCATGTAACTATAAGCAGGGACTTTATAAAAATAGATTTATAAGCCCTGGTGAGGTAAAAACAGCCAAATTTGTTTTTCCCTCATTGAAGTAAATGGCCTTCATAGGCTAGAATGGGCAGACTTGATTTTAAATTTTAAAGTCTCCTTAAATGTTACATACCAAGAATTTGGTATCAAATTGATTGTTATAATAAATCCCACAACTTCCAGTTGTTGGATTTAATATAACTAGTGCAGGTAAAAAGTTTAGACTTTACCTAAAAAGTTGCCAATTTCAGCTCTGCATTGTTTTTGCTGCTGTGCTCTGATTGGCCAGCCTGCAGCAGCTTCTGCCAGGCTACTTTAATGAGGTGTGAAGTGGCCTGACTTCACACAAAGGAATGTGCTTGGGGGAGAGAATCTCCCCTCAGCAGATGGGGAAGCAGGAAGGGGGAGGGCTGCCAAACTGGTCTTCAAAGGCAGAGAAGGACATCTGGAGCACCCAGCAACACCCCCACATCCTGCAACCCCAGACAGCTAGGTGCCCCCTTGATTAGATTAGGAGAGGGCAGGAGAGGGGTGTGTTTATGTTTTTTAGCCACACCAGTGGGTGGGCTCAGCCAGATCTCTCCTCCAAAAATCAGATTCATCCATTTTGGATTTTTAGAGACTATTGCCTTCTGGGATGGATTTTTGCCACACTTCCCAGGAAGTGGTCATCACATGGGGACGACCCTGTCCCTGATTGGAGGACCAGGGCCCCCCTGCTTTTCACCCAGGAGCAAGGATAAAACTGGCAGACCTGCACCCACGCCTCAGATCCCCTCCAGAATTCAACAAGAAAGGAACTAAAGAAGAAGAAGGACTGCCCTGCTGGACCCCTGGCCTGCACCTGGACCCTGCACTCAGAAGGACTGCACCAGCTGCACACTTGGGCTTCACCACAAGAAGGACTTTGCCTGGCTTCAACTGGTTCAAGGAGGGACTCCCTGTTTGCTACAGGTGAAAAATTGCTATCCAGAGTCCCCTGCACCAACTCCTGAAAAAGTGACCAGCTGACCACTGTCCAGTGGCCAAAAAGGAGTTTGCGCCAGGTGCATTCTGGGAGTTGAAGTCCGCACTTCCCAAGGACCATCACAGAACTTCTGGACCCTTGGGGTGAGCTGTGGACCCCAAAAGAACCTTGAAAGAACATCTGGGTGAAGCCCCAGAAGTTTGGAAAAGATTGGAGAATTTTTGAAAAAAAGCTCCATAAAGTGACCGACCCGACGCGGAAATTCTAGCCGGCTTGCCTCAACCGCGACCCGGCCTGACTTCGTGGTTCGTCCCGGTAAAGAAAAACATCCAAAAAAGAGACTAAGTCCGAACGTAAAAAGTTGACCGGGACCTCCCAGCCATCGTATCCGAGAAGGGCTCCATGGACGTCGGATCAAGATCCAGGTTTACCCCGGTCGAAGGATTTTCATCTCGAAAAAACGACTAAGTCCGAAGGTAAAAATCACCACCGAGGAAACCGACTTCGCGTATCCGGACAAGGGCTCCAGGAGGTCGGATTCAACTGGCAGGTTCGTCCCGGTGAAGAAAAACTTCAAAATAAAGACTAAGTCAGAAGGTAACTTTTTAACCGAGGCCTCCCGCGACTTGTAGCCGAGCAGGGCTCCATCGCGGTCGGCCTGAAAGTTTGACTTTGCCCCGGTCCTGGTGCAACCAGATGACCCGATTGGCGCTTTTTGTTTCTAAGCGCTAGAAAATAATAATACTTTAAAAATTCATATCTCCGGTTCCCCTGAACCGATTTTAATCGTTTTTGTGTCATTTTAAAGATAAAAATATAAGCTATTTTTATAAATTGGTTTTGGATTTTTAAACTGTTTCCTGTGTTTTATTTAATTACTGTTTTGTGATATTTGAATGCTTTACACTTTGTCTCCTAAGTTAAGCCTTGACGCTCGATGCCAAGCTACCAAGGGTAGAGCTGGGATTAATTTACTGAGACCTAACTGTACCTATGTGGAGGTTTGTGGCTTGTTTCTAGGTGTAGGTACCTACCTGCCCTACCAATAACCCATTTTCCAACATAATTGGAAGCAGCGACGGGATCCTGTACTTGTGTTCAATATCACGTTACAGTTTTAGATAAAACAAATTAAAAATCCTTTAAATTGTCCTAGTGCAAAAATTGTTTTTAATTTTAATTTTTTTTTAAATTAATTTGGATTAATTTCAATTATTGAATTTTTGTAATTTTTCTAAATTCTTGTTTCCAATTTTTGCAAAAAGTTTTTGTTGACACAAAACTAGGGAACCATGGAGCTTGATCTGGCTAGCCTACCCACACTGACAGTAATCCAGCTTAGGGGGTTGTGTATTGAGAGGGGGTTGCCTGCAACCCCTGATCTCAGGAAGCAAATCCTGATTAAATCCCTGACAGCATGGGCTGAGGCCCAAGAGGTAGAGACAGAGGAAGCTCCAGAGGAGGAAGAAAAAGAGGAAGATGCTAACTCTAACCACTCAGGGGAGGGAAGGCATCCGAGCCTAAGTGAGGAAGAGGAAGAACGGTCCTCAGTAGATACAGTCACTAGGGGCAGGCCCAAAGCTAGTGGTGGGAAGGGGGTCCTTTCAGGAGGAGAGAACCCATCCATCAGAGAAAGAGAGCTGGAGGCCCAGCTAGCATACATAGCTTTGGAAGCAGAGAAGCTGGCCCTAGAAAAGAAAAAGTGGGCATACAAAGAAAAAAGAGATGGAAGCAGCGATAAAGAAGCTGAGGTGTCCATGGGTGGGGGAGTTTGCCCCAGATTACCCAAGGGGGTGGTTCCTGCTTATGTAGAGGGGGATGACATAGATAAGTGGCTAGGGGCCTTTGAGAGGGCACTCCAAATGAGAAGGGTTAAGCCTCAATACTGGGGTTCCCTTTTGTGGGAGTTGGTCCCCAACTCAGGGAGGGATAGGCTTCTGACCTTAAGGGGGGAGGAGGCAGATTCATACCCTAGTATGAAGAGGTGCTTAGTCAAGAAGTTTGGTCTGACCCCAGAGCAATATAGAATGAAGTTCAGGGACACCCAGAAGGTCAGTACCCAGTCTTGGGTTGACTTTGTGGACACCTCACTAAAGGCACTAGAGGGCTGGATTATTGGCAACAAAGTAAATACTTATGAGGGGTTATACAATCTGATCATGAGAGAGCACATCTTGACCAATTGTATCCAAGAAAGGTTACGCCAGCATCTAGTGGACTCTAAGCAGACCAACCCTAGAGAGCTAGGGGAGGCAGCTGATGAGTGGTTGAGAACCAGGGTGGTTGTCAAGTCCCAGGGGGGAGACTCCAAGAAGGGGGGGTCAGGTCCCCAAAAACCTAAGGAGGGAGGTGGTAAGCCCACCACAGAGACTCCCTTTGTACCCCAGAACCCTAAGAAGGAGGAGGGTAAATCCCACTCCCACTCTGACATGCAGAGACAGGGAGACCCAGGGTTAAAAAAGCTCTTGGACAGTAGGGCTTGCTTTGACTGTCAGCAGACAGGTCACTTCAGAGGAGATGCAGCCTGTCCAAAGAAGGTGGTTAGCACTGGGCTGTCCAGTGTAGCCATAGAGGAGGATTCCTCAGATGATGAAGTCCTCCTAGCATTGTGCTGGGAGACAGGACCAGATGGTAAGCTGGTGATCCCTGAGGGTGGGAGTAGGCACTTCCACCACATTCAAGTGAATGGGATCCCTACCACTGGCCTGAGGGACACCTGTGCCAGTCACACTATAGTGAGTGACCGGTTAGTGACCCCAGACATGTATGTCCCAGGAAAGACAAAGAAAGTCAGGATAGCCACAGGGGAGGTCACCTCCAAACCTGTAGCCATAGTGCCCCTAGAGAGGGAGGGTATCCTTGACTGGATTAGGGTGGTAGTCAGTGCTGACCTTCCCCTAGATTGTATCCTGGGCAATGACCTCCCAGAGGTGAGTCTGGTCACAGATGGGGTGGTCGCCCAGGGCGCCCCCCCAACCCAAAGTCCTGGGGAGTCAGTCCCTACAGTTAGGAGACAGGGGTCCCCAAGAAAAGGAAAGAAGAAAAGGAAGGGTAGGCCACTCTTAAAGAGAGTTCCAGGGAGCCAAAGGCCTTCTGCCCCAGTAGGGGGGGAGCCCAGAGTTGGCACTGGTGAGGCCTCACCTGACCCCAAGGAAGTCCTGAGTAGTCAGGCAGCTGTCCAGATGCAAGGTGTTGCCCCTGCACTGACAGAAGGGAGAGTGGAAGGAGGGTGTCTGCCACAGGAGGTGGTAGCCCCCCACTCTAGACAGCAAGAGGGGTGCCAGGACCCCAAAGATGCCCCTAAAGCAGCTCAGCCACCTGTCAGTGGAGAGCTTAGGGTGTGGTTCTGGGTACTGACAGCTGTCAGTAGCCTCTGCTGGGTGCTAGCCTTCCTGGCAGCACTGTACTTGGCCTGGGAGGCAGACCCCAAGGCCAATAGCAAAGTAGGCCCCCTGACCCTGTTGGTCATGGTGGGGTTGCTCAAGTGTTGGGTGACCTCTTTGGGTAAGCTAGGTCTTGCCCTAGCAAAATAAGGAGTAGGAGAGGTGGGCACCTCACTACCCAAGTTGGCAGAGAGAGAGGAGGAAGACCCCCCTAGAGGGAAGTTTCAGTTTGGGTTGGGTCCTTTTACTGTTGGGATGGCTTCACTACCCAGAGGGAGTGACCCTGACTGGAGGATATAAGGCAGAGTAGGCCCTGCAAAGGGACAGCCAGTTTTCTTCACTGTCTTCCTCGCCTAACAAGCCAGGAAGACTCTCCCAGGGTTGGGCTGAGTCTCCTGGGCGTGTGGGCTGGGGGGGGGTTGTGTGAGAAACTGGGGCTGATTGCAGAGGCCCCCTAACTTTTTGCCCCCATTTTCCACTTTATGCTGGTGTTTTCCTGACTCTGATGGTGCCCTGGGTACTGCTAACCAGTCCCAGGGCCTGTGCTCTGTGTAAAATGGATATGCAAATTAGGCTAATTATAATTGGCTAAGTTAACCTACCTATAAGTCCCTAGTATATGGTAGGGCATGTAGGTTTAGGGACCACAGCATAGGTGGTGCACACCTAGGTGCATTGCTGAGGTGCCCAGTGTCATTTTAAAAGCAAGCCTGCCTTGCTGGCTGCTTTTAAATTAAAGTTATATGCAAATTCGACTTTGGAATTAAAGGTACTTCCAAAGTCTTAAACTACCTTATTTTTACATATAAGTCACCCCTAAGGTGTGCCCTATGTGCCCCTAGGGCTGGGTGCCATGTAACTATAAGCAGGGACTTTATAAAAATAGATTTATAAGCCCTGGTGAGGTAAAAACAGCCAAATTTGTTTTTCCCTCATTGAAGTAAATGGCCTTCATAGGCTAGAATGGGCAGACTTGATTTTAAATTTTAAAGTCTCCTTAAATGTTACATACCAAGAATTTGGTATCAAATTGATTGTTATAATAAATCCCACAACTTCCAGTTGTTGGATTTAATATAACAAGTGCAGGTAAAAAGTTTAGACTTTACCTAAAAAGTTGCCAATTTCAGCTCTGCATTGTTTTTGCTGCTGTGCTCTGATTGGCCAGCCTGCAGCAGCTTCTGCCAGGCTACTTTAATGAGGTGTGAAGTGGCCTGACTTCACACAAAGGAATGTGCTTGGGGGAGAGAATCTCCCCTCAGCAGATGGGGAAGCAGGAAGGGGGAGGGCTGCCAAACTGGTCTTCAAAGGCAGAGAAGGACATCTGGAGCACCCAGCAACACCCCCACATCCTGCAACCCCAGACAGCTAGGTGCCCCCTTGATTAGATTAGGAGAGGGCAGGAGAGGGGTGTGTTTATGATTTTTAGCCACACCAGTGGGTGGGCTCAGCCAGATCTCTCCTCCAAAAATCAGATTCATCCATTTTGGATTTTTAGAGACTATTGCCTTCTGGGATGGATTTTTGCCACACTTCCCAGGAAGTGGTCATCACATGGGGACGACCCTGTCCCTGATTGGAGGACCAGGGCCCCCCTGCTTTTCACCCAGGAGCAAGGATAAAACTGGCAGACCTGCACCCACGCCTCAGATCCCCTCCAGAATTCAACAAGAAAGGAACTAAAGAAGAAGAAGGACTGCCCTGCTGGACCCCTGGCCTGCACCTGGACCCTGCACTCAGAAGGACTGCACCAGCTGCACACTTGGGCTTCACCACAAGAAGGACTTTGCCTGGCTTCAACTGGTTCAAGGAGGGACTCCCTGTTTGCTACAGGTGAAAAATTGCTATCCAGAGTCCCCTGCACCAACTCCTGAAAAAGTGACCAGCTGACCACTGTCCAGTGGCCAAAAAGGAGTTTGCGCCAGGTGCATTCTGGGAGTTGAAGTCCGCACTTCCCAAGGACCATCACAGAACTTCTGGACCCTTGGGGTGAGCTGTGGACCCCAAAAGAACCTTGAAAGAACATCTGGGTGAAGCCCCAGAAGTTTGGAAAAGATTGGAGAATTTTTGAAAAAAAGCTCCATAAAGTGACCGACCCGACGCGGAAATTCTAGCCGGCTTGCCTCAACCGCGACCCGGCCTGACTTCGTGGTTCGTCCCGGTAAAGAAAAACATCCAAAAAAGAGACTAAGTCCGAACGTAAAAAGTTGACCGGGACCTCCCAGCCATCGTATCCGAGAAGGGCTCCATGGACGTCGGATCAAGATCCAGGTTTACCCCGGTCGAAGGATTTTCATCTCGAAAAAACGACTAAGTCCGAAGGTAAAAATCACCACCGAGGAAACCGACTTCGCGTATCCGGACAAGGGCTCCAGGAGGTCGGATTCAACTGGCAGGTTCGTCCCGGTGAAGAAAAACTTCAAAATAAAGACTAAGTCAGAAGGTAACTTTTTAACCGAGGCCTCCCGCGACTTGTAGCCGAGCAGGGCTCCATCGCGGTCGGCCTGAAAGTTTGACTTTGCCCCGGTCCTGGTGCAACCAGATGACCCGATTGGCGCTTTTTGTTTCTAAGCGCTAGAAAATAATAATACTTTAAAAATTCATATCTCCGGTTCCCCTGAACCGATTTTAATCGTTTTTGTGTCATTTTAAAGATAAAAATATAAGCTATTTTTATAAATTGGTTTTGGATTTTTAAACTGTTTCCTGTGTTTTATTTAATTACTGTTTTGTGATATTTGAATGCTTTACACTTTGCCTCCTAAGTTAAGCCTTGACGCTCGATGCCAAGCTACCAAGGGTAGAGCTGGGATTAATTTACTGAGACCTAACTGTACCTATGTGGAGGTTTGTGGCTTGTTGCTAGGTGTAGGTACCTACCTGCCCTACCAATAACCCATTTTCCAACAAGCACACATTGTGCGATGCATTTATGTGAGACCAGACAACTTATATATTCCAAGAAGGGTTCAAAGGAAACACTATGGATCTCTGTACATGAACACAGTGCGTGGTACTTCATGAGATGTATGTATGTATTACATTTTGGCTTTTTTCTCTCTGCATATTTCTTAGATTGTCCGTCAGATTTCCTTTCGCATATTTTACTGGTGCGATAGGTGAGTTCACGTGACAGACAACAAACACTCAAGTGACTAATCACTGAGTGACCACAAACACGTATACAACGCTCTTCACCCTTAAGACTGGAGGAGTGAGACCATCTGGAGAGGACCCTTTGGGTGCAATAACATCTCCTTCTCCTGGAGTCTCTCTCTCTCTCTTTACGTTGCATGCCTCGCTCTGCATTAATCTCCTTCCTGACACATTCTGCTCAGCTCCATCCGGGCTCTTCCCATATACAGAGCAGATGGTTTTAACTTGTCACATCTGAATATTTAAGACAGAAAAAATCAAGCGTTGGGATCAAGGCTGAGAGGATCAAGGCTCAGAGATACTGAGATACCCTGGGGATTGGAAGTGAACAATTGTATATTGTATATTCAAAGGCACTTATAACATGCTCATGAACTAAACCTACTTCAGCATTTAAGTGAACCAACATATCTGTTATCATCTGCTGTTAAGTCACCTTCTGTTGCTTTGTGTTATGTGTGTGCTGTGTATGTGTGGTGTTACAGTATTATAACACACATCTGTCACCTTCTTGGCCTCTTATTCTTTTTGACAAAGAGGAGAGTTTTGCTGCAAGTTTGTTGGAAGCGACGAACACATTCAGTGTGTGCCCGGCTGAGGCTGTCGATCGTTTCACTGGTTCTTCTAATTGTGAGGTTGTGTGTTGGTGTTTAGGGATTGGACTGGTGTAGTCAGGTATTGAAATTGTGAACACTTTAGGATATGCGCCACCGGGTGAGTGAGTCCACCTCTGGATGCAGGGTTACCACATGGTGCTCTGTCAGTCAGTAGGACGGGGGGGGGGAGGTGCGTGGTGCAGTGTAGGTGCAGGTCCTCAGTCTGAGACTCTTCACAGGTTTGATGCCTTTGTGGACACCCACAATCCGGCTGATGTGCTTAAGACGAGTCTTGCTGTACTATGTGGGGCTTGTTTGTCTCAGGAAGTGTAAGGCACTGTGAGGAAGAGTAGATCACTGATTCATGGGAGGCAGGAGGGGGTTGTAGAAGGTCTAAACACAGTTGTGTGCCTCTGTAGCTGTGCATGCGTTTTCACTAGGTGTTAAGGGGCAGCGACCATCGGAGGGTGTTGTCAGTTACTACACATATCAGTGCACCCACAGGGGTGGGCTGGTCAGGGCTTGCTTCAGGTGAGGTCATGTTAGGGAGTTGTGCTTCAAGTGACATTGTGTTAGTGCGTTGGATTTGCTTCGCATGAGGTTGTGTCAGTGAGTTGGGCTTCAGGTGAGGTTGTGTTAGTGAGTTGGGCGCTGTGGGCGGCTGGGGGAGTTAGTTTGGATACCATGGTGAATCATGGTGTGGGGGGGGCTTGTAGGGTTCAGCAATTGTCGTTTGACCACCTTGCTTCGTTGCATTGATGTGGCGTTTCGTTTTTGTTGCTGTGATTGGTCCCCTTATTGATTTCTTTTTAAGAATACCATTTACACGTTTCCAGACATGAAGAGAAACTCTCTGCATCCTTCCTGTTCCCCACTTTAATGTGTTTTCTCAGAAACTGACCCGTTCGTGATGGTGAAACCGGAAGGACTTAAGCTCAGCAGCGCCTTTCCCTGTAGTCCATCTCTCCTTCCTGCCCCAGGCTGCAGTAGTACCACTCGTGTGCTCTTGGGCATGTAAGGCCCGTGTGGTCTTTTGTAAACTAAGGTCAGGAGCAGGGCCCCCACCAGTGGGAATACGGCATCCAGACATATATCAGAATGTGTGAGGTTTTCCACCCCTAGAACATGCCACACTTTGTGGTACCAACCCTCCAGGGTGGCACCAGCATAGCTGGCAAGTTGCCAAGGTCTATTCTTTATGTGTTGCTATAATCCGAGTTTTTTTTACTTTGAATTCTGGACTTGTAGTCCTGTTTTATAGTGGAATAAGTTAAATTAAAAGTCCCAGAATTCAAAGGAAAAACTTGGACTAGAGCAGCACATCACGCATGGAGCCGGGAAACCTGGAATGGATGCCCCGGTCAACAGTTAGCTAGTAGGGTCTGGTTTGCCAGTGATAGGAGCGCATTTATCACCCTCCGCAACCCCCTTCTGACACTGGCGCCCATAACACTAAGGCTAACTTACTGCTAGGACAGGAGTGAAGCTGACGTCAGCATACTGGGACTTGCGGAGTTTGGGTGAATGGTGCTGCTGGTTTCTGTCTGAGTAGAATTGATGGCTTCAGTTGTTGGTGCTCAGTGGGTGTTAAAACTGGACTATCTGGGGGCTCTTAGAGGGGTGAGTGGAGTGAAAAGTCTGTGCCGGAATGACTCCTCTGTGAAGATATCCCGGACTTGTTTCATTTCTCTCAGTGAATGCAGCAGCAACTGTAGTAACAGGTGCTGGTGGTATAGTGTTGAGTTTAGCTGCCTTCCATGCAATTGACCCGGGTTCTATTTCCGACCAACACAGCACTTTTTGTTATGTATTAATCGCATTTTATTATTACTAGGTGTGTTTCATTTTGTTAGGAAATCATTTAGTCTGTCTCACGACTAACTGCGCAGCGCCCCTCTGTTTAATAGCAGCTACTGGGAGAGAACTGCAGCCCCGGTGGAAAGGGCGCGTGGACAGGACAAGGACTCGCGAGGATACAGAATTAAGGAAACCACGAGGAAATGATATCACGGAGAGGCCGGAGCGACTCGGATGCATTTCCACCCACAGGTTTATGTTATGGATCTCCTCCTGCAGGGCTGCACTGGCAGCTGACACACTGGGTGAACGTATGTGCAGCCACTTCTGAAAAGAATAAAAAAAAATCTAGCTATCCCGTCAATAATTTTCAATTCTATTAAGGACATGGAGGCGAGAATTATGCTTTCTCTTTCTTTACTGACTTAAACAGCAGCCAATCAAATACAAGTAGCAGAAAAAACTACACTTCCCAGGATGCCTGACATCCTGTCACATGGTCCAATCGCCATGAGTCCTTTGACTTATGAAGTCACTTCCTCTTTCTTTGGTTAGAACAGATAAGATCAACTTGAAAACAGACTTCTTACGCCATCTCGAAGACCGGAGTCATGAACTACTTCTCCTTACTGAAGAACCGAATCCTGGATAGCTCAATGCCGGAGAAACAACCAGGTAAAACCTTCAAACCAAACTTCCCTGAGGATACGAATTTCAGGAGTTCTTCAGATCAGAGCCTGTAACAATAAACAGGTAGGTAATATTCCCAATAAATCTGAAATGTCTCAAAACTTTATAATTGACAATAAATGGGAGGGTTAATTGACAACATATCATAAATATGCACAATAATTGATATTCAATCTTCAATGTATATATAAGGGAGGGATAATCCTCGCCTCCGTGTCCTTAATAGAATTGAAAATTCTTGACGCGATAGCTAGATTTTTTTTTATTCTATGTCAGGACCGGAGGCTCCGATTATGCTAGTTTAAAGCTGTTCCATCACAACAGTAGCTACATCCAATACTGGTTTATGATAAAACTTACGAAAAGTATTTTCTGAAGACAAATCTGCTGCCTTCATTATGTCTTCTAGTCGAGTCCCTAAGGCAAGCGATTTTGAAGCCATAGCCCCTCTAGCAGAATGGGCCCCAAAAACAGAGGTATCAATGCATGCTTCACTCATCAACCATCTCATCCATCTAGCTAAGGTAGCTGAGGTAACTGGTTTAAAAGGTTTTTGCAAAGCAATTAACAATTGACCTTTAACATCTTGTCGAAATTCTTCTGTGACAACTTCATAATCCTTTAAACACTGAACTACACATAATTTCGAATTTTCATTTTAAACTGGATAGGATACTGACCTGCAATTTGTTTTAGTTCTTCTTGTCACCGAAAAGGTGACTCTTTCTGGTGAAAAGGTTCTGCCTGCTAGATCTAAAGCTCTGACATCAGAAACTCTTTTGCAAGAGATGAGACATAAAAGCATGGTCAGTTTGGCTGAAAGCTGCTTGCGAGACAAATACCTGTTGGTAGGCCAAGAATCCAGAAATTTTAAAACAATGTTAACATCCCATAATACAGAGTATTTTGCTTGAGGAGGCTTAGAAAGACGTATACCCCTTAAAAGTTTGCAAATTAACGGGTGTTCTCCAATGGGTTTACCTTCTAGATGAGAATGCCCTGCTGAAATAGCAGATATAAAGTTATTAATTGTGCGATAAGCTAAACCAGAACTAGCCATTTCTGCTAAAAAATTAACAATCATACCAAGATGTACTTCCACTGGATTGGTACCCCTTCTATCACACCAACTAGCCCATCTGCGCCAGGCTGAGTCATATCTCTTATGGGTACTATCGGCCCAGGCGTGCTTAATGTACTCCGCAGCTTGTTTCGAAACGTCTGGGGTACTCCATCTAGTCCTGAAATTAACCAGGCTAGTAGAGTCAACTTCCCTGACAGGACCAGTGGATGTTGACGGCCCTCTGGACTCAAAAGAAGATTCGGATGAGGCGGAATTAGAAGAGGAGAGGCACAGGCTAAATGAAGAGCAATGGCGAACCAAGGCTGTGCTCTCCAAAAAGGTGTTACCAGAACAATCTCTGTCCTCTGTCTCCGCACCTGAGACAACACCCTGGCAATCATCAGAAAATGGGGAAAGGCATAACCTCGAAACTGGGACCAATCCTGAAGAAAGGCATCTGTCTTTATTGCACAAGGGTCTGGACGCCAACTGTAGAATTTTGAAATCTGGCAATTGAGTCGTGAGGCAAACAGATCCACTTCGCAATAGCCCCATTCCCTGACTATCTGAGAAAAAATCAGAGGATCCAATTTCCAGTCGCTGGAATCCAAAAGGTACCTGAGATTCCAGTCTGCTATAATGGTCTGGTCCCCAGGAAGGTATTCCGCTATGACCACTAGACGTTGAGATAGGCAGTAGTGCCAGAAGTCCTTGGCAATCTCCGCTAGGATTCTGGATCTCGTGCCTCCTAGTTTGTTGACATATCTTACTGCTGAGACATTGTCCATCCGTAAGAGTATGCAACAATCCGTTTTCTGCGGGGAAAGACTCTTTATGGCAAAGGAACCTGCCAGAAGTTCCAGGCAATTGATATGAAGGGATTGTTCCCATTCTGACCATCTGCCCCCCGTCACTAGGGAGTTGCAATGAGCTCCCCAACCCCATCTGCTGGCATCGGATTCTATCACTACCTCCGGGTGAGAGCCGAAAATCGCCCTGCCATTCCAGGCTTCCATGTGATGGAGCCACCACTGAACCTCTGATCTCACTTCGGCAGTCAATGGGATTTGCTCTGAATAACTCAGGCCCTGTTGTAGGTGCCTGATCTTGAGTCTTTGAAGTGCTCGGTAATGTAGGGGTGCAGGGAAGATCGCCTGAATAGATGAGGCTTGTAGACCCACTATTCTGGCTATATTCCTCAATGAGACGGTCTGGCTGGAAAGAACCGATCTCAATTCCCTCTTGATGTTGCGGATCTTCTGAGAGAGAAGAAGGAGTTGACATAAGGTGGAATTTATCTGGAACCCCAGGAACTCTATCACCTGAGAAGGTTTCAACAATGACTTCTGCACATTGAACAGGAAACCTAAATCCTGCAGAAGACTGATGGTCCAATCCAAGTGAGAGAGTAGGACTTGCGGTGATTGGGCCATCAGTAGAATGTCGTCCAGATATATAATCATTCTGACTCCCTTGGCCCTGAGCCATTCCATCACCGGTCTCAAAAGCTTTGTGAAGGACCAAGGGGCTGACGACAGACCGAAAGGAAGGGCGAGAAAACTCCAAACACTGTCCCTTCCACTGGAATTGTAGAAATCTCCTGTGGGGAGGAAAAATTGGGATCGACAGGTAGGCATCTTTTAGATCCAGCCGAACCATCCAATCTCCTTTCAAAAGGATATCCCTTAGCATGTGGATGCCCTCCATCTTGAAGTGTCTGTATAGGATCCAATGATTAAAATCCTTTAGGTTCAAGACTAAATGATGACCTCCTCCTTTCTTGTTTACTACGAAAATAGAACTGAGGAAACCGTAAGGATGAGGAGAAGCAAATTGCACGGCCCCTTTGTCTAAGAGAGCTTGCACTTCTTTGTCTATAAAATTTTGATTTGCTAGGGAAATACACATTTGTAACGGAGGGGAGAATTGCTTGGGAGTACTGATAAACTCCAGGCGAAATCCCTCGACCGTTTGGAGAACCCATGGGTCTCCGGATATCCGTTTCCAATTTGTCAAGCAGGATGCTACTCTGCCCCCAAGTCTGACTTGAGAATAATGAATAATGCTCACCTGTGAAACTTGAGTCTTGTATGGCTCCTTGTTTCCCTCTGCGATGGCCCCTGTGGAAATGGGGACGTCCTGCCCTGGGGCGTGTGGGGTAGAAGGTGGAGTCTTGTTCCCCGTACCAGCCACCTCTGCCTCTCGGGTAGTAGTTTTGGGGACTATTATATGATCCTCGTCCGGACATACGTCCCCCGTAACGACCGGCCCTGAGAAAAAGGCCTCGTTTAAACACCTTCTTGAGGGACATTTGGGCCTTATCAAGGGAAGAAAAGGTGGAACAGAACTTAGCCAAGTCTTTGATAAAAGACGATCCAAAGAGAAGTCCTTCAGCCGAAGGGCCCGCTTCCGAGGTCGCGAGATCCGATAGTTTAGGATCAATGCGCATTAGCACAGATTTTCTGCGTTCTGCAGAAATAGCGCAATTTGAGTTTCCTAACAGGCAAATAGATCTTTGCACCCAACCGATAAGAACATCGGTGTCCACCGGAGACCCTGATTCCTTGGCCATATATGCCATCTCAAGGATCTTGGTCAAAGGTACTGAAAGATCCAACAATTTGTCTTGGCAATTACACCAGGATCGATCCAAACCTTTTTTGGGGTCCTTAGCAAATTTCCTCATAAAGGTGACCATGGTGGGGTCTATATCCAGGGTATCCGCAACCTTGCCTTCTAGGTCAGGTCTGGGGCACTCTGCTTTTAGGCTTGACCTGACCTCCTTATCGAAGCTTTTACGCAAATTGGCTTGGACATATTGAGCCACTTCGGGAGGGGGGACCCAATTGGAGGCCTTGGGGTGGATGATTTCTGTGGGGTCGAAGTCCAGAACTTGACAGGGAGTGGGCACTTTTTTAGCTTTTTTACTAGAGAAGGGAGCATCGGAATCCTCCGAGTCATCCGAGGAGGAACTTTTATCAGTTGACGAGGTAGAAAAGCAAACTTCCTTTTTTGAGCAGTAATTATGCTCGCCACTGCGTTTCTTACGCAGTTTTTCGAATGCGTCTGCGTGAAGGCCACTAACCTCTGCTCCGGATTCCAAATTTTTTGATTTGTCCTTTACTTTTTTAGATTCGTGTTGAGGTTGTTGTCCCTGTGACCATCCCTGTGAGCGAGCGAAGTCAAATAGCTGCCCTGAAAAGGGACCCAGAGCTCTCACCAGGGCATCATTTACTGATTGTTGAACCCTGGTATCAAGGGCTTCTACCAGATCAACTTCCAGTTGATTGCCCAACTCCTCTGTATAGTATTCAGTTTCCTGCTCATCCCACTGAGCCATGACCAATGTATAAAGTTACAAAAGTCTTGAGGAGTATTGTAATGTCAAGTATTAAATGAAGGATCAAAGAGGAGGAGTGCAAAAAACCCTAATCAGGCACAGGAGGAAAGGAGCATTTAAATAAAGTGTGGAGGGAGCTGCCTGAAATGGCACTCTCGGCAATAGCCTTATTGAATTTTACAACCCAGTCAGTTGTATCTGCTGGGCGTCAGGGAGCAAGTGCTACAAAATGAAGGGGGCACACCAGCGAACACGCAGAACTCGAGCCGATCGTTTCCAAAATTGGAAAAGGATCGGCTCGATAAGACGCGCGTGTGATGTTAGAAATAGAAAGGAGACTGCTGAGAGCAGCTCCTCTCCCGCTCCCACTCCACGATAAAAAGTGGCTCAAATTGGCAAAACGCCAAGCAGTCAAAGCGCAAGAGCGCTTACATCAATATAACAAAAGCGCGCTGAATCGCAGCACTTAAATTCACAAAATTACAGGTAGTAACAGGAATTAAATACAGTGAAATACGAGAGCAATGAAAATCGTGTACTTATCTGCTGCGAAGCAGCAAAGAAAGAGGAAGCAACTTCATAGGTCAAAGGACTCATGGCAGAGGACATGGATGGTTATTGGACCATGTGACAGGATGTCAGGCATCCTGGGAAGTGTAGTTTTTTCTGTTACTTGTATTTGATTGGCTGCTGTTTAAGTCAGTAAAGAAAGAGAAAGCATAATCGGAGCCTCCGGTCCTGACATAGAATCCTGAATTACTCCAGTACTTCGAGCTCTGGCTCCATACCAAGAACTAGTATGTGTTTGCAGCTGCACATCCTGTACATGATGGCGTGGGAACTGTAAGTCAGTTCCTCAGTTCTATTTTGCTGTTCGGTAGGACAGTGAATCCCTCAGCCCTTTCAGCGCTAATAGCATCTCCAGACCCTCAACCCACTGGGGATTTTCCGGGGTCTGCTGCGGCCAGTCCTGCACTTTCTACTTGATAAGAAATAATTCACAAAACGGGAGATTAACCCTTTCTGAAAGAGGCCCTGGTTTATTGCCCTGAATGTTAGACCAAGGTTGGTTATTTGCAGTAGTCTGGTCAGTTAGCTCAGCTGGTAAAAACTACAACTGTGTGAAACAGCAAAACATTGTTTCACAGAAATGTGTTCTAATTCTGTGAGGTTTTGTGGAATTTATTTTTCTTTAACGACTGTGAGATTAGCGAGGGGAGTAGTTTGCTGTCTCTCATTTGTGAAAAAAAAGTGAGAAATTAATTTCCCACTGATGAAGTTCTGTGAGTATTGCATGATGTGAAATTCGCAGATCTTGCTGGTGTAATAAACAAAACTTCGCTCAGGCTTGGTGAGAAAATGCTGTTAACAAAAATATAAATTTAATTGTTCGACTTGCCTTGAAAGCTTATGTCAGGTGACCCTCAATGACTAAAGACTTTAGGGGTGACAGTGCAAACCCTGTGGCAGGTATCACCAGTGCCATTGAAACAAAACAGTGCTGCAAGGTTACTGATAGCAAAAAACCCTGTCCTTTCAGTCTTCATTTTCAGAGGGCAGCAAAGCTGAACTGATTAATCTTGTTATTTAAGGTAATATTGCTTTAGAAACTCAGAGAATCTGACACATGAATAACACAATAGACAGGTTGTCAAATCAGAGCTCTGACTGCTTTCTTTAGTAGAGGTGGTTGGATTGTAAAACATGAAACTTCTATAGTTCACTACATTTCTACCGAATGCGAGGACAATCTGGCCTTCTCAGTAAGTTGCACCTCAGTAGTATAAGGGGATACCTTCCATCAAACATTTTGACAGGTGCCCTGCCCCGTGATCACGTAGGCAATGACGTGGGTACCCCACCCCTTGATGCCGTAGGCAATGACGTAGGTGTAGGTAAGTCACGTGGGTTGTGACATGGCGTGATGCCGTGTTAGTCACGTGCCCTGATGCTGTCCCTAGTGTGCAGGTCTATGGGCTGTGTGAAATGACGCTGTGCAGGTGTGTGGCATGCTTCATGGCCTAAGAGGACAAGTGTGGACATGTCAGACATTCAGTACCAAGTGGCTGCTGGGGGGCCACCTCATAGGGAGGAGCATTGGGATTGTAAGGCCAAACCTCCACACTGCCGGCTAATCCATAAAGAGGGGCTGGACAAATGCTGCAAAGGTCGTGACATATGGTTAGCGTTATGTGTAACCTCTCAACGTATCAGAGCCATCAAGGTGAGTAGGGGACCGCTATGTGTTGTAGAGGCGTACGCCCTTTTTGAACCATTGAATACATATAAGGAGCCGGCTAGAGCAGCATGCCAAACGGTGAACCATTGCTGTAATAGGTTGTCAAGGCATTATGAAGAGATACAATCCTCTCACCGGAAAAGCCGACTCCTCAGGGGACCAGAACACTATCAGTAGATATTATCGGACCCTAACACATCTGGTATTGGATGACAATGCACAGCCGGCTGCCCCTAAAGATGGGGGTTCCGTCGTTACCGGTTTTCAAGAGGAGCTTTGCCAGCGGCTTGAAAAGCTCAGCCTCAAGTATTTCTCGCAACTGATATCCCCTATTAAGGATGGCAGCAGTGGCAGCGAAGCCTCGAAAGACAAATCAAATGATGCAATCAACTTCATCGATACTGAAGATGATGAAGAAGGTATAGCACCACAGAATTCGCCAGTCTATGAAGATACGGGCTTTCATGAGGACCCTGATCTAGAGGCAGTCATCGTGCAGCCGACAGGTGTAAACTCCAAAGTAGCTTACACACCAATGGACCAATGCGAATCCCAAGATTTCAGAACAGCCGCTGAGTGTAAAAAAAACTCTAGACAATTATCGTGTATACGCTGATATCATACTTTTAACTAATAGTTTGCCTTTTGCTTTCTGTTTGAACCGTAGAAAGCAACCACAAAAAGAGATGCTCTAGAGGGGTGTATGCCAGAGGTTAACAATGTAAATTTTTACTGCTTATGCTGTTCTAGACAGTGTGAAAGTATTACACGCCAGGACAAAGAGCCACGAAAGAAATGTGTTTGCACCTACAATAGCACCAATTTCTTTTAAAAGGAAACTCTGGGCGTACCCTATGACGCCATATGGCCTGTTAAAAGTTTAGCAGTGAATGTTATGAACACATGTTTTAAATGTGACTATTATAACCTATGTTACGGGCATAAAATTAACAAGCCACAGCAGGAGGCTTGTGACTGTTTATACGAGTCGTACACTGCAAGAACAATTCAACACAAATGTTGCCGGTTAGACCCTCACAAGGTATATAAGTTGTTAAGGGTGGTGTACGGGTTGTCACCTGTGAAGACATGTGTCCACGCTGATATGATTAAAGTCTTGGCAGCTACGGTCAATGAGATCCGATATGCGGTTGAGCCCTGCTCAAAACTCGAACGTATGCAGGGGCTGTGTACGTATTTTGACAAACAATTGATAGAAAGGGTCAGAGAAAGACGTATGTGTGATATTTATTATAAAAATAGAAGAATGGGGTCTTTAGCCCCATGAAAGTTGTTTTAAAAAATACAGAGGTCGTGGATAACAAACCATAAATGTGTTATTTAACGCTACATACTTATGCCCTTTTAGGACGAGAATCAGAGTGTGCGGTGCAAGATGTCTACGAGTTACACACAGGATACATCTGTATTGGGAGATTGATATATGTGCTGGTTAAAGAAAGAATAGCTGAAATACATCCTATGACTCTGCATTATCTGAACATTTCGGAACCTCCTGCTACATTTCAGTGTGACAGCCCTGTGTGTATCGCCAACTGGTGTATCAACGCATGACTACCCACAACAGATAAATACTGGAGCGGGTACAAAGACCGTGCACGTGAGTTTCACCATTGACCGGGCTACACTGTGCTTTGGAACTTATGACTGAAGATTATGTCACAAATAAAGGTTCTATATTGTCCGACCTAGAACTGTATGAACTGTTGAATGCTGGCAGTATCCTGAGCGTCCAGAATTATTGGCGAGGGGAGCGGGAAGTCATGTCTAGAGCTATTGAGTGTATATCAAAGCTTGTGACGCTGAGACCTAGTAAAAGGAACGGCTCTGAGTAATATGTGTAACGTGTCGTACTATGTATACGTAGTCAAAAGGCCTTACAGTGCCCAGCAGCGTTGGGCTGCAATGTGCCTCCTCAGAGGGAGGAGCGGTGGAAGCCTACGTCAAACAGCAAACTTTCAACCTAGGTTTTTGCAAGTCAGAATGACCCATGGCTGTCTTCAGACAGATATGTAGTTTTCTAGAGGAGTTGCTGCCCACCACCCATAGTGTCTTATCTGACCTGCTTGTTACTGCTTAAGTCAAACAGTGAACTTTCAACCTCTGTTTTTGAAAATCAGAGTGACCCATACATGCTAACAGATGTCAATGTGGAAAATGGTAGCCCCCTGGTGAAATATTATGAAAGTGTAACCATAAAGCATAATATATTTCTGAGCCCACTCCTCAACAATACCTATGCATAATTAGCTTGGCACAGCAAGTATAAAAAGCACCCTTAAGGACCATACGCACAAGCATGTCACAAGACTCTTTTTGTGAGCGGCAAATTGAAGCTTGCGGAGAACATGGCTACCAAGACCAACACGGATGAAGGGCAGAGCAGAAACTGGTAGTGCAAACCACCTTCTACTAAAGGTAAATAACTACGGTCTGTTTGTATATTTTTTGTAATGTAATTCCAAATTGCTGGTGTCTCTAGCCCCCTTTCCCTAGCACAGAGCATATGTGCTATGTACTTTGAATACTATTATCAAAGCGCACGTTTTCTATTAAATTTATTTATTATTATTATTATTATGTTCTATTTATGTGGTACGCAAAATGTGTTTTAATTATGATAGAATGGGCTGGTGGTGCCCATCATGAACCCTTGCACTCTCAGCAGCCCCAGGGGCCATGGAGAGTGGACACACAGAACCAGGCACTGTCACCCTAACTGACCATTACCTTAAAGGTGGGGTATTGGTTTGTCCTGCATTTTTAAGTGCTTTGGGAGTCACCACAGACCCCAGCACCCCACAGGACTGGGGAAGCCAATGGGGCGGTTCGAAGGGCCCACTGAGGAAGCTTACTATTTAATAGCACATGTTGAAAAGTTCGTTGTGCATGCAGCCTTCTGGAAATAATAAAAATTGCCAAGATACCTCTTATAATTAATATGCCTACTGAGAGCTGTAGTTTTGACTCTCCATAAAGTAGTGCCTAGGGTTAAGACGCTTGCTGCAAAGAACAGAACTATGGGGGTCATTCTGACCGCCGGGGCCAGGGTTGGCGGGAGCACCGCCAACAGGCTGGCGGTGCCCCGCAGGGCATTCTGACCGCGGCGGTTTTGCCGCGGTCAGATGCGGAAAACCGGTGGTCTCCCGCCGGTTTTCCGCTGCCCTTTAGAATCCTCCATGGCGGCGCAGCTCGCTGCGCCGCCATGGGGATTCTGACAGCCCATACCGCCATCCTGTTCCTGGCGGTTCTCCCGCCAGGAACAGGATGGCGGTATGGGTTGTCGTGGGGCCCCGTGGGGCCCCTGCAGTGCCCATGCCAATGGCATGGGCACTGCAGGGGCCCCCGTAAGAGGGCCCTACTTTGTATTTCAGTGTCTGCTTTACAGACACTGAAATACGCGACGGGTGCCACTGCACCCGTCGCACCTTCCCACTCCGCCGGCTCAATTCTGAGCCGGCGTCCTCGTAGGAAGGCTCTTTTGCACTGGGCTGGCGGGCGGCCTTTTGGCGGCCGCCCGCCAGCCCAGTGCAAAAGCCAGAATACCCTCAGCGGTCTCTCGACCGCGGAGCAGTATTTTGGAGGGGGGAACTCTGGCGGGCGGCCTCCGCCGCCCGCCAGGGTGAGAATCACCCCCTATATGTGGATAGCTGAGCGGATAGGTAAAGCCATCCTTTACAAACGCTTTTTAAAATGATATTAATGTATGTGCAAGGAGGACTGTGGTGAGATGTGGGGGTACAATGTTTATATGGGTGGGGTAGGCGGTGCCTCATACATAACGAGGGTCCCGAGCGCTATGCGGCTGGGGGAACCCACAGTATTAACAGCCTGGCTCTCAGAGACCACGCGGTCTCTAAGAGCAGATCTGTTATGTTAATAGCATGGTCCCTGAGCCACAAAGTGCTCGGGACCCTCGTTATTAACTTAGCAGGCCTGGTCTCTGAGGCCGCAGGGTACACCACGCGGCTTCCGAGAGCAATTCTGCTAGGTTAATAACAGAGATCCCCGAGCGTATTGCAGCTCTGCAATCTGTTATTAACCTAGCGGACATGCTCTCAGAAGCCGTGCAGTGTACCCTGCGGCCTCTGAGAGAAGGCCTGCTAAGTTAGTGGCTGGAGGCCTCGCACTTCGCGTTAGACACCCTCCAGCCCCCCTTGTCATTAAAGGGTGTCTAGCGCGAGGTGCAAGGCCTCCTGCCATCATATAGTGTGGGAGGATGACATGGATTGCGTGAGCTGTGAGCCCTCAGGCCCTAGCCACGCGCACTTGGGTCCTCAGGCCCTTACAATATAAAATAAAGTTGGGGCCCTTGGACCCCGAGCACGAGGCTCGGCGTTCCCAGGGGCCCACCTGGCAGCATTGTTTTTTTGTTTTTATTTAAAAAAATAAAATAAAAAATAAATAAAAATTACCATAATAATGCAAGAGCGTGAATTTTCAAATATGTTTATTAATGATTTTTGTATTAATAATGAGTGAGTAATTAAAGTGTAAAACAAGAAAACTTTTACTTAACTGAGCAAAACTATATTCAGATGCTGTAATTATTTTCCATGATTCGAAGCTTCAATAATAAATGTTTTCAATCTTGTGTAAACGTACCCACAGCTACCCCTAGCGGATTGCGGTGACATGTTCTACAAGTTCATATGTTAACCGAGCATTGCATAAGTTGAAATGTCCTATTGTTTGAGAATGTTACTAATATCTGGTCTTTCCTCAAGGATGTAAGTAAAATGGTGCTGAGAGAGTTTCTTCCTGAGAACAAGATATGCAAAAGGCGGATGAGACAATGGAGTTACAGACGAGACGGAAAGAGAGTGTATCTACTGAAAGAAAATCTTATAGTTAGCGTAGGTCTGTCAAGTTTAGGTCATCAAATTAGTTGTCGATTGCCATCCTCGGTCGGAGAGAATCATTTTTGGCAGCCCGTGATAACGGACCACTCTATTCAGTAGGATGGTTGCCAGTTCACTGGAGGTGGGCAATTTCTTACAGGCAATGAAATGTCCATATTTCGTGAGACTATCTACCACCACAAGGATTAATGTGTGCTGTTGAACCACTTGTAGTCCTGTAATGAAGTCTAAAGAAATGTGTTCCCAAAGTCGACATGGAGTTGGGAGCGGATGCAACAAACCTTTCGGTTTTGAATGACTTGTCTTGATGCAAGCACAGACTTCGCAGTTATTTACCATTGTTTTGATGTCTTTTGTCAGAGTAGGTCACCAAAAGTAGCGTTGGATTAATTCAAGAGTTTTAGGAGTACCTGGGTGACCTGCCGTAGGTATAACATGCAACCAATGAAATGCTAACTTGCGAAGTTTGGTAGTGGGTACAAACAAACAAGCATCATGGAAAGGTAGTCCTTGCTTAATTGATCTTTTGGGATCTGCTTGAGCCCATGCCTGCCATTTCTCAATGGTGAAGGAATTACGGATGTCTTCAAAGAAGTCTTCGGTTTTTATGATGCATAGGACTTTGTCTGGAGCAATGATAGCTCTGGAAGGTTGGATTGTAGGCAACGGGGTAGACTCTTGGCGGGACAAGGCGTCTGCTTTGCGATTGCCTTTACCAGGACGAAAAGTTACCACATAATCAAATTCGGCAAAAAAACTGCATCCAGCATAATTGCAGAGGAGTCAAAAGTCTAGCTGAACTCATGAATTGGAGATTGCGATGATCAGTATATACTGTGATAGTGTACTTGGTACCAAACAAATGATGTCTCCACTCTTTAAAGGCGTCCCGGATTGCCAGAAGCTCTTTTTCAGCGATGACATAGTTCTGTTCGGCTTCATTCAGTTTTCGAGACATGTAGGCTACAGGATGAAGTTGGCCAGTGTCTTTACTTCGTTGTGACAAGACTGCACCAATTGCCACATCTGAGGCATCAGCTTCAACTATGAATGGCAGATCCACATCAGGGTGAGTTAAGACTGGGGCTGTGGAAAAAGCTTCTTTCAAAGTTGAAAAGGCTTGGTCAGCTTCTGGAGACCATACACATTTTTCTTTCTTTCTCAATAACTTGGTGATTGGCGCCACTGTTTGAGAGAAATGGTTTATAAACCTGTGATAGAAGTTTGCAAACCCCAGGAAACATTGTACATCTCCAACAGTCTTTGGATTGGGCCAATCAGATACAGCTTGTACTTTCTTTTCTGCCATGACCATTCCTTGAGGGGTAAGGATAACCCCTAACAACTCAACTGTGGTAACATGAAACTCACACTTGGTTTGTTTGCAATATAAATGATGCTTTCGGAGAGCTGTGAGAATTTTCTTGACATGTTGTACATGTTTGGTTTCGTTGTCAGAGTAGATCAAATTGTCATCGATATAGACTATTGCAAATATGTTGAGATACTCTCTAAGAATGTCATTCAAGAAAACTTGAAATTCTGCTGGAGCATTGCACAGGCCAAAAGGCATGACAGTGTACTCAAAGAGACCATAGCTTGTCTTAAATGCAGTTTTCCATTCATTCCCTTCTCTCATTCTGACTAAATGGTAGGCACCTCGTAGCTCGAGCTTAGTGTACATTTTTGCTTTTTTTACTTGATCCAACGAGACAGGAATCAGGGGCAAGGGGTATTTGTTCTTGATTATGACCTTGTTCAAACCCCTATAGTCAATACAGACTCGAAGGTCCCCATTCGCCTTAGGAACAAAAAACAAAGAAGAGTCTGCAGGAGACTTAGAAGGGTGGATGAAGCCATTCTCTAAGAATTGATCTAGGTACTTTCGTAAGTGATGATTTTCATGTTTTGACAAGGCTTATACACGACAGCTAGGGAGTATTGCACCTGGAGTTAGATCAATTTGGCAGTCATAAGGTCTATGAGGAGGCAAGGTTTCTGCTTCTTTTTCATCGAACACCTCTTCATAGGGCGAATACTGCCTGGGCAACTTTACTTCTTTCTCTGCTCCAGTGCCTATGTAAGAGTTGCAATTTTTGGCGACTTGGGACATCTGGAGGCATTTTTTATTACATAGGACGGAAGAGAACATGACTTTCCGTTCTGCCCAGTTAATCTGAGGGTTGTGATGAGTTAACCATGGTAAGCCAAGGATAATTCCATACTGAGGAGCATGGATCACGTCAAAGATGAGCTTCTCTTCATGTTTGGTTCTGTGATTTCCCCATCACAGATCACCGACAAGGGGACAGTCTGAAGAGTTACTGGGCCTCCAGTTAAGAGTTTTCCATCTACTATTTGTATTATCTCTGTAGTCTTCTTCTCGGTGCATGGGATCCCCCATGCGCAAACCAATTGGGCATCAACAAAGTTCCTGGTAGCCCCAGAATCTACGAGGGCCTTCTTGAAATAGTTATTTTTCTTTACTTGAACCTTTATGCCCAGCTTGAGATGTCTAGACTGTGAAGGGTGCACAGTAACACCCAAGAGCAACCCTTCTTTACATCTTGGGTGATTTAGTTTTTTGGCTCGACTTGTGCATTGGCTGCAAGTTTCTGAACAGGACCTTGTTTGCTTTTTGGTTTGATTGGACAATCTTTGGTGAAATAACCCTTGCGTCTGCAATAAAGACATTGTCAATTTTTTCTCCGTAGGTCCTTTTCATCTTTGGTCAAAGGTCTCCTGATTGTTTCTGATTTCCATAGGTTCTGGAGTTCTCTCTTTCTGGGTTCTTGATTCTCTATGATCGTGAACACGCCAGGAATATTTCTCAGTCTTTTTGCGTGTTCCCCTTTGTTCTGCTAGACGATGATCCAGTCTCAAAACAAGGTTTATTAGATTTGGGCAATCTGTAGGTTGCGGATCTATCTGAGTAAAAATGTCCTTTAACTCGTCCTTGAGTCCTTTGTAAAACAAGGCTGCTTGTTTTTCTTCAGGCCAAGATGTCTCGGCTACCAGCCGATTAAAGTTAGCTACGTAAGACACTAGATCCTGGTTACCTTGTCGCAAGTCTAATAGTTCATGATCTGCCGACAATGTCACAGTTTTCCGATCAAACACTTGTTTAAACTCACGAACAAAATTTCTCCAATTGTAAAGCAGGGGACTGGCTTTATGCACAAGAGGGATTGCCCATGTGGCTGCGTCTCCAGTCAGGTAAGATAACAAGAAGGCCACCCTGGATTGGGCATCAGGGAAAGTGTTTGGTCGGCAGGTAAAATGTAATTCCACTTGAACCAAGAAAGATTGCGCTTTCAGGGGATCACCTGAAAAACGTTCTGGAGGAGCTAGGGGAATGGCTGAAGGAACGCTGAGGGAAATGTTCGTAGGAGGATTCCCTCCAGAAGCTTGAGAAGAACGACCAGGCCAAGATACACCCAAAGGACTTTGTTCCTTCTTTTCTACCCTTTCCTGCAAATGACTCACTCTCTCAGCTAAGCTGGCTGCTATATCCTTTGATGACACTACCTCTGCTTGGAGCTGTGTGATAACCTTGACTAGCTCGTCCAATGTGGCCATGCTGAGAACACCCGCAAACCAGGAGGATAATACATTTGTGTGCTCACTATTCTGTCAGGGAGACCAGATCCTCGGGGTCTGCGCAGGTTCCCAACATGTCCACCACAAGACAGCTCCAAAACTCTGATAGAAATATCATAGAGCCTAAGAGAGTCCAAGTGGGGAAAAGGGGATTAGGTAGGGAACAGCTGGGAAGGAGACCTGTAGGAAGCAAAAGGTTAACCAACACAATATCAGAATATAATCACATTTACATTCACTAGGCTGTGGTTCTAAGCATTGTCTTACTGTAACCATGGATAATCTAAAGTGACTTTAACTAGACCTCAAGAACTCTGGGTACCTGGAACAAATCAAGAATGATTAATGCAGTGTTTCATATGAGCTTTTCATAAAATGTCACATAATGTCTAGAAATACAAGAACCTTCTAGAATACTGTTTTAGAACAAACACTGCATTTTTTAACATGAGGACAAAACAATCTGAAACATTCCCTGGAAAACAATTGGAATTGTACTAGGGACTTAATATGCACAAAGACCGTCACATTTTGAATTTATCATCTTCACAGGATATCCATAGGCTCAGGATAAATGTGTGTACTTCAAAAAACATTACACATTAAAGTTTTTACTTGCCACGAAATGATCGCGCACACTGTTGCCGATCTGAACACCAAGTTTTACATGCAGGAAATGAATCACGCACCGAGCCGATTCTAATAAGAATATGTAAGTGCCATGAAATGATCGCGCAAGCCTTTGCCGATCTGAACACCAAGTTTTACATGCAGGAAATGAATCATGCACACTGCCGATTCTAATAAGAATATGTAAATGCCATGAAATGATCGCGCAAGCCTATGCCGATCTGAACACCATGTTTTACATGTGGGAAATGAATCACGCACACTGCTGATTCTAATAAGAATATGTAAATGCCATGAAATGATCGCGCAAGCCTTTGCCGATCTGTTCTCCTCCATAGGGCACGTCTGCTGGGGCAGGTGATGAGATGGTGGCAGCTTCCGGTGTACAGACCCCTGGTGGACCTGTTGACAATGGAAGAGAGACACATCATTATCACTTGCAGACTTGATCGTGCAACAATCCTGGAACTGTGTGCCCATTGGGAGCCAGACATGATGTCAGCTACCTGCCAACCCACATCAATCCCCCCTCTAGTGGCGGTTCTGTCTGTACTCCATTTCCTGGCCAGTGGGTCTTTTCAAACCACAGTGGCCATGGCATCAGGGATGTGCCAGCCAATGTTCTCTAACGTGTTGTCCAGAGTGTTGTCTGCCCTGCTGAAAAACATGCGCAGCTACATCGTTTTCCCTCAAGTGGAGGATTTGTCAACAGTGAAAGGTGACTTCTATGCCCTGGGACATATCCCTAACATCATTGGTGCCATTGATGGTACACATGTGGCATATGCCCCTCCCCCCCACAGGAATGAGCAGGTGTACAGAAACCGGAAAAGCTGCCATTCAATGAATGTGCAGATGGTGTGTTTGGCAGACCAGTACATCTCCCATGTGAATGCCAAGTATCCTGGCTCGGTGCATGGCGCTTATATTTTGAGAAATAGCAGCATCCCTTATTTGATGGGCCAACTCCAGAGGCACCGTGTGTGGCTAATAGGTGAGCCCAAGGTCCCAATACAGTGTCAGGGGAACCGACTGTCCCGAGGTCCCTGATGGGCCGGGCTGGTCATCTTGATCGAGGCGTGCAGAGCTGCTGTCTTCACTGTGGGCCTCTTCTGTGGGGGGACTGGATATGTCTGGCACCTCCTGTCCGGTGACGTTGAGTATGGGTCCTGTTGGGGTGTGAATGCATAATCTTAGTATCTGTGTGTGCCATCTTTTGCAATGGGTGAATTAACCTCTACTCCTGTGCTTGCATTATTGCTGTGGCCCTTGTATGATTGGTGATTTTGGGGCTTGAGTGAGTCTCTCTACTGAACATGCTTTGGTGATGGGTGTCCATGCATTGGTGTTACATGCAGGGCTTGGTTTTGGGATGTGTGGGTTGTGGTAGTGGGGTATCTGTGGGGTGTTGGGGTGATGGGTGTGAGGGTGAGGGTGGGAGCATGTGATGGCATGCAGCTAGGGGAGGATATAGTAGCAAAGATTTGCCTTACCAGAGTCCAGTCCTCCTGCTACTCCTGCGAGGCCCTCAGGATGTATGATCGCCAAGACCTGCTCCTCCCATGTTGTTAGTTGTGGGGGAGGAGGTGAGGGTCCACCGCCAGTCCTCTGTACAGCAATCTGGTGTCTGCATACCACGGAACGTACCTTCCCCCGTAGGTCGTTCCACCTCTTTCTGATGTCATCCTGTGTTCTTGGATGCTGCCCCTCTGCTCTGACCCTGTCAACAATTCTCCGCCATAGCTCCATCTTCCTAGCAATGGATGTCTGCTGCACCTGTGATCCGAATAGCTGTACCTCTACCCAGATGATTTCCTCCACCATGACCCTGAGCTTCTCCTCTGAAAACCTGGGGTGTCTTTGAGGTGCCATGATGTGGTGTGGGTGATGTGTGAGGTGCTGTCTGTTGTGATGTGTTAGTGTGTGTTGTTTGAGGTGCGTGGATGTTGTATAAGCGATGGTGTTGTGTGTCTGTGGATGCTGGTGTTGTGTTAGCTAATCTCTCTCTCTGGCCTTCTTTCCAATTATTGGTTGTAAGGTTTTGTGGATGTGTGCTTTATATTGGATTGGGTGTGTGGGTGTGGTGTCTGTATGTGTGTGTATTTCGAATTGTCCAATGTGGTTGTGTTTTGTAAATGTGTGTGTATTTTGAGTGTGTACCGCCAATCGATTACCGCGATTGAGTGACCGCAGCTTTGATTCGTGGGTCATGATAGTGTGGGCGTATTCTTGTTGGCGTGACGGTGTGGGTTTTGGTAATGCCAATTTATCACTGACCTTTGGTGTGGCGGACTTGTGTTGGTGTCTGTATTGTGGCGGATTCCGAGCTGTGAGTCGTAATACCTATAGCGGAATTCTGCTGCCGCAACGGTATGTTGGCGGCCTTCAGCACGGCGGAAAGCGGGATTTAGCGCCGGGGTTGTAATGAGGGCCATAGTGTCTAAAATGCACAATGTGAAGCCAAAAAACGTGGGATTATTACTGGCTTCTCTACTTAACCAAATTGTGTGATCCTCGACAATTGTTTTATTTCATGTTTCCTCCTTTTCCTTCATTATCCCATTTGAGGACCTTGAAATACATGACTTGAGGATGTGTGCTGTACAAAACCTTCTCCTGTGTTTGATTTAATAAACTATAATGTTGTTCATGTATAATAGAAACCCAAGTCACCCAAAGAGTGCACATAACTAATGCCTCTTGGTTCACTATTGGCATTGTTGTCAAGGCCTAGAGGGGGGAAGAATGAACGTTTCTAAATTCATGTTTGAAAACATGTAACTGTTCAAAAAAGTACTTCTCAATGCACTGATATAATCTAATATACTAAGGAGAAATGTTTCTGCATGTTATTGAAATACAGTTTTTGAATTTTGAGCAGACTTTATCATACTTTTACACTTTTTCTGCCAGATGTCTTTAAAAATGAAGATGTTTCTACAGTTAAGCGGTGCAGAACATCCCAGTTACATCCTTGCTTTCTCTTCAGTTTACCTTTAAAATAAATGCTTGCCTGTTTAATATCTTTTTAATGTTAGTGCTGAGTCAAGTTAACAGCAGCCCAGTGCTGCTGTAGACCCGGGGGCCACATGCAGTCTCTGTCTGTACTTTGAGTATCACTGGTTGCGCTATCCGTGTAATTGCGAAGATCTTAGCCAGGATGCCCACTCCTGCTCCTTCTGTCTTTCACCCTCTCAGCAGGGGACAACAGCACCATCTCCCACACCTCTGAACACCATTGGACTGACCATACCACCATTGGACTGGTACCACAGGTCACCAATGCTCTCAACCACTCTCTGCCACCGGATGCAACAGACGCTAATGAAGCTTCAAGCAACCTACACCGTTGGCTCTCAAACTGCGCCGACAATGTAGCCCCACTAAGGAAATCAGCAGGGAATTGACAGAACAAAACAGCCAAGTGGTTTATACCAGACCTACAGGAATCCAAGCAGGACTGCAGATGATTGGAACATAAATGGAGGCTCGGAAAATCCACCGAAGACCGCGCAGCCTACAAAATAGCAGTCACCACGCACCACCAGAACATCAGAACCGCCAAAAAAGCTGCCTTTCAATCACGCCTCAACACCAGCACTCACAACAGCAAAAAGCTCTTTGCCATCGTGAAAGAGTTCACGAAGTCCGGGGCAGACACCTTATCCATCCATCCATCCCTCCCTCCCAAGACCTCTACAACAGCCTCGCCATCTTCTTTCACCATAAGATCCAGGACACCTATGAAGGCTTCAGGAACCAAACCCACCAGCACCACTTACCACCACGGACCTTGCACCCCCACCAGATACTGAACTACTGGACCTCCATCACCATAGAAGACACCCAAAGACTGATGAACTCCATCAACTCTGGAGCACCCTCGGATCCATGACCTCATCACATCCTCAAATTGGCCAGCGCCTCCATAGCACCGGAGCACTGCCGAACCATCAACCTAACCTTCAAGACAGCCACATTCCCCTCAGACGGGAAACACGCCAAAATCAGCCTGCTACTCAAGAAACCCACCGCTGACCCAAGGGAGCTGAAGAACTACAGACCGTTCTGTCTGCTCCCTTTCCCAGACAAGGTATCAGAGAAAGCTGGTGGGTGTGCTGGTGATGGACGTAGTGGCTGAAGATGTTGTGCATGCAAGTGTGAGTGGAGACGTCACAGGGAGGGAGGAGGGAGACGAGGAGGAGGGGGACACAGTGGAGGCAGTGGGTGTTGGTGTGTCTGCATGTGGATGTTGCTTGTGTGAATGCTTGTGTGAAGTGTGGTGCTTATGTCTGGATGAGCTTCCCTTGGGTGTTGAGGTGTGTGCAGGCTGGTCTGTAGGTGTGTCTGGGATAGGCAGAGGTACTGGGGATTGGGTCTGGGTGGAGGAAGTTGGAGGGGGGAGGCTAGAGACAGGGACAATTGCTGCCATCAGTGCTGAGGCCAGAGCGTTGAACGATCGCTGATGGGCAGCCTGACCCGAATGAATGCCCTCCAGGTATGCATTACTCCGGTGCACCTCCCTTTCTACACCCTGGATGGCATTCAAAAGGGTAGACTGCCCAACAATGATGGTCCTCAGGAGGTCAATGACCTCCTCACTGAGGGCAGCAGGGGTGACAGGGGCAGGGCCTGAGGTGCCTGGGGCGAAGGAGATGCCCACCTTCCTGGGTGAGCGGGCACGGGGCAAACGCTGAGGGGCTGCTGGGAGGGCGGTGCTGGTGCGCTGGGTGGCGGCTGTACCTGTTGTTGCAGGGGGCACGGATGTTGCCACCACCACAAGGGAGCTCCCTTCAGAGGACGAGTCGCTGCCACTGACATCAGCACGAGTCCCCGCTGTGGAGCTCCCCTCGCCCTGTCTCACTGGTGAAATCCGAGTCAGTTGCATGGCCCTCCATGGCCATGTGAGATGCAGCTCCCTCGTGCTCCGATGCCACTTCTCCTCCGCCTGATGATGCTAATGCACACATGAACAGGAAGACCACAAAAAAAGGGGGGGGGGGACAAATAAAGACATGTTGAGTGCATGGATTACCGCTACCGTTGGCGGAGAGGACAGACACAGAAGCCCCCTGCACTACACTGGGCACTTGGGGTCCACTACGCAATCCGTGGGACATGGCCTACAAGCCTATGGACGACGACTGCACACATAGATGACACAGGGCCATGAATAGCTGTACTTGGCACCCTACAGAGGTGGGGGGCGGGGGCACAGGGCCATGCCTTACGGAGGGGCCTAGCCTACAGAAATCGCCCTGGCCTAGAGATACCCACAGCCCACCTCCCCCACCCAGACACCTCCACTGCAGGCAAAGTCACCAGAATGAGAGTGTACTCACCCCCTTGTGTCTGCTGTGATGTCCTCACGCGCCCATCCAAATCGGGGTAGGCCACCACCAGGATCCGGGAAATCAGGTGGGTCAATTGACGACTGGCACCCCGCCTACGTTGGGAGGCCATCCCCAGCAGAGCCTCCGCCGTCTTCCTGCTCCCGCGTCGGATGTCCTCCCACCTCTTCCGGCAGTAGGTGCCCCGTCTGTTGTGGACCCCCAGGGTCCGGACGTCCTTGGCGATGGCACGCCAAATAGCGATTTTCTGGTGGGCGCTGACCTATGTGACATGTACAGGGGGAGAAAAAAAATCATCACCTTCTGCATGCTTGATGTGAGTGGCCCCCCATCCCCACCCTTGCCATGTGGCACATGCTCTCATCTGTCGTCTGATGCATGCCTCAATCGCTCCCCTCCCCACCATCTTTCATCCACCCGACTCAACCCAGGCATTGCCCACAAAGCATGCTCCCAGTGTACTTACCTGTTGGTCTGGAGGACCGTAGAGTAGCGCATACTGGGGGAGGACCCCATCCACGAGTTTCTCCAGTTCTTCAGAAGTGAAGGCAGGGGCCCTTTCCCCAGTCGCAGCAGCCATTGTCTCTTCCAGACCGAGGTCACAGCAGCACTTGCAGTGTAGGTCCTTTCCTGTGGAAGATCAGGTATCGAGTGATTAAGTAGATCGAAAATGGCGGTCACGCCCGCGGCGGTGCGTACCGCGGCGGTGCGTACCGCGACCGCCAGCGCACATCGTCATTGGCTCGTGTAACCCATAGGATTCTATGTTAACCAATGCGGCTTTGCGCCGCGGTCTTCGACCGCCTACCGCCACGGTGTGCCCCGCCAGCGCATTGACCTCACATCCCATTGTCACACTTCACAGGTCAGGCAGCCGCCATTTCAAGGGCCCACATGGCTTAATTTCTACTGTGTCACACATACCTAGGCCTTTCCTCAACACTCATACCAACCATTCAATGCATAGTGAATCGTGTTGTGTGCAGACTGTGGGAACGTACCTGTGGGTTGATTGACTCTGTGCTCGCTGTTGTCCTTCCTAGGCACCGTCCGCTGGGCAATGCGAGGAGATGGAGGAATCTTCCTGTGTACAGACCGCTGGTGGACCTGTCGACAATGGAGGAAAGACATGTCATACTGACATACAGGCTTGACCGAGCCACTATATAGGAACTGTGTGCCCAGCTGGAGGCAGACCTGATGTCACCCATCCGCCAACCCACAGGGATCCCCCCTCTAGTGCAGGTGCTGTCAGTGCTCCATTTCTTAGCAAGTGGGTCATTTCAAACAACAGTGGCCATATCATCAGGGATGTCTCAACCTATGTTTTCCAAGGTGTTGTCCAGAGTGTTGTCTGCCCTGCTGAAACACATGAGGAGCTACATCATTTACCCTGAGGTGGGGGATTTGCCTACAGTGAAGGGTGATTTCTATGCCCTTGGACATATCCCCAACATCATAGGTGCCATTGATGGGACACATGTGGCTTTGGTACCCCTCAGCAGGAGTGAACAGGTGTACAGGAACAGGAAAAGTTATCATTCGATGAATGTACAGATGGTGTGTTTGGCTGACCAGTACATCTCCCATGTTAATGCCAAGTTCCCTGGGTCAGTGCATGACACCTACATCCTGCGGAATAGCAGCATCCCGTTTGTGATGGGTCCAGATGGTGGTGTTGTAGCAGCTGTGGAGCCTGTGGAGAGTGAAGAAGAGGAAGCCGGAGAGGACGACATAGACAACAGGAACACAGTAATAGAGCAATATTTTCAGTGACACACAGGTAAGAGTACACACCGGCATATTACATTTATTAAAAAACTCCTACCTCTCTACTGTCTGACTTTTTCCCCCAGTGTATGGTAACTGTGTTGTGACTTTCCCTTCCGTTTTCAGAGCTGTGGGCCCCACTGCGTGACATCTGCTTTGTTACCCCATGGACTACAGCTGTGTGACAGCGGTTTGTTGGCATCACAATGTGAATAACAATTTTGGCACTGTCATGTCTAATACATTTGTTAAAATCACAGACAGACTCCAGATTGTTTATGTGCAATAAGTGTGTTTATTCAAGTGCTCTAATTTGGATGGGTGGTTGCAAATCGGTGAGGGGTGATGGCAGAGTCCAGACTATCAGGTTCACAGGTGCATTGTCCAAATGCCTGTGGGAAGTGGAGCAGGGGCAGTTTAAGGTTGGACAGGGTGACAATGTGGGACAGTGGGATGACAATCAGTGCGGTATCCTTTGCTGGCGGGGGTCTTGACATGTTACTCTGTCTTCTTCCTGGATCTCAGGGCCCGCTTGCGGGGTGGTTCTCCTTCAGCAGGGGGTGGAGTTCTGGTGGCCTGTTGGTCTTCTGTCGGGGCCTCCTGTCCTCTAGCGCCGGCAGAGGTGGTAGCCTGTTCTTGGTCCATGCTAGTGTCAGGGGCCCTTTGAGGTGCCACAGTGGTCCGTAATGTGGAGATTAACTCATTCAGGGCCACTACGATGGTACCCATGGCGGTACTGATGTTTCTCAGTTCCTTCCTGAACCCCATATACTGTTGTTCCTGCAGAAGCTGGATTTCCTGAAACCTGGCCAGGACCGTCGCCATCGTCTCCTGGGAGCGGTGGTATGCTCCCATGATGGAGGAGAGGGCCTCGTGGAGAGTGGGTTCCCTTGGCCTGTCTCCCCCCTGTCGCACAGCTGCCCTCCAAGTTCCCCTGTTTCCTTGGGCCTCCGTCCCCTGGACCGTGTGCCCACTACCACTGCCCCCAGGTCCCTGTTGTTGTTGGGGTGGTGGGTTAGCCTGGGTTCCCTGTAGTGGTGGACACTCCGCTGATTGACGTGTCCTGGGGACAGAGGTATGGGCCCGCTGGGTGGGTGCTGTGCTGGTGTTCCCAGAGGGGGGAAGGTCTGCTGTGGCCTGTGCCTGTCTGAGGGGAACCGACTGTCCCGAGGTCCCCGATGGACCGGGCTGGTCATCTAGATCCAGGGAGACAAAGCTGCTGTCATCACTGTGGGCCTCTTCTGGGGGTGGAGGGGACATTTGTGGACCCTCCTGCGCGGTGACCTGGCGTTCGGGTCCTGCAGGGGTATAAAAGTATGGTTATTGCTTCTGTGTGTGCCAATGGCGTGCAATGGGTGGGTGCCCGTGTACCCCAGTGCTGGCATTCCTTTGTGGGGGCTGTTGTGATGGTATTTTTTGGGGGGGGGGTGATGGGTATGTGCATTGGGCATGCCTTGGTGATAGGTGTCCATGCTTTGGGGCCGCATGCAGGGCTAAGTGTTGGGATGGGTGGGTTGTGATGGTGAGACATTTGCAAGGGGTAGTTGTGATGGGGGTAAGGGTGAGGGTGGGGGTATGAGTTGGCATGCAGGTGGGGTGGGGGGGATGAAGTAGTGAAGATGAGACTTACCAGAGTCCATTCCTCCACCGACTCCTGCGAGGCCCTCAGGATGCAGGATGTTCAAGACTTGCTCCTCCCATGTTGTAAAATCTGGGAAGGAGGGGGGGGTCCGCCGCCAGTCCGCTGTACCGCGATGTTGTGCCTTGATAACATGGAACGCACCTTCCCCCGTAGGTCGTTCCACCGCTTCCTGATGTCGTCCCTATTTCTCGGGTGCTGTCCCACAGCGTTGACCCTGTCCCCTAATCTGCTCCATAGCTCCATCTTCCTGGCAATGGTGGTGTGCTGCACCTGTGTCCCGAACAGCTGGGGCTCTACTTGTACGATTTCCTACACCATGACCCTGAGTTCAGCATCTGAGAACCTGGGGTGTCTTTGAGGTGCCATGGGGTGGTGTGGATGATGTGTGGGGTGGAGTGTGTAGTGATAGGTGGGGTGCCATTTAGTGGTGTGTTGTGTGAGGTGCGTGGAAGTTCTGTGGGTATTGGTATTGTGTGCCTGTGGATGCTTGGTAGTTGACTGTGGTGTCTCTCTCTCGCCTTCTCTCTGAATTTCTGGTCGTAGGGGTTTGTGGGTGATGTGGGTGTGTGTTTTATATTGTATTGGGTGTGTGGGAGTGTATCAGGTGTGTGTATTTCGAATAGTCCAATGTGGTTGTGTTTTGTACGAGTATGTGTATTTCGACCGCGGCGGTGTGTACCGCCAATAGAATACCGCGGTTGAAAGACCGCCGCGTGGATTCGTGGGTCGTAATGGCATGGGCGTATTTCTGTTGGCGTGACGGTGGAGGTTTGGTCATCGCCAGTTTATCGCTGACCTTTGGTGTGGCGGACTTTTGTGGATGTTGGAATTTTGGCGGTTTGCCTGTTGTGGGTCAGAATGACCGTAGCGGTTTACCGCTACTGCGGCGGTGTTATGGCGGTCTTCTGACTGGCGGTAAGCGGCTTTTACCGCCGAGGTTGGAATGACCACCTTAGTCTCTTTTTCGCAGATTTTCTTTACCGGGACGAACCATCAAATCAGACCGGGTCACGGTTGAGGCAAGCCGGCTAGAGTTGCCGCGGCGGGTCGGTCCCTCTATGGAGCTTTTTTTACCAAAGTTGTCCAAACTTCTCCAAACTTCTGGGGCTTCTCCCAGATGTCCTTTTAAGGTTCTTTTGGGGTCCACAGCTCACCCCAAGTGTCCAGAAGTTCTGAGATGGTCCTTGGGGGGTGCGGACTACAACTCCCAGAATGCACCTGGCGCAAACTCCTTTTTGGCCACTGGACAGTGGTCAGCTGGTCGCTTTCTTTAGGAGTTGGTGCAGGGGACTCTGGATAGCAATTTTTCACCTGTAGCAAACAGGGAGTCCCTCCTTGAACCAGTTGAAGCCAGGCAAAGTCCTTCTTGTGGTGAAGCCCAAGTGTGCAGCTGGTGCAGTCCTTCTGAGTGCAGGTTCCAGGTGCAGGCCAGGGGTCCAGCAGGGCAATCCTTCTTCTCCTTTGGTTCTTCCTTGTTGGAATCTGATGGGGATCTGAGGTGTGGGTGCAGGTCTGCCAGTTTTATCCTTGCTCCTGGGTGAAAAGCGAGGGGGGGTCGTGGTTCTCCAATCAGGTGCAGAGTCCTCCTCCCTGTGATGACCACTTCCTGGGAAGTGTGGCAAAAATCAATCCCAGGAGGCAACATTCTCCAAAAATCCATCATGGCTGAATCTGATTTTTGGAGGTTACATCTGGCTGAGCCCACCCACTGGTGTGGCTAAAAATCAATAACACCCCCCTCTCCTGCCCTCTCCTAATCTAATCAAGGGGGCACCTAGTTGTCTGGGGTTGCAGGATGTGGGGGTGTTGCTGGTTGCTCCAAATGTCCTTCTCTGCCTTTGAAGACCAGTTTGGCAGCCCTCCCCCTTCCTGCCTCACCATCTGCTTAGGGGAGATTCCCTCCCACAGGCACATTCCTTTGTGTGAAGCCAGGCCACTTCACACCTCATCAAAGTAGCTTGGCCAAGCTGCTAGAGGCTGGCCAATCAGAGCACAGCAGCAAAAACAATGAACGGCTGAAATTGGCAACTTTTTCAGGTAAAGTTTAAAACTCTTTACCTGAACAAGTTATATTAAATCCCACAACTGGAAGTTGTGGGATTTATTACAACAATAAATTTGATACCAAATTCTTGGTATGCATCATTTAAGGAGACTTTAAAAATTAAAATAAAGTCTCCCCATTCTAGCCTATGAAGGCCATTTACTACAATGAGGGAAAAACAAATGTGGCTGTTTTTACCTCACCAGGACTTATAAAACTATGTTTATAAAGTCCCTGCTTATAGTTACATAGCACCCAGCCCTAGGGGCACATAGGGCACACCTTAGGGGTGACTTATATGTAAAAATAAGGTAGTTTAAGACTTTGGAACTACTTTTAATTCCAAAGTCGAATTTGCATATAACTTTAATTTAAAAGCAACCAGCAAGGCAGGCCTGCCTTTAAAATTACACTGGGCATCTCAGCAGTGCACCTATGGGTGCATTATCTATGCTGTGGTCCCTAAACCTACATGCCCTACCATATACTAGGGACTTATAGGTAGGTTAACTTAGCCAATTATAATTAGCCTAATTTGCATATCCATTTTACACAGAGCACTGGCCCTGGGACTGGTAAGCAGTACCCAGGGCACAGCCAAGAGTCAGTAACCACCAGTACCTGTCCAAAAAGTTTGGGGGTGACCAGGGCAAAAAGGAGGACTTTCCTACACTGCCCCTCCCCAGATGAAAGGTGATGGGTACTAACCTACACCCTGGTAGTCCTCATCAGCTAAGTGGAAAAACCTGGAAAGGCCATCTGCATTGGCATGGGCAGTCCCAGGTCTGTGCTCCACTGTGAAGTCCATCCCCTGTAGGGAAATTGACAACCTTAACAGTTTTGGGTTCTCCCCCCTCATCTGCATCAACCATCTGAGAGGTCTGTGGTCAGTTTGTACACGGAAGTTAGTGCCAAACAAGTAAGGCCTCAACTTCTTCAGGGACCAGACCACAGCAAAGGCCTCCCTCTCAATGGCACTCCATCTTTTCTCTCTGGGGAGTAGTCGCCTGCTGATGAAGGCAACTGGTTGATCTTGGCCCTCTTCATTAACTTGTGCTAACACTGCCCCAACCCCTTCCTCTGAAGCATCTGTTTGCACTATAAACTCCTTGCTATAGTCAGGGGCCAGTAACACTGGTGCTGAACACATAGCCTGTTTTAGGGTGTCAAAAGCTTTCTGACACTCTAGGGTCCAAATGACCTTCTTGGGCTGGTTCTTGGAGGTCAGTTCAGTCAGAGGGGCTACTATGGTCCCATAATTCTGAACAAACCTCCTGTAGTACCTAGTCAGGCCAAGAAAGGCCCTGACCTGAGTCTGGGTTTTAGGAGCCTCCCAATCCAGGATAGTCTGGATTTTGGGCTGGAGAGGTTGTACATGGCCTCCACCAACAAGGTGGCCCAGGTACACAACTGAGCTTTGCCCTATCTGGCACTTGCTTGCCTTGATAGTCAGGCCTGCTTGAAGCAGGGACGGAAGCACTTCCTTCAGGTGGACCAGGTGGTCCTCCCAGGTGGAACTAAATACAGCCATATCATCCAGATAAGCTGCACTGAAAGATTCCAACCCAGACAGGACTCTATTCACCAACCGTTGGAAGGTGGCAGGAGCATTTTTCAGGCCAAAGGGCATCACCTTGAACTGAACGTGGCCCTCTGGTGTGGAAAATGCTGACCTCTCCTTAGCTCCTGGACTTAAGGTAATCTGCCAGTATCCTGAGGTCAGATCAAACGTGCTCAGGAATTTGGCAGCCCCCAAC
This sequence comes from Pleurodeles waltl, assembly GCF_031143425.1. NCBI lineage: Eukaryota > Metazoa > Chordata > Amphibia > Caudata > Salamandridae > Pleurodeles > Pleurodeles waltl. Next base: position 121,110,997 of record NC_090451.1, on the reverse strand, counting down.
CTATCAATGAGCTCATCAGCTCTAGGTATGGGGATGAGCATCACTCCTAGTGACTGCGTTTAGACCTCTGTAGTCCACACAAAATCTCAATTCTTTCTTCCCACCTTGGGGATTAGGTTTGGGCACCAGTACCACTGGACTGGACCAAGGACTGTCAGAGGGCTCAATTACCTTGAGCTCCAACATCTTAGCCACTTAAGCTTTGATGTTGGCCTTGACCTGGTCAGACAGCCTGTACAGCTTGTTCTTGACAGGCAAGCTGTCACCAGTGTCAATGTCATGGACACACCAATTGGTGAGTCCAGGGGTCAGGAAGAACAGACTAGCAAACTGTTCCAAAACTTGTTTGCAGTCTTTTTGTTGCTGGTCTGTCAACTTGGGAGAGAGTACCACTCCCTCCACTGACCCGTCTTGTGCATTTGAGGAAAGGAGGTCTGGCAGAGGTTCACTCTCCTCCTCCTTCCCTTCATCAGTGACCATCAGCATGGTCATGTCTGCCCTGTCCTGGTGGGTTTCAGCCTGTTAACATGCAGGATCCTATGAGGATTCCTGGGGGTGCCAAGGTCCACCAAGTAGGTGACCTCACCCTTTTTCTCCAGAATTGGATAGGGCCCAGTCCATTTGGCCTGAAGTGCCCTAGGAGCCATGGGCTCCAAAACCCACACCAGCTGTCCTGGGTGATACTCAGGCATGGTAGCCTTCTGATCATGCCAGAGCTTCATGAGCTCCTGGCTGGCCTCCAGGTTTCTGCTTGCCTTCTTCATGTACTCAGTCATGCGTGACTGCAGGCCCAGCACATAATCTAGCACATTGTCCTTGGACTCTCTGAGAGGCTTTTCCCAAGACTCTCTCACCAAGCACAATGGGCCTCTTACAGGGTGCCCAAACAGTAACTCAAAGGGGCTGAATCCAACCCCCTTCTGTGGCACCTCTCTGTAGGCAAACAGCAGGAATGGGAGGAGAACATCCCATTGCCTCCTGAGTTTGTCAGACAAACCCATGATCATGCCCTTCACGGTCTTATTAAATCTTTCCACCAGACCATTGGTCTGTGGATCATAGGGGGTGGTGAACTTATAAGTAACACCACACTCATCCCACATGGCTTTCAGATAGGCTGACATAAAGTTTGTGCCCCTATCTGAGACCACCTCCTATGGGAACCCCACTCTGGTGAACACACCAAGTAGGGCCCTAGCCACTGTGGGAGCAGTGACTGTCCGGAGGGGTATTGCCTCAGGGTACCTGGTGGCATGGTCCACAACCACCAAAATGTACCTGTTAACTGAGGCAGTTGGTGGGTCTAGGGGACCAACATTGTCAATCCCCACTCGCTCATAGGGAGTCCCAACCACTGGCAGTGGTATCAAGGGAGCCTTTGGCTTGCCCCCTGTCTTGCCACTGGCTTGGCAGGTGACACAGGAGCTGCAAAACTCCTTGACTTTTTCTGACATTTGGGGCCAATAAAAATGGTGGACCAGCCTGTTCCAGGTCTTTGTCTGTCCCAAATGTCCAGCTAAGGGGATATCATGGCTTAAGGTAAAGAGGAATTCTCTATACTTCTGGTTTGAGGGCCCTTGCCTCAGTGTAGAGAACTCCATCCTCCCAGTAAACCTTGTGGGTCCCACTGGTATCCCCTTGTTCTTGCCTGGCAGCAGTCTGCCTCAGGCCCTCAAGAGTGGGACACTCTCTTTGTCCCTGGCACAACTCTTCTCTGGTGGGCCCACCTGCCCCTTGCAGTTCTGCCAAGTCAGGCAGAGCCTGCAGGGGAAGTGTCCCTCCCTCAGAGGTCAGATCCTCTCCCTCAGGGTTGGATTCCTCCTGACCCTCTGTACTTGTAGGGGCTGGCAAGCCAGACCCAGTGCCCTTTCTCTTCTTCTTGGAGGCTTGGCCCATTGTTCCAGGGTCCAAGTGTCCAGCACTTCCCTGTTGTGCGGCCTGTGACTTGGTCACAGCACACACCCATTCAGGGAGATCCAGCATCTGTGCATGGATCCGTCTCTCCACCTCTGACCACTCAGATGCTTCAAGATCATTTCCCAGCAGACACTCTACTGGGAGGGCAGGAGCTACAGCTACCTTCTTAGGGCCAGTCTCACCTCCCCATTCCAGACTCACCATGGCCATGGGATGGAGTTTGGTTCTGCTATCTGCATAAGTCACTTGGTGGAAGACACCAGGTAAGACCTGTTCTGGAGAAACCAGCTTCTCTGTGACCATTGGCACACTGGCTCCTGTATCTCTCAGATCTTCCACCTCCGTTCCATTGACTTTAGGCCTCTACCTATATCTCTCCATGCTGGGAGGTAAGGTGGCCATAGTTGCAATGTCCACCCCACCCACTGATACTAAGGTGACCTCTGTGTACCCTGATCCCAGCCCTGGGCCAACTTCCACTCCCAACCCTACACTAGCAATCCCCTGGGATTGCCCACCCGTGGGGGGCTTCTTGGAGCAGATAGCATCTCCTCTTTTGTGTCCAGGTTAATGACACTCAAAACACTTGCCGGCCTTAGCAAGCTCCTGAAACTTTCCTGCTTTAGCAGGATCATAATTCTATCCCTGATGCCCTTTCCCCTTAGAAGTGGAATGGCTCGGGGCTCCCCCACCCTGAGAAGTTTTTGGGGACTCTTGTGAGGACTTTTTGGGCTTTTTATCATCTTTCCCTTGGTTCTTCCCCTGAGAAGAACTATGTCCTCCCTTTTTCTGATCACCCCCTGGGGGTTTCTGGTTAACCCTAGTTCTTAACCAGTCGTCTGCTGCCTCCCCCAGCTCTCTGGGGTTGGTCAACTTAGAGTCAACTAGATACTGGCAGAGCTTCTCTTGGACACAATTGGTTAGAAGGTGCTCCCTCATAATCAAATTGTACAGCCCCTCAAAGGTACTTACCTTGTTGCCCTGTATCCAGCCCTCTAGTGCTTTTACTGAAATGTCCACAAAGTCCACCCAGGACTGGGTGCTTGTCTTTTGGGTGTCCCTAAACTTGAGCCTATACTGCTCTGGGGTCAGACCAAACTTGTTAGTCAAGCATCTCTTCATACTGGGGTATGAGTCTGTCTCCTCCCCCCTCAAGGTTAGGAGCCTATCCCTCCCAGAGTTGGGAACCAACTCCCAAAGAAGTGAACCCTAGTACTGAGGTTTGACTCTCCTCATCTGGAGGGCCCTCTCAAAGGCCCCCAGCCACTTATCTATATCATCCCCCTCTACATAGGCAGGAACCACCCCTTTGGGTAATCTGGGGCAAAAAACCCCACCCAGGGACACCTCAGCTTCTTTGTTGCTGCAACCATCTCTTTTCTCTTCCCTTGCCCACTTTTTCTTTTCTAGGGCCAGCTTCTCTGCCTCCAAAGCTATGAATGCTAGCTGGGCCTCCAGCTCTCTTTCTCTGAGGGACAGGTTCTCTCCTCCTGAAGGGGCCCCCTTCCCCCAACTAGCTTTGGGTCTGCCCCTAGAGACTGTATGTAATGAGGACCGGTCTTCCTCATCCTCACTTAGGCTCAGATGCCCTCCCTCCCCTGAGTGGTTGGAGCTAGCATCCTCCCCTACTTCTCCCTCCTCCGGAACTTCTTCTGAGTCTACCTCTTGGGCCTCAGCCCATGCTGTCAGGGATTTGATCAGGACATGCTTCCTGAGCTCAGTGGTTGCAGGCAACCCTCTTTCCGTACACAACCCCCTAAGCTGGACTACTGTCAGTGTGGGTAGGCTAGCCAGATCAAGCTCCATGGTTCCCTGGTTTTGTGTCAACAAAAACTTTTTGCAAAAATAGGAAACAAGAATTTAGAAAAATCAAAAAAACTCAATAATTGAAATTAATCCAAATTAAAAATAAAATTTTTTTTTTGCACTAGGACAATTTAAAGGATTTTTTATTTGTTTTACTTAAAACTGTAACGTGATACTGAACACAAGTACAGGATCCCACCACTGCTCGCCAAAAATGTTGGAAAATGGGTTATTGGTAAGGGCAGGTAGGTACCTACACTTAGCAATAGGCCACTAACCTCCACTGAGGTCCAGTTAGGTCTCAGTAAATTAAACCCAGCTCAACCCTTGGTAGCTTGGCAACGAGTGTCAAGGCTTAACTTAGGAGACAGAGTGTAAAGCATTCAAATATCACAAAATAATAATTAAATAAAACACAGGAAACCGCCCAAAGACCGCACCGCGCTCAAATGACCGCGGGGGTCATTTCAACTTTCCCGCTGGGCCGGCGGGCGATCTCCAAAAGATCGCCCGCCGGCCCAGCGGGAAAGCCCCTGCAAAGAGGAAGCCGGCTCCGAATGGAGCCGGCGGATTTGCAGGGGTGCGGCGGGTGCAGTGGAACCCGTCGCGATTTTCACTGTCTGCTAAGCAGACAGTGAAAATCTTTGTGGGCCCCCAGGGGCCCCACGACACCCGTTCCCGCCAGCCTCTTCCTGGCGGTGTAAAACGCCAGGAACAGGCTGGCGGGAAGGGGGTCGGAATCCCCATGGCGGCGCTGCAAGCAGCGCCGCCATGGAGGATTCCCTGGGCCAGGGGAAAACCGGCGGGAAACCGCTGGTTCCCCTTTTCTGACTGCGGCTTTACCGGCGCGGTCAGAATGGCCCGGGAAGCACCGCCAGCCTGTTGGCGGTGCTTCCTCTGCCCTCCACCCTGGCGGCTTGAAAACGCCAGGGTCGGAATGAGGGCCTTAGTCTCTTTTTCGAAGATTTTCTTCAGCGGGACGAACCTGCCAGTCCAATCCGACCTCCTGGAGCCCTTCTCCGGATACGTGATGCTGGAATCCTCGGTGGAGATTTTTACCTTCGGAATTAGTCATTTTTTCGAGGTGAAAATCCTTCGACCAGGGTAAACCTGGATCTTGATCCGACGTCCATGGAGCCCTCCTCGGATACGCTGGCTGGGAGGTCCCGGTCAACTTTTTACCTTCTGACTTAGTCTCTTTTTCAGAGATTTTCTTTACCGGGACGAACCAGCAAATCAGGCCGGGTCGCGGTTGAGGCAAGCCGACTAGAGTTGCCACGGCGGGTCGGTCCCTCTATGGAGCTTTTTTTACAAAAGTTGTCCAAACTTCTCCAAACTTCTGGGGCTTCTCCCAGATGTCCTTTTAAGGTTCTTTTGGGGTCCATAGCTCACCCCAAGGGTCCAGAAGTTCTGAGATGGTCCTTGGCGGGTGCGGACTACAACTCCCCGAATGCACCTGGCGCAAACTCCTTTTTGGCCACTGGACAATGGTCAGCTGGTCGCTTTCTTCAGGAGTTAGTGCAGGGGACCCTGGATAGCAATTTTTCACCTGTAGCAAACAGGGAGTCCCTCCTTGAACCAGTTGAAGCCAGGCAAAGTCCTTCTTGTGGTGAAGCCCAAGTGTGCAGCTGGTGCAGTCCTTCTGAGTGCAGGTTCCAGGTGCAGGCCAGGGGTCCAGCAGGGCAGTCCTTCTTCTCCTTTGGTTCTTCCTTGTTGGAATCTGATGGGGATCTGAGGTGTGGGTGCAGGTCTGCCAGTTTTATCCTTGCTCCTGGGTGAAAAGCAGGGGGGTCCTGGTTCTCCAATCAGGTGCAGGGTCCTCCCCTCTGTGATGACCACTTCCTGGGAAGTGTGGCAAAAATCATTCCCAGGAGGCAACATTCTCCAAAAATCCATCATGGCTGAATCTGATTTTTGGAGGTTACATCTGGCTGAGCCCACCCACTGGTGTGGCTAAAAATCATACCATATAATAGGGACTTATAGGTAGGTTAACTTAGCCAATTATAATTAGCCTAATTTGCATATCCATTTTACACAGAGCACTGGCCCTTGGACTGGTAAGCAGTACCCAGGGCACAGCCAAGAGTCAGTAACCACCAGTACCTGTCCAAAAAGTGTGGGGGTGACCAGGGCAAAAAGGAGGACTTTCCTACAGTGTGGACTGGCCTGATGGGCATTTTGTTTAGTTATTTGTTAGGTGAGTCACACTATACCAAAGAGATCCTTAATTCCCTGTGGCATAAACATTTGGCTGGTATACATACATCTCTTTTGTGCTGGGCGCTTACTGCATAGGAAGAAATATTGGGCCTGATTACAACTTTGGCGGAGGGGATTACTCCGTCCCAAATGTGACAGATAACCCGCCCGCCGTATTATGAGTTCCATAGGATATAATGGACTCGTAATTCGGCGGGCAGGATAGCCGTCACATTTGGGATGGAGTAATCCCCTCCGCCAAAGTCTTAGGTGGTCATTACAACTCTGGCGGTCGGTGTTAAAGCGGCTGTAACACCGCCAACAGGCCGGAGGTAAAACATTTGAAATTACGACCGTGGTGGAAACCGGCAACAAAGACAGCCACTTTAACACCCCGACCGCCACGGCGGTACAAACAAACAGCGTGGCGGTCACCGCTAACAGACAGGCAGAGGACAAAGTACCACCCACACTATTATGAAAGGCCGATCCGCCACCTTTTCTCGGCGGATTCACCACGGATAAAAACACAGCAGAAACAGGATTCCGAAGGGAAAATGCTCACCTCTACACACCCCATGAGGAACTAGGACACCATGGAGCCGGAACTCCAAATTCTCCCTGCGATAGTCTTCCTGCTCCTCTACCAGGAGCACGAAAGCCGGCGGCGAAGACCACGGTGAGTACTGCACCTACGACACAGGGGAGAGGGGAGGGAAAAACCATGGACACACACACGCAATACCCCCACCCCGACCCTCACCACCTACAACACACACACTATTACATGTTTATACATGATAGTTACACCCCCCAACCCCCCCCCCCCCCGGAAGAATGCAAAGACAAAAGGAAATGAGTGTAACCATAGAAATATATTAAAAGCAAGTATGCAAAAAAATATATATACACCATTAACAAAATATACACCAAGCATAGTAATCCAGGTAGTGCTCCAATTAAGTCCGTGGAACATTGGGCCCACACGGTATGGGCGAGGCCCACACAAGATCCCCGACCATGATGGAGAGAACACTGCAGGGGCATCAGAGAGCAAGAAAACAGGCACCTCAGGGGGAGGGAAATGGGGGCACCTCAGCCGGTTGAGTGCACAATGCCAAATCCACGAGAGGGCCACATACCCACTGTTCAATCCTGGGGAGTGCAAAGCCACAGACTCACAAGTCTCTACAGTGGGTGGGTTGCCCACTGCCATATCCTGGGAAGTGCAAAGCCACAGTCTCTCAAGTCTATACAGTGGGTGGTTTGCCCACTGCCATATCCTGGGGAGTGCAAAGCCACAGTCTCTCAAGTCTTTCCAGTGGGTGGGTTGCTCACTGCCATATCCTGGGGAGTGCAAAGCCACAGTCTCTCAAGTCTCTACAGTGGGTGGTTTGCCCACTGTTCAATCCTGGGGAGTGCAAAGCCACAGTCTCTCAAGTCTCTACATTGGGTGGGTTACCCACTGCCATATACTGGGGAGTGCAAAGCCACAGTCTCTCAAGTCTCTACAGTGGGTGGGTTGCCCACTGCCATATCCTGGGGAGTGCAAAACCACAGTCTCTCAAGTCTTTCCAGTGAGTGGGTTGCCCACTGCCATATCCTGGGGAGTGCAAAGCCACAGTCTCTGAAGTCTCTACAGTGGGTGGGTTGCCCACTGTTCAATCCTGGGGAGTGCAATGCCACAGTCTCTCAAGTGGATAACAGTCTCCACTGGTTCTGGAGGGGGCTTGGTGCCCAGAGTGCTTCATCCTGCTAAGGACAAAGGTAGTGGATGCCTTTCTCCAATGGTTCTGGAGGGGGCTTTGTGCCCAGAGTGCTTCATCCTGCTAAGGACAGAGGTAGTGGATGTATCTCTCCACTGGTTCTGGAGGGGGCTTTGTGCCCAGAGTGCTTCATTCTGCCCGTGACGGACTCAGTAGCGTCAGTGCCCTTGGCGCTCATGGGCCAGCGGTGCTTGATACGGCGGTGCCCTGTTCAGTGGTGCTTGGTGCGGCGGTGCCCTGTTCAGTAATGCTTGAGACGGCGGTGCCCTGTTCAGTGGTGCTTGGAGCGGCGGTGCCCTGTTCAGCGGTGCTCGGAGCTGCGGTGCCCTGTTCAGTGGTGCTTGAGACGGCTTTGACCTGTTCAGCTGTGCTTGAGATGGCGGTGCCCTGTTCAGCGGTGCTTGGAGCGGCGGTGCCCTGTTCAGTGGTGCTTGAGACGGCGGTGCCCTGTTCAGCATTGCTTGGAGAGGCGGTGCCCTGTTCAGCAGTGCTTGAGACGGCTGTGCCCTGTTCAGCGGTGCTTGAGGCGGTGGGCTCCTTTGCAGTGACTCAGCTGCTGGCGGTCCTCTCTGTCCCAGCGGGGCTTGTGCTGGCGGTCCTCTCTGTCCCAGCGGGGCTTGTGCTGGCGGTCCTCTCTATCCCAGCCGGGCTTGTGCTGTCGGTCCTCTCTAGCCCAGCGGGGCATGTGCTGGCAGTCCTCTCTAGCCCAGCGGGGATGATGGCTGTGGCCTCCTGGGCAGCAGGGATGATGACTGTGGCCTCCTGGGCAGCGGGGATGATGGCGGTCTCCTCTGCCGTGCTGCTCTTCCTAGACTTTCCTGCTTTGTTGTGGCCCTTCCCCACCTTGGAAGGTGTCGCAGCTGACTCCACACTTCCACCGGGACCCCTGGGAGTGGCTTTGGTGCCTGGAGTCTTCCCCCTCTCCCGCCGGGCACTGGCCAACTTCTGATGCTTCACAGATGGGGGACTGTCTGTGCTGTGGCTCTGTGCCACACTGGCTGCCCTGGTGGCCGGTGCACTCCAGATTCCGGTGACTACAGGCACCACTGGTCCCGGAGATGCTGAGGTGCTAGTTCGGGACCTAGGAGACGGACGGGGTGGGGGAGGTGTGGGAAAGAGGTCAAGGTTGGACAGGAAAAGTTTTTGGGAGACACTGGGATGGGTAGCCGGGGGGGTTGGGAGTGAAGGAAGAGGTTGTGGTTGTAGGAGGTGTTCGCTTGCTGACTTTGGGTGAAGGTGCATGCGCTGGAGGCTGTCGTGAGGTGGATGGCTGTTGGGTGGGTGTGTGCCCGCGTTTCTGTATCTTGGGAGGTGGTGTCACAGACTCACTGGGAGAGGACACAGGGGACGTGTGAATGGTAGTGGGGTGGTAACTGCACGTGAGCGGGGTGTGGTGGTGGGTGTGCTGGTGATGGCAGTAGTGGCTGTAGATGTAGTGCATGCAGGTGTGAGTGTAGACGAGACTGGGAGGGAGGAGGGAGATGAGGAGGAGGGGGACACAGTGGAGGCAGTGGATGTTGGTGTGTCTGCATGTGTGTGATGCTTGCGTGAGTGCCTGTGGGATGTGTGGTGCTTATGTTTGCCAGAGCTTCCCTTGTGTGTTGACGTGTGTGCATGCTGGTCTGAAGGTGTGCTTGGGATAGGCTGGGGTACAGGTGATTGGGTCTGGGAGGAGGAAGTTGGAGGGGGGATGCTAGAGACGGGGACAATGGCTGCCATCAGTGCAGAGGCCTGAGTCTGAAAAGCTCGCTGAAGGGCCGCCTGACCAGAATGAATGCCCTCCAGGAATGCATTAGTTTGTTGCAACTGCCTTTCTACACCCTGGATAGCATTCAAAATGGAAGACTGCCCAACAGTGAGGGACCTGAGGAGGTCAATGGCCTCTTCACTGAGGGCAGCAGGGGTGACTAGGGCAGGGCCTGAGGTGCCTGGGACAAAGGTGATGCCACCCTCCTGGGTGAGCGGGCACGGATCAAAGCCTGAGGCGCTGCTGGGAGGGCGGTGCTGGTAGGGGGGTGGCGGCTGTACCTGTAGATGCGGGGGGCACAGATGTTGCAGCCACCACAAGGGAGCTCCCATCAGAGGACGAGTCTGTGTCGCTGGTGTCAGCTCCTGTCCCCGCCATGGGGCTCCCCTCGCCCTCCGTCCCACTGGTGAACTCCGAGTCCGTAGCTTCGCCCTCCAGGGCCATGTGGGATGCAGCTCCCTCTTTCTCCGGTGCCACTGCTCCTCCGCCTGATGATGCTAATGCGCACAAGAACAGGGAGACCACAAAAAGGGGGGGACGACAGAAGAAAGACATGGTGAGTGCATGCATTACCGCTACCGTTGGAGGACACGACAGACGCAGAAGCCCCCTGCACTATGCCGCGCTCTTGGGCTCCACTGTTTATTTACTGGGAAATGGCCTACTACTCTATGGACGACGTCTGCACACATGGATGACACAGGGGCATGACTATGTGTACTTGGCACTCTACAGAGGTGGGGTGCGGTGCCACATGGCCTTGCCTACTAAAATCGCCCTGGCCTAGGGAAACCCACAGCCCACCTCCCCCAGCCAGACCCCTCCACTGTGCGCAAAATCAGCAGGATGAGAGTGTACTCACCCCCTTGTGGCAACTGTGATGCCCTCAAGTGCCCATCCAACTCCGGGTATGCCACCGCCAGGATCCTGAACATCAGGGGGTCATGGTGTGATGGGCACCCCTCCCAATTTGGGAGGCCATCCCCAGCTGAGCCTCCGCCGTCTTCTTGCTCCAGCGGCGAATGTCCTCCCATCTTTTCCATCAGTGGGTGCTCCGTCTGTAGTAGACCCCCAGGGTCCGGACGTCCTTGGCGATGGCACACCAAATATATTTTTTCTGGTTGGCGCTGACCTACATGATTTGTACAGGGGGAAGAGAAACTTATTACCAAGTGCACCGTCACAGTCATTGGACCCCATCCCTACCCTTGTCATGTGGCACATGCACTCACTGTCGTTTCATGCACGCCGCACTCTTCCCCCTTCCTTCTTACATCCACCCTTCTCCACACAGGCATAGCCCTTACAGCATGCTCCCAGTGTACTTACCTGTTTGTCTGGAGGACCGTAGAGTAGCCAGTACTGGGGGAGGACCCCATCCACAAGTTTCTCCAACTCCTCCGATGTGAAGGCAGGGGCCCTTTCCCCAGACACTCGAGCCATTGTCTCTTCCAGACCGAGGTCACAGCAGCACTTGCAGTGTAGGTCCTCTCCTGTCAAAGATCTGGTATTTAGTGATTCAACAGATAGAAAATGGCGGTCACGTCCGCGGCGGTACGTACCGTCACCGCCGGCATACATCGTCATTGGCTCCTGAGACCCATAGGGTCCAATGTTAACCAATGCAGAATAGCGCCACGGTCTTCGACTGCCTACCGCGACGGTGTACAACGCCAGCGCAGTTACCTCACATCCAATTGTCCCACTTAACAGGTCAGGCAGCCGCCATTTCAGGGGCCCACATTACTTCATTTTTAACTGCATCACACATACCTAGGCCTAGCCTCAACACACAAACAGGCCACTTTTTGGATTATGAATGGTGTTATGTGTAAGCTGTGGGTACGTACCTCTGAGTTGTTTGACTCTGTGGGAATGGTTGTCTGGGTCTGGGGATATCCCTACAGGTTAGTGTGTGTCTAACAGTTGTCCCTCGCCATTTGCAGGTGACTCTGGTTACCCCAACCTGTCATGGCTACTGACCCCAGTGAGGAATCCCAGGACAAGGGCAGAGGAACACTACAATAAGGCCCATGGGCGGACCAGGAGGATTATAGAGAGGACCTCTGGCCTCATGAAGGCCAGGTTCCGGTGCCTCCATATGACAGGTGGATCCCTATTCTACTCACCAAAGAAGGTGTGCCAGATCATCGTGGCTTGCTGTATGCTTCAAAACTTGGCTTTGCGGCAACAGGTGCCTTTTCTGCAGGAGGATGGTCCAGATGGCAGTGTTGTTGCAGCTGTGGAGCATGAGGACAGTGAAGACGAGGAAGCAGAAGAAGAAGACATGGACAACAGGGACTCAGTGATCCAGCAATATTTCCAGTGAAACAAAGGTAAGAATACAAACCTGCCTACTACATGTACTTAAACACTACTACCTCTCTACTGTCTGTCGTTTTCACCCAGTGTATGGTCACTGAGTTGTCACTTTCCCTTACGATTTAACAGATGTGGGTCCCAATGTGTGACATCTGCTTTGATTCCTCATGGACTACAGCTGTGTGACATAGGTATGTTGACATTACAAAAGAAAGAGCTTTTTGCCACAGTAATTGCTAATACAGTATTCTGAAAACACAGACTGACTCCAGATCGTTTTGTGCTTTAAGGGTGTTTATTTTAGTGCTCAATATTGGAGGGGGTAGCAAAATGGTGAGGGGTGATGGCGGGGGAATGTCCATGGCAGAGTCCAGTCTATTAGTCTCACAGGTGCATTGCCCAAATGGGCATAGGAAGTGGAGCTGGGGCAGTTTAAGGATGGACAGGGTGACAAAGTGGGACAGTAGGATGACATTCAGGGTGGTCTCATTTCTTGGCGGGGGTCTTGGCATCGTTCTCTGTCTTTGTCCTGGATCTCAGGGAGCGTTTACGAGGTGGTTCTTCCTCTGCAGGGGTGGGGTGCTGGTGTGGTGGTCGTGTGGCGGTGCCTCCTGTCCACTAGCGCTGGCAGAGGTGGTGGGCAGTTCATCGTCCAGGCTAGTGTCAGGGGCCCCTTGTTGTGCCACAGTGTCCCTCCTGGTGTTGAGTTCTTCCTTCAGCACCCCTACGATGGTGCCCAGGGTGGAATTGGTGATGGTTCTGAGTTCCTCCCTGAAGCCCAAATACTGTTCCTCCTACAGGCGCTGGGTCTCCTGAAACTTGGCCAGTACCGTTGCCATCGTCTCCTGGAAGTGGTGGTAGGCTCCCATGATGTTGGAGAGGGCCTTATGGAGAGTGGGTTGCCTGGGCCTGTCCGCCCCCTGTCGCACAGCAGCCCTCCCAGTTCCCCTGTGTTCCTGGGCCTTCGTCCCCTGGACCGTGTGCCCACTACCACTGCCCCCAGGTCGCTGTTGTTGTTGGGGTGATGGGTTAGCCTGGGTTCCCTGTAGTGGTGGACACACTGCTGATTGACGTGTCCTGGGGACGGAGGTATGGGCCCGCTGGGTGGGTGCTGTGCTGGTGTTTCCAGAGGGGGGAAGCTCTGTGGTGGCCTGTGACTGGGTGAGGGGAACCGACTGTCCCGAGGTCCCCGATGGGCCGGGCTGGTCATCTAGATCCAGTTGGACAGAGCTGCTGTCATCACTGTGGGCCTCTTCTGTTGGTGGTGTGGACATGTGTGGACCCTCCTGTCCGGTGACGTTGGGTAGGGGTCCTGCAGGGTTATAAAAGGATGTTTATTACATCTGTGTGTGCCATAGTGTGCAATGGGTGGGTGACCGTGTACCGCAGTGCTTGCATTCCTGTGTGAGACCTTGTGTGATGATGGTTTAGGGGGGTGTATGTGCAGTGGGCATGCTTTAGTGATGGGTGTCCATGCTTTGTTGTTGCATGCAGGGCTTGGTGTTAGGATGTGTGGTTTGTGATGTTGGGACATTTGTGAGGAGTAGGAGTGATGGGGGTGAGGGTGAGGGTGGGGGTATGTGCTGGCATGCAGGTAGGGTGGGGGATGTAATAGTTAAGATTTGATTTACCAGAGTCCATTCCTCCACCTACTCCTGCGAGGCCCTCAGGATGCAAAATCGCCAAGACCTGCTCCTCCCATGTTGTTAGTTGTGGGGGAGGAGGTGGGGGTCCGCCGCCAGTCCGCTGAACCGCAAGGTGTTGTCTTGAGACCACGGAACGCACCTTCCCCCGTAGGTCGTTCCACCTCTTCCTGATGTCCACCCGATTTCTTGGGTGCTGTCCCACTGCGTTGACCCTGTCCACCATTCTTTGCCATAGCTCCATCTTCCTTGCAATTGAAGTGTGCTGCACCTGTGATCCAAATAGGTGTGGCTCTACCCGGACGATTTCCTCCACCATGACCCTGAGCTCCTCCTCCGAGAACCTGGGGTGTCTTTGCTGTGCCATGGGGTGGTGTGGGTGATGTGTGGGGTGGTGTGTGTGGTGATAAGTGTGCTGATATGTAGTGGGGTGTTGTGTGCGGTGCGTGGAAGTTATGTGGGTGATGGTGTTGTGTGCCTGTGGATGCTAGTATTGTTGATGGTGGTGTCTCTCTCTGTCCTTCATTCGTGAATTTTGGTCGTAGGGTATTTGTGGGTGATGTGAGTCTGTGTTTTTTATTGTATTGGGTGTGTGGGAGTGGTGTGTGTATGTTTATCAGGTGTGTGTATTTCGATTTGTCCAATGTGGCTGCGTTTTGTATGTGTGTGTGTATTTTGAGCGTGGCGGAGTGTACCGCCAATGGAATGCCGCGGTTGAAAGACCGCAGCATGGATTCGTGGGTTGTGATAGTGTGGGCGTATTTCTGTTGGCGTGACGGTGGAGGTTTTGTTTTCGCCAGTTAATCACTGACCTTTGGTGTGGCAGACTTGTGTGGGTGTATGAATTTTGGCGGATTCCGTGCTGTGGGTCATAATTGCTGTGGCGGTTTTCCGCTGCCACGGCGGTGTGTTGGCGGTCTTCTGCATGGCGGTAAGCAGCTTTTACCACCAATGTTGTAATGACCGCCTTAATCAGGCCCATAATGTCACGCTTCTGATAATTATCACTCTTACAGATTATCAGTAAGCCTTCAGAGCTGAATAAAAAAAACAGTAGACACATAGACAATATAGTATTAGAAATGTGTTGGAAAATGCACTAGTTGTGCCAATTGTTCTAGTATTTGTTTAACTGGAAAACGCTCCATTCCCCCACATATCTACAGTGGCTTGGACCTGCTTGCTAGGGTCCTTGTTGCAGTGGGTGGCTGGCATGAACATGTGTGAAAAGGATACTTCTAGACTGAGCACTGGCAATGCTCAGAGACGCTTAAGGCCTGGGCATAGTGGGCTCTGGCACAGGGCATCAGCCTTTCAGGAGTCCCTGATAGAGCTAACTCTGTTCTGCAGAGCCTTGCCCTGATGACCTTGAATAATTCTTAAACAAATTGTTTTAAATACTGTTTTCCTTTAATTTATTTTTTAATGTGGGTGATGTGTGAGATTCAATAAAAGACATTTTGTAGAGAAATGTGTTTGTTTTATGCAACATCCATAAAAAAGTTTCTTTTAGACCAAAACAGGACCTCACATACGAGAAATGGGAGGGAGTCACAGCAGGGGCATAACGAAGGCCCCCCTGCAGTGCATGAGGGTCCCTTTGGTTCCTTTTTTTAGAGGGGGTCCTATCTGCCCTTAAACCACGCCAGTGCATGCCAGCAGAATGTGTGCAATGGCATGACACAGTTAAAAGCTCGGGAAAGCAACTCTGCCTTCTCAAGCAGAAATAAACAGAATTACAAAACTGTTTGGTAAATATTGTTGACAGAGTCACAGTTAAACGCATGGCAGGGTGTAACACAGGCCCCTGCAGCCCCTATTGTGCAGGGTGCACCCTAACCAATTTGAGGGTTCCTCAACCATTTGAGGGCCCCCAGTGAGCCCAAGACCAATTAACATTTGCCCGTTCTGAGAGCCTCCGGGGCCCCATATCACATTCTGCAAGGGGGACCCCATCATTTTGTGTTACACCACTGCATCACAGAGATTATATTTCAGTAATATTAGTGAGCTGCTGCTGTGTTACAAAATTGAAAGCACAAGTCACTATCCCTGAATATTAGATGTAAACACATTTAAAACACATTTCAACTTTTGACAAATGTGCCTGTGCACGGTCTGTGAACTGGCCAAAGAGGGCATGAAAGAGCTGAAATTTGCTCATAAATTCAGAGGGATTCTGAACGGCCCTCAAAATCTGTTTTGTCCAGCGCTCCGTAATCCATAAGGTGTCCCTAGTAATACTTGGTGTGGGGGTGTCCTTCTGACGGTGGGCAAGGTGGGAGTAGGCTCATTGCCTGTGACTGGCTTGTGGTCTAGATGGAGAAATGCACTTGTTTATGATGGAACTCACCTTGGACCTGTTGGTCCTGAACTGATGTGGGTGGAAGTGATTTATAATTTATATGCAAGAAGAACTCTCTCCTGATACTGCCAGCCATTATGCACCCAGGATATGGCGAGACCTGCTCGCAGGAAATAGGTTGGCCAAATGTTTCCAATCTTTAGTGCAAGCGAAACAAACATCTATTGGAAAAGCACCTTGATGAATGAAATGTCCGTCCACTACACCAGTACCCCCTATCAGCACCCACGCTGACACTGCATACTGATATTTGGAGGTACCGAAGCACACTGAAAATAGTGTATCATAAGCAGGAGCGGCTCATTCACTAGGGTTCAGCAGCTGCAAACCTTTTACAATAAAACCATAATAATCTATGTTTATTATTTTTTTTATGATCTTTATTGAGTTTTCATGTTTCATCATTCACAGAATAGCGGCAGAAGTGCAGGACATTGGGATCAATCTGTTCAAACATTAAAACATATTAAACAAATAACCCTTCCCTCTCTTCCCATACTTGTGCTTGACATTTTTGCGCTATACTACTCAGGGAGTGCAAGATACCAATTGTAGGGCATCATCATTTTACACTTTGGCTAGGGCAGTATTAGATGATTGGGTGGTAGATCCCATGTTGTGTGGGTTATGTAGGTCAGCTCTGGAGGTCATCCTCTAATTTCTTATGTGTCAGGCAAATCTCTTCCACAGGTTCCCATTCTAGTTAGTCTCTGAGCCAGTCAGTATATGACAGGGGATTGGCTTTGTCCATTTTATTGCTATGCGACATTTAGCCAGTGTGATACCTAATAGGATACATTTTCTACTAAGGCTTTTGCTCTTGGGGGAGGGATCAGTCCGAGTAGCACTTGTTGGATCTCTAGAGGTACCCTCCAAACAGAGACCCTATTCAGATTTTTGAGTACCAATTGCCAATAGGAAGAGAGGGCTGCATACCCCCAGACCATATGTAGGAAGTCAGCCGTCAGTTGCTGACACCTGGGACAACTATTGGAGAGGGTGGGATAGATTACTCTGAGTTTTGGGGGAGAGATAGGTTTGATGTATATAACTGTACTGTATAAGTTTAAATCTGGCATTGGAGATCGTTGTACGAACACCCTTGTGTGTGAGCAACCAGTCTCTTTCAGTCATGGGTTCAGGCATTGCTCTCTCCCACCTAGTCTGCACGGGAAGGGTCATTGCTAGCATGTCCTCTCGTAGTGCCCTGTACACATGGGAAATCAATCAACCTCCTCCAGCCATCTCCAACAATGTTACAAGGGTGGCAGATATGGGAGGGGCCTCAGGGAACATAGGCCAAATCTCTCTCGCTGTGACCGAGATTTTATGATATTGTAAAAGTTGTCACTTGCCGAGTTGAAAACTTTCTATCACGTTGGGATACGTAATAAAATGCCCCCCTGGGTATAAATCGCCCAGTGTGGCGCAACCCCCCTCTTTCCATCACTGGAGTGACATAGATTCTGTTATCTTATTAAAGGGTTGTAATACCCATCATGGCAGGTCTGGAGAGTAGGGGGCTCGAAGTAACACCCTCTTTATAGCTTCCTCTCATATCGTGGTCACTTGGCGAATTAAGTAAGGTACGTCTGGGGGGACCCGGGAGCCACGCATCAATAAGAGCGGCAGGGCTCCCTCAGGAGGAGTGCCCCGCAAGAGGGTTTTCTCCCAAGATTCTTCTGTATCCTGCCAGTAAATGGCATATTGTAAGTGGGTTGCCATATAGTAGAACTCCAAGTATGGAGGCTCAATGCCCCCGTGCCCATGTTCTCATTAGCGTGGAACGGCCTACCCGTTTACGTTTGCCACCCACAGTAACTCGACCAGCAAGCTATCAATGGTTTGGAAATATGACCGTGGGATCATATAGAAGGTAACCTGGAGTATGTATAGACATTGAGGATGAAGTATCATCTTTGCGATAGCTAACTTCCCCATGAGGGAAAGGGGCAGATCCATTCAAAAGCGCACAGATGCCTGAAGGCTCTGGGCCACCCTCCCCATGTTGAGCTCCAGAAAAGTCTCCTCCGTGGGTGCTACATGTATTCCTAAGTAGAAAACATCCTGTATTTCCCAGAAGAGGTCCGCCGATGGGAGGGCATCGAGGGGGACTCTGCTTAAGGAGCGCATGAGATAGAGTTGGGACTTAGTGGGATTTCCCCAAATTCCCGCATTAACTGCAGTAGTATGCAAACACTCACCCCCAGTCACAGATCTGGGTTTAATCCATCATTTCTTTGCTCACCATGCCACCCCAGTTTGGACCCAGCTATATGCAAATCTGTCTTGACCCTGTTCCTCATGGGAACATTCCAGCTGGAACTCCCTGGACTGGAAACAAGCATCCTAGCAACGGTTTCAGGGCATCACCCTTCATCAGTCAGACTAGCTTGAATCCAGTGGCACAGTGAGCAAGGGACCCACGTCTGGGCATACCCTTCCCACTTATACCCAAATCGGTGACTGGGGGTGAGTGTTTGCATTGTTCAGCACTCCGTCCATCATCCTTTTGTGTTGCTAAATTTGCCCTAAATGGGAAGGGTATGGTTTGATGTGCTAGATTTGGTAGATAGCGATCAAGACACAATTACAATCACCCGCTAGTATGATATTATCTGCCAAAAATGGGGAGGCAGCCCTTGCTACTGTGGAGAAAAATTCTCCACAATCATCATTTGGAGCGTATATATTATTAAGGCACATCTCCCGACCATCTAGAGTCCCAAACAGAATCACGTATCGCCCCTCTGGGTCCAGGATATGGTTGCAATGGAGAAAGGGCACCCCTGGAGCAATGCCCCTCGGGCATAACCAGAATAAGATGCAGTGCCTACCTGCCCCCTCCAATGCTTCTGCAGGGCAGGAATGCAACTTCCGAATGTATGGGTTTCCTGGAGAAATATGATAGATGTTTTATAGCGTTTTAAATATGCTTGGACCCTTCTGTGTTTTTCTAATTGGGCTATGCTGTGGACATTCCACGTCATCAATTTAAAAGTTGAATCTCCCATTTGCAGTTAGTGATACATTGTGCTCCCCCGTTGACAGCTCGTCTTGTCCCATGTGTCCCAGCAGGATATTGGTTCTGAGGTACCGAATGTGTGTAAATGCACAAGAATAAGATATAAGATCCCCATACAACACACCTATTGAACCTTGATCAACCTCCAACTCTCCCCCTCCCCATGGGCAGTAGTGCCATAACCTCCCAGCCAGCAACACGATGATTGGAGGATGGCAACAGCCGATCCATTACCCCTAGTAACAAAATATCGATTAGTGCAGATTGTAAAGAAACATCCCAAAAGTAAATGCAGCGCTAGAGGGGGGTTATAAGAGAGAGTGCGAGGTGAAACACCCTCAAGCTCCCTCCCTAAATCACACCACTCTGTCCTAGAGCTTCCCTGCTGTTAGATGTAACTACAGGATTGACAGATTTTTTACTGTAATGTCACCCATCCATCACAATCTGTCAGATCAAATTGGTCCGCTGAACTAACAGCTCCCAGCTGGAACCAGAGTCTACCATAGGCTCAATCCTCATTATCACAACTGTTTTGCCCTTCAGCACAATGCCACCTTACCATAGTCAATAGTTTGTGTACCGTTCTAGGCTCACCAGTCTCCTTGTAGAGTCATCCTGCACCTGTACTGTCACTAGAAGAGCCCGACCTGCTGTGTCTCTGACAAAAAGACTCCACCATATCTTGGACCTCCTCCATGGATTTAAGTGTTCCATCAGGACAAACAATGATCTTGCCAGCCGGCCTGTGTCTTCCTGATTTTTCCGTTGCTTCCTCTTTTGTTGGGGTTGTGTGGATTGATATTGCGATGTAAAGGACTGTGGTTCGTGTCTTGTCCCCAGTTCTGTGGGAGAGTATCAAGCCAGTCGTTCGCCTCAGTTGGATTGAAAAAGAACAGCACCTACCCCTTATGTTGGACCCTACGTTTTGAAGGAAACAGGCCATATTGCAAATTCCTGACTGCAGTGAACGTTTTCCTTTGTTCTTGTACTCGTTGGGTGTAATCTGGAAATATTGAAATAGGTTGACCTTGATACATCAGGGGTCATGTGTCTGGATACATTGCAGAATGGCGTCTTGGTCCCTGAAATTGAAGAGGCAGGCTACCATGCACTTGGGGGGGGGCTTGGCAGAGGGACCAGAGCCCTATGAGCTCTATTGATCAAGAAGAACTTAGGCAGTCTTGTGGGCTTTAATGTTGTTGTGATCCATTCTTCCAGGAATAGCTCAGCTGACAGATCCTCCACTCTCTCCGGAACCCCTACAAAGCAGAGATTGTTTCTTCTGGAGCTGCCTTTGGAGTCTTCAGCGTGTTCATCCAGCTGCGTCATTATTTTTTGTAGATCTAGAACTGTCTTACGGAGGTGACCAACCTCCGTCTGAAGAGCTGTAATATCCTGCTCTGTCGTGCCCACTCGATCCGATACCTTATGTAAATCCGCTCGGAGCAGATTGACCTCCACTGCTACTGTGTCAATTTGATGAGTCATTTCAGTCTTGGAGCCCTGGATTGCCACCATTAGATCGGTCAGGGAAGGAATGCGGTCTTCCGTGCCCTGTTCTGGAGTTTTTTAGCCCCTGTTCCCCCTCCTTTCTTCTGTGTTAAGGGCTGTACTAGTTGGGCATAATTGACTATTTTGTTAGTCTGTGACACCTCGGATCCTTTATACTTAACAATGGTGGCAGCTGACTTCCCTTGATCATGAAAGTCTGCACTATTGGGCACCTGTAGCACAGTTGTTGTAAAGAGTTAGAAGTTGGTACAAGCACTACAGTTTACTTGCTTAGGCCAATGGTGTTGGCCCTTGTGACATGATCTTAAATGGGGGCTCTCAGGAGTGGGGTCTGTTCACTCTTGCCATATGTCCTCGATTTCTGTCCAGATGTAGTAATTTGTATTGTCCTGTTGTTATAATTCAGGCCTCCCGTATTGTCCATAGGTTGCGTGCCCCCCACGAGCCCCATGGAGGCCCACTCCGAGGCACCCAGGGCTCCCTAGCTCCCTCTCCTGTTAGGCTTCAGGGCCTTAATATGTCTTCAAGGGCCTGCCAAAGTTTCAAGGGCCAAGATTCTCACCAGGGCATTGTGCTCATCATAATCTAATGTCACTCAGAACCAGTGCGGGCCCAATCTCCACTGTGTGGAGTCTCAGCGCCTCTCTCCCCACGTCCTTCCCAGTCATCGTCTTGCGCAGCAGGCCTCCTCCATCTCACCTTGAGTCCTCCGGTCTTCCAAAGCCCCACGATCCAGCTCACCAGCTTGCATCCGGTCTGGGTCCAACAACTTACTCCTTCCCTTCCAGACCCCGTATCACTGTGTATTGTGGTGGGGATCATGCCGTACCTCCTGTGTAGATGTAGAATCGGAGGCAGGGTGATGCTCGTCCTCAATCGCTGAGGCCCCGATGCAGCCTAGAGAGCCGGGCCGGTCCGGCCCTCTCCCTGCAGGCCGGCGTCTGCCGCACACACCGCCCGGAGTTGTCACAACTGTCACAGCAGGCCCTAGTGTCTCCAGCAACTGCCAGGGCCCACTCTACCAGGGCCACCCCCAGCGACCCAGCGTGCCACGCACAGCCTGGCAGGCCTATGCGCTCCACCCAGGCCAAACTCCCTCCCACATCCGCCCCCAAGGTGGCAGGCCACAGTCGGTGGGACGCCTGGGAGGGCAAGACTCAGGGACTCAGGCTCCTCCGATGCGGGTCGCAGGCGATGCTGCGTCCCCCTCTATCTCAGCACGCAGACCGCTCCCTCCCTTGCGAGACAGACACACATTCCCCGGGCTCACCGCCGCCTAGGATTTTCAGGTGCTTTCCTCAGCTTTCCGTTCAGGTCAGGGCCACTCAGGGATATGCTGGAACCACAGCCTGGGTCATAAACAGCAGGAGTCTGTAGGATTAATTAAAATGGAGTGGGAGCTCGGGTGAAGTGTATAGTCAGCCATCTTGCTGGCCCGCACCCCGTTTATTATGGTTTTATTGTAAAAGGGGCAGGGCAATGACAGGGATGCATGTATGTTTGGCCGGCTGTCTCAGGCCGGCCAAACACACATAGGCACAGGGTTCTCTCCAACCCGGCACTGTGTTACCGGGTTGAAGAGGGGAGGCAGAGGCTCCCACTCTGCCTTGGAGTGCCCAGCCAGGGCACTCCCTCCAATCCTATCTCTGCTTTCCTGGTGCCAGCAGCATGAAAGCAGCATTAGGATTGGCCGCCGGGCAGGCTTAGAGCCTGTGTGTAAGGAAATGCCTCCTTGGCATGGTTACCCCCTGACGTTTTGCCTTTGCTGATGCTAAGTTTTGATTTGAAAGTGTGCTAGGGCCTGCTAACCAGGCCCCAGCACCAGTGTTCTTTCCCTAACCTGCTGTATTTTTGTTTCCACAATTGGCACACCCTGGCATCCAGGTAAGTCCCTTGTAACTGGTACCCCTGGTACCAAGGGCCCTGATGCCAGGGAAGGTCTCTAAGGGCTGCAGCATATCTTATGCCACCCTGGGGACCCCTCACTCAGCACAGACACACTGCTTGCCAGCTTGTGTGTGCTATTGAGGACAAAACGAGTAAGTCGACATGGCACTCCCCTCAGGGTGCAATGCCAACCTCACACTGCCTATGCAGTATAGATAAGTCACCCCTCTAGCGGGCCTTACAGCCCTAAGGCAGGGTGCACTATACCATAGGTGAGGGCATAAGTGCATGAGCACTATGCCCCTACAGTGTCTAAGCAAAACCTTAGACATTGTAAGTGCAGGGTAGCCATAAGAGTATATGGTCTGGGAGTCTGTCATGCACGAACTCCACAGCACCATAATGGCTAAACTGAAAACTGTGAAGTTTGGTATCAAACTTCTCAGCACAATAAATGCACACTGATGCCAGTG
Organism: Pleurodeles waltl; assembly: GCF_031143425.1. NCBI lineage: Eukaryota > Metazoa > Chordata > Amphibia > Caudata > Salamandridae > Pleurodeles > Pleurodeles waltl. The sequence goes on along the minus strand of NC_090451.1, from coordinate 121,088,329 downwards.
TACATTTTATTGTAACATACACCCCAGAGGGCACCTTAGAGGTGTCCCCTGAAACCTTAACCGACTATCCGTGTAGGCTGACTGGTTTTAGCAACCTGCCACACTAGAAACATGTTGCTGGCCACATGGGGAGAGTGCCTTTGTCATTTATGTGGCTAGTAACAAAGCCTGTACTGGGTGGAGGTGCTTCACACCTCCCCCTGCAGGAACTGTAACACCTGGTGGTGAGCCTCCAAGGCTCACCCCCTTTGTTACAGCACCACAGGGCACTCCAGCTAGTGGAGTTGCCCGCCCCCTCCGGCCATGGCCCCACTTTTGGCGGCAAGGCCGGAGGAGATAATTAGAAAAACAAGGAGGAGTCACTGGCCAGTCAGGACAGCCCCTAAGGTGTCCTGAGCTGAGGTTACTCTGACTTTTAGAAATCCTCCATCTTGCAGATGGAGGATTCCCCCAATAGGGATAGGAATGTGCCCCCCTCCCCTTGGGAGGAGGCACAAAGAGGGTGTACCCACCCTCAGGGCTAGTAGCCATTGGCTACTAACCCCCCAGACCTAAACACGCCCTTAAATTTAGTATTTAAGGTCTCCCCAGAACCTAGGAACTCAGATTCCTGCAACCTAAGAAGAAGAGGACTGCTAAGCTGAAAAACCCTGCAGAGAAGACGGAGACACCAACTGCTTTGGCCCCAGCTCTACCGGCCTGTCTCCCCCCTTCTAAAGACACTGCTCCAGCGACGCTTTCCCCAGGGACCAGCGACCTCTGAATCCTCAGAGGACTGCCCTGCTCTAGAAGGACCAAGAACTCCAGAGGACAGTGGCTCTGTTCAAAAAAGACTGTAACTTTGAAACAAAGCAGCAACTTTGAAACAACTTGTGTTTCCCGCCGGAAGCGTGAGACTTGCTACACTGCACACGACGCCCCTGGCTCGACTTGTGGACAACAATCACTTCAGGGAGGACTCCCCAATGACTGCGAGACCGTGAGTACCCAGAGTTGCCCCCCTTGAGCCCCCACAGCGACGCCTGCAGAGGGAATCCCGAGGCTCCCCCTGACCGTGACTGCCTGCTCCTCAGATCCCGACGCCTGGTAAAGACTCTGCACCCGCAGCCCCCAGGACCTCAAGGATCCGAACTCCAGTACAGGAGTGACCCCCAGGAGGCCCTCTCCCTTGCCCAGGTGGTGGCTACCCCGAGGAGCCCCCCCCTTGCCTGCCTGCATCACTGAAGAGACCTCTTGGTCTCCCATTGAAACCTATTGAAAACCCGACGCGTGTTTGCACACTGCACCCGGCTGCCCCCGCGGTGCTGAGGGTGTACTTTCTGTGTGGACTTGTGTGTCCCCCGGTGCCCTACAAAACCCCCCTGGTCTGCCCTCCGAAGACCCGGGTACTTTCCTTCTGGCAGACTGGAACCGGGGCACCCCCTTCTCCATTGAAGCCTAAGCGTTTTGGGCATCACTTTGACCTCTGCACCTGACCGGCCCTGAGCTGCTGGTTTGGTAACTTTGGGGTTGCTCTGAACCCCCAACGGTGGGCTACCTTGGACCCAAACTTGAACCCCGTAGGTGGTTTACTTACCTGCAAAAACTAACAAACTCTTACTCCCCCAGGAACTATTGAAAATTGCAGTGTCTAGTTTTAAAATAGCTATATGTGATTTATGTGAAAAGTGTATATGCTATTTTGCTAATTCAAAGTTCCTAAAGTACCTACCTGCAATACCTTTCATTTAAAGTATTACATGTAAATCTTGAAACTGTGGTTCTTAAAATAAACTAAGAAAAGATATTTTTCTATACAAAAAACCTATTGGCCTGGAATTGTCTCTGAGTGTGTGTTCCTCATTTATTGCTTGTGTATGTACAACAAATGCTTAACACTACTCCTTTGATAAGCCTACTGCTCGACCACACTACCACAAAATAGAGCATTAGTATTGTCTCTGTTTGCCACTATCTTACCTCTAAGGGGAACCCTTGGACTCTGTGCATACTATTCCTTACTTTGAAATAGTGCATACAGAGCCAACTTCCTACACTGTGTTTGCAAGTACTGGAGCAAGAGGAGTGGCGCGGCAAGGAAGGTACTTTAAAAAAAAAATTATAATAATTCCCGCCATGTGATCCCCTGTTGTTTCCCCCCGCGAGCTGCGACTGATAATAAGTACAAAGTTATACAATCAGGTTTCTTTGAAGTGGTGGTCTATTTTTCAGAACAATACAAATAAATGTTGACAGTGTCCTCACAAAGCACCAAACAACACATGTTTCGTCCCTTGGACTTTTTTCAAGTCTGAGATTACTGACAGATTATCAGGAATCTGGCATTGCATAGTTTTAAAGTCAGTTGTATACAGAGAGAAGGATGGACATAAAACTCCTAAAACTCGTACTGAACGATCGTTTGGAAACCTTCTCTCATAATAATGAATGCCAAATGCAGCGTCAAACACCGCAGCACCTCAGTCCTATTGAAACTGGGGTGGAACATGTAATTATCGGACTTCCCATTCATAATCTTAGAGTAAACTGCTTAGTTTCAAGTAAGAGAGATTGCCATGATAGGCCTTGTACAGAGCAATGAAATGAGAAGCAAATTTGTCTCATAGGAATGGAAGCCGAATGCGGTGTGCCGTTTTAACAATGCTGTGGCACTGCAGTCCCAGCTGAAACTGAGGAAGGACTGAAGCAGCGGCAGCCGCTGCAAACCTGAAGAGAAGGGGAGGGGGAGGACGAGGACAGAGTTTTTTTTTTTTTTTAAATGATAAACTTCCCTTACTGCCGTCTCCGCTGCCTCGCTCCTGTTCCCTCGATGTGGTGACCTAGCATTCACTGGGACACCAGCACAGGCTCCCCAGCAATCCTGGCGCTGCTTTCATACTAAACCTAGCATTAAAGCAGCACCAGGATCGGTCCGAGTGGCTCAAACTGCTGCTCAGACACAACCATGGGGTTTGTGCAGTTTCTCCAGCCCGGCTGTTAAACACAGTCGGACTGGAGAAACCGAAGTTGTCATGTGTGTTTGACTGCCCTGAGACGGCCGGCCCAACACACATGCGCACTTAGATGCACTCTCTCCTGCGGTCTACTCCCGCCTGCCATGGCCAAGCCCCCCCTGCAATGCTGGTTGAGCCAGCAGCAGAAAAATAAAACGACTATGGTTTTATTTTTCTGCTGCTAGCTCAGCCAGGGGGCAGTGGCGGCCACTGCATATGTGAAGTAGGAGGGCAAGAGGTGGGGGAAGGAACGACAAATGACAGGGAAAACATTTTCTTTTTAAAAGAAAAGAAACCAATTACCTTGTGCCACCCGTCTCCCGTCGCTGTCTCCTGCCACCTCGATCCTCTTCTGGTGTCCCCAGATCCTGGTGCTGCTTACATGATAAACATAGTATGTAGGCAACGTCAAGATTGGCCTGAGCAGCAGTCATTGCCGCTCAGACACAAGCCTGGGGTCTGTGCTGTTTCTCCTGCCTGGCAGTGTACACAGCCGGGTTGGAGGAAACCTATGTGCGCATGGGTGATTGGCTGCCCTGAGACGCCAGCCAAACACACATGCGCACTTAGGTGCACTCTCTCCCACCTCCCCCATCCCTGTGGCCCAGCCCCGCCCCTCCCTGCACCTGCTGGCTGAGCCAGCAGATGAAAAATGAAAAACAAAACTATAGCAAGCTATTGTTTAATTTTTCATCTGCTGGCTCATCCAGGGGTGTAATGCCCCTCCGCTACTGCGGAGGATCCGCCCGTGATAGTGGTGGTGACGCTCCTTCACCATAGCAAAGGAGCCACACCTGGACTGAAGTTTGAATCAATCAATCCAGTATTGACGTTCCACCCCATTTTACACAAGACTGAGTTGCTGCGTTGCTTAACACCGCATTTGGCATTCATTATTATGAGAGGTTTAAACATGATCATTCAGCTTGAATTCTAGGCATTTCATGGCCATCCTGGTCTCTGTATACAACTGACTTTGAAACTACGTAATTCCTCATGATCCAGCAGTAATCTCAGCCTTGAAAAAGTCCAAGGGACCAAATAACTGTTGGCTACTGCCTTGTGAGGACACAGTCAACACTTATTTGCATTCTTCTGGAAAATGAACCAGCACTTCAAAGAAACATGATTGTATGACTTTGGACTTATTATACGCTATTTTCAGTGTGCTTCGGTACCTCCAAATATTGGTCTCCGTCTTGGTTCTTCCAGGCAGCATTTTTCACCCACAGAGGCAGCGGGATTTGTACCAAGCGAGCACCTGTTTTATCATCACCATTGGACACTATGGGAGTCAGTTGTGAGAAAACTTAACCCGATTATATGTGGCCACTTTCAGGTGTGTGGGGTCTCCAGCATTGACACTGTACACAGATGTTTCTATCTTTATAGGAAACCACAAGTGTTCTTGTTTGTATTTAAAAAAGCTATAAATATAAAATAGTTTATTGGTTCCATGAAGAGCAGCCGGAGAATATACAAGAGGGATGGTTTTGTGCAACTGCTGACGAGTAGCAGTCTCACATCAGAGACGTGATGTGCTAATGACTAATAAAAAGTAATCTGATCTGTTGCTGCTGAGTCATCGTCAACGAAAACCACCAAAATATTATTTCAGTGTAGTGTAATTACGACTGCCTCAGTTTTATGCATTACGCGAGCAGTCGGTCACCAATTTATTTAGCGCAAAAACATTTCTTATTGATGCACGTACATTTTTAAACTGAAGTGTCATATCATAGCTGTAGCGGCAATACTACCAGTTTAGGCGGTTTTATAAACCAAGGTTTACTTTCTCCTACTTAAAACGTTTTGCAAAATAATGTACATTAAATGGGAAGGCAGTTTTCCTTAATTGTGTACTATTTGCTGCCTAATGTTGACATGTAAGCAATGACTGACACCTAGAGACTCGAAAAGCGCCATATCAGTACAATATTTGTATGAGGTTGCACTTTAAATCCACGTACAACTGAAATAAAGCAATCTTAGCTCATCTGAGCGTAGTGTGATAGTAGATCACATATGGATAGAATACGTTTGGAAAGTGTAATTTTCATGATTACATTACATATATCATATAAATTCAAGCTGAAGTAGGGAAGGACAACAAGGTCGTATAGAGCAAAGCTGAAGACAACAATTTGCTTAACAATCTGTAAATATACCCTCTTTATTATGTTTGGCCAACTAATGGAACTACTGACTGGTGCGTAAAGTGTAACTTTTCTCACCTGACATTCCAACCGATGAAGACATGAGTAACATGGGCCAATCAACGACATGAGAACTGTGGTTTGTGGAAAATTCTGGTGAAGTGCGTGAAGAATTATTGGACAGAGATAACGATGCACCAATTATTACCCAATGAGGAATTAGGAGTAAATTATACAGTTTTGATTTAACCACATGACCCGAGAAGAAACCAGCAATTTATTGGACATTCCACTCCAAGCCATTCCTTGCCATTCTACTGAGCCCTTTAGGCCATTTCCTTTGAGACTTTGCCGTTTGTTCGTCCTGATACTCTAAACCACCCTTTACTTATTCCTTACCTGATACTTACCTCTCTTCTATATGAGGGGAGTTCTTGTTCCTTAGCTATGCCATACTGAGACTTTGCCCTGTCCTATCTTTGCTGATGATGAAAACGACTGATGTCCTGAGGACGAAGACTGACGCTGTTTCCTGATCCATTGGATGGGTAACTATCTGAAGAAAATTTTAATTGTCGGTTTGCCTTTTCTTTCTAGGTACCAACTGCTCTTTGATAGCGGCCATAGTTAGATGTTTTCCAAATTTGTGTTTGCTGAATTGATTTGCATGAAGCCCAACATGCTGATGCTAATTCAAGGTTAGTTAAGGTGTTCACTAAAATCTGACGCAAGTAGACAAATGACTGAGTTCTTGCTTTGTTGAATCATGCACTACTGAGACTTTGCTAAATTGCTTCTTATTAATGATGTGTTAATACTGAGTGAATATTCTACATGCATTGCTTAATTGCATTTCTAATTGCAAATTTGAACAGTTACTAATGAGATGAATTTCCGATGAGATTAACAGAAATGACTTTAGATTGTAACCAATAGGGAAATAAGTATCCTAACACTTAACTAAATTGGTGTTTTTATTCATGACTGAAAGGTCATGGTGTGTTCACTTTATTTACTCTCATTAAAGGTTATTGATTAGCATGATGATTAGTTATTGCGATTGTTGTTGAGATATTGATCCATTGATTTGTGTTGCCAAAAGACATCTCGTACTGGGAAGTCCCCGAACGTGGTCCAAAAGTTCATCGACCTAGGCGTGTCTCCTTGTAAGTTTACTTATCAAGGCTGTGATGCTCTATCACTAATAAAAAGTCATCTGATCTGTTGCTGCTGAGTCATCGTCAACTAAAACCACCAAGATATTACTTCAATGTAGAGTGATTACGACTGCCTCAGTTTTATTCGTTACGTGAGCAGTCGGACAGCAATTTATTTAGCGCAAAAATATTTCTTGTTGATGCACGTACGTTTTTAAACTGAAGTGTCATAGCTGTAGCGGCAATACTCCCAGTTTAGGCGGTTTTATAAACTAAGTTTTACTTTCTCCTACTTAAAACGTTTTGCAGAACAATGCACATTAAATGGAAAGGCAGTTTTCCTTATTTGTGTACTATTTGCTGGCTAATGTTGACATGTAAGCACCCCAACAATGAATGACACCTAGAGACTCGAAAGCACCATACCAGTAAAATATTTGTATGAAATTGCACTTTAAATCCACGTACAACTGAAATAAAGCAATCTTAGCTCATTTGAGGGTAGTGTGACAGTAGATCACATATGGATAGAACACGTTTGGAATGTGTAATTTTCATGATTCCATTACATATATCATATAAATTCAAGCTGAAGTAGGGAAGGACAACAAGGTCATTTAGAGCAAAGCTGAAGACAACAAGTTGTCATAACAATCTGTAAATATATGCTCTTTATTATGTGTGGACAACTATCACCTCATAGAACACATTTCGGCTACTATATTTTTTCCTCCTGAAAACTGACCTTTACACGACAAGGTGGCTGAGTGGTTAAGGCGATGGACTGCTAATCCGTTGTGCTCTGCATGCGTGGGTTCGAATCCCACCCTTGTTGGTTTATTATTGTGTGTTTACTTTTTAATATGCGGTATGTCTGGTTTAACCCTATTTTATGTGAAAGTTAAATTACGTATCCCATGGTATTTCCGACAGTACAATGCCTCGGTTTGGAAACACCGCTCAGGTGAGCACTGTGCTTAGGCATTACTGTAAACAGCGCCGGCCAGGTTCTGTGCATGAATCACAAATTCTTTCCTCAGGCGGAGGGTTGTTAAGTTGGGGGACGTAGAAGTTTGCAATATATTGTGTAATGAAACTGCATAGAAAATGTGTTAATGTAGAAATAATGCACGCGTTTAAAATGTGCCCACGGGGAGTGGCTACCAATGTATACGAAGACTAATGAAAGTTATTAATGCTGAATTAATTATGTACTGATGTTTTGAACTTGTATTAACATATCAAAATTGGAGTTATGTATTAGGACTTTGTACATTAAGCACTAGGCCTTAGTTTAGCGAGGGTCTGGGCCTACATGCCTGGTCTCATATTAAACTGTGTTTTTCTAACGTGCAATGTGCTGTTTTTCTGAAGGACACGAAACTGTACTTTTCCAGAAGCTAGAGATGTGTGTAGCTGTAGAAAATTCTTTCTCATGGGAACCGACTTGCTCAAGGAGACATTCTTGCTGAATGCAACAGTGTAATTCGTAACAGGTGCAAGGTTGCCTGGAGTAGGAGAAAACAATGGAACTACTGACTGGTGCGTAAAGTGTAACTTTTCTTACCTGACATTCCAACCGATGAAGACGTCAATAACATGGGCCAATCAACGACATGTGAACTATGGTTTGTGGAAAATTCTGGTGAAATGCGTGAATAATTATTGGACAGAGATAACGATGCACAAATTATTATCCAACGAGGAATTAGGAGTAAATTAGACAGTTTTGATTTAACCATATGACCTGAGCAGAAATCAGCTATTTATTGGACATTCCACTCCAACCCATTCTTTGCCATTCTACTGAGCCATTTAGGCCATTTCCTTTGAGACTTTGCCGTTTGTTCGTCCTGATACTCTAAACCACCCTTTACTTATTCCTTACCTGATACTCATATCTCCTCTATATGAGGGGAGTTCTTGTTCCTCAGCTATGCAATACAGATGCTTTGCCCTGTCCTATCTTTGCTGATGGTGAAAACGACTGATGGCCTGAGGACAAAGACTGACGCTGTTTGCTGATCCGTTGGATGGGTAACTATCTGATGAAAATTGTAATTGTCGGCTTGCCTTTTCTTTCTCGGTACCAACTGCTCTTTGATAGAGGCCATAGTTAGATGTTTTCCAAATTTGTGTTTGCTAAATTGTTTTGCATGAAGCCCAACATGCTGATGCTAATTTGAGGTTAGTTAAGGTGTTCACTAAAATCTGACGCAAATAGACAAATTACTGAGTTCTTGCTTTTTTGAATCATGCACTACTGAGACTTTGCTAAGTTGGTTCTTATTAATGATGTGTTAATACTGAGTGAATATTCTCCATGCATTGATTAATTGCATTTCTAATTGCAAATCTGAAGAGTTACTAATGAGATGAATTGCCGATGACATTAACAGAAATGACTTTAGATTGTAACCAATAGGGAAATAAGTATCCTAACACTTAACTAAATTGGTGTTTTTATTCATGACTGAAAGGTCATGGTGTGTTCACTTTATTGACTCTCATTAAAGGTTATTGATTAGCATGATGATTAGTTATTGCGATTGTTGTTGAGATATTGATCCATTGATTTGTGATGCCAAAAGACATCTCGTACTGGGAAGTCCCCGAACGTAGTCCAAAAGGTTCATCGACCTAGGCGTGTCTCCTTGTAAGTTTTCTTATCAAGGCCGTGATGCGCTATCACTAATAAAAAGTCATCTGATCTGTTGCTGCTGAGTCATCGTCAACGAAAGCCACCAAGATATTACTTCAATGTGGTGTAATTACGACTGCCTCAGTTTTATGCGTTACGTGAGCAGTCGGACAGCAATTTATTTAGCGCAAAAATATTTCTTGTTGATGCACGTACGTTTTTAAACTGAAGTGTCAAAGCTGTAGCGGCAATACTCCCAGTTTAGGCGGTTTTATAAACTAAGTTTTACTTTCTCCTACTTAAAACGTTTTGCAGAACAATGCACATTAAATGGGAAGGCAGTTTTCCTTATTTGTGTACTATTTGCTGCCTAATGTTGACATGTAAGCACCCCAACAATGAATGACACCTAGAGACTCGAAAGCACCATACCAGTAAAATATTTGTATGAAATTGCACTTTAAATCCACGTACAACTGAAATAAAGCAATCTTAGCTCATTTGAGGGTAGTGTGACAGTAGATCACATATGGATAGAACACGTTTGGAATGTGTAATTTTCATGATTCCATTACATATATCATATAAATTCAAGCTGAAGTAGGGAAGGACAACAAGGTCATTTAGAGCAAAGCTGAAGACAACAAGTTGGCATAACAATCTGTAAATATATGCTCTTTATTATGTGTGGACAACTATCACCTCATAGAACACATTTCGGCTACTATATTTTTTCCTCCTGAAAACTGACCTTTACATGACAAGGTGGCCGAGTGATTAAGGCGATGGACTGCTAATCCATTGTGCTCTGCATGCGTGGGTTCGAATCTCACCCTTGTCGGTTTATTATTGTGTGTTTCCTTTTTAATATGCGGTATGTCTGGTTTAACCCTATTTTATGTGAAAGTTAAATTACGTATCCCATGGTATTTCCGACAGTACAATGCCTCGGTTTGGAAACACCGCTCAGGTGAGCACTGTGCTTAGGCATTACTGTAAACAGCGCGGGCCGGGTTCTGTGCATGAATCACAAATTCTTTCCTCAGGCGGAGGGTTGTTAAGTTGGGGGACGTAGAAGTTTGCAATATATTGTGTAATGAAACTGCATAGAAAATGTGTTAATGTAGAAATAATGCACGCGTTTAAAATGTGCCCACGGGGAGTGGCTAACAATGTATACGAAGACTAATGAAAGTTATTAATGCTGAATTAATTATGTACTGATGTTTTGAACTTGTATTAACATATCAAAATTGGAGTTATGTATTAGGAGTTTGTACATTAAGCACTAGACCTTAGTTGAGCGAGGGTCTGGGCCTACATGCCTGGTCTCATATTAAACAGTGTTTTTCTAACGTGCAATGTGCTGTTTTCCTGAAGGACACGAAACTGTACTTTTCCAGAAGCTAGAGATGTGTGTAGCTGTAGTAAATTCTTTCTCATGGGACCCGACTTGCTCAAGGAGACATTCTTGCTGAATGCAACAGTGTAATTCGTAACAGGTGCAAGGTTGCCTGGAGTAGGAGAAAACAATGGAACTTCTGACTGGTGCGTAAAGTGTAACTTTTCTTACCTGACATTCCAACCGATGAAGACGTCAATAACATGGGCCAATCAACGACATGTGAACTATGGTTTGTGGAAAATTCTGGTGAAATGCGTGAATAATTATTGGACAGAGATAACGATGCACAAATTATTATCCAACGAGGAATTAGGAGTAAATTAGACAGTTTTGATTTAACCATATGACCTGAGCAGAGATCAGCTATTTATTGGACATTCCACTCAAACCCATTCTTTGCCATTCTACTGAGCCATTTAGGCCATTTCCTTTGAGACTTTGCCGTTTGTTCGTCCTGATACTCTAAACCACCCTTTACTTATTCCTTACCTGATACTCATATCTCCTCTATATGAGGGGAGTTCTTGTTCCTCAGCTATGCAATACAGAGGCTTTGCCCTGTCCTATCTTTGCTGATGGTGAAAACGACTGATGGCCTGAGGACAAAGACTGACGGTGTTTGCTGATCCGTTGGATGGGTAACTATCTGATGAAAATTGTAATTGTCGGCTTGCCTTTTATTTCTCGGTACCAGCTGCTCTTTGATAGAGGCCATAGTTAGATGTTTTCCAAATTTGTGTTTGCTAAATTGTTTTGCATGAAGCCCAACATGCTGATGCTAATTTGAGGTTAGTTAAGGTGTTCACTAAAATCTGACGCAAATAGACAAATTACTGAGTTCTTGCTTTTTTGAATCATGCACTACTGAGACTTTGCTAAGTTGGTTCTTATTAATGATGTGTTAATACTGAGTGAATATTCTCCATGCATTGATTAATTGCATTTCTAATTGCAAATCTGAAGAGTTACTAATGAGATGAATTGCCGATGAGATTAACAGAAATGACTTTAGATTGTAACTAATAGGGAAATAAGTATCCTAACACTTAACTAAATTGGTGTTTTTATTCATGACTGAAAGGTCATGGTCTGTTCACTTTATTGACTCTCATTAAAGGTTATTGATTAGCATGATGATTAGTTATTGCGATTGTTGTTGAGATATTGATCCATTGATTTGTGATGCCAAAAGACATCTCGTACTGGGAAGTCCCCGAACGTAGTCCAAAAGGTTAATCGACCTAGGCGTGTCTCCTTGTAAGTTTACTTATCAAGGCCGCGATGCGCTATCACTAATAAAAAGTCATCTGATCTGTTGCTGCTGAGTCATCGTCAACGAAAACCACCAAGATATTACTTCAATGTGGTGTAATTACGACTGCCTCAGTTTTATGCGTACGTGAGCAGTCGGACAGCAATTTATTTAGCGCAAAAATATTTCTTGTTGATGCACGTACGTTTTTAAACTGAAGTGTCAAAGCTGTAGCGGCAATACTCCCAGTTTAGGCGGTTTTATAAACTAAGTTTTACTTTCTCCTACTTAAAACGTTTTGCAGAACAGTGCACATTAAATGGAAAGGCAGTTTTCCTTATTTGTGTACTATTTGCTGGCTAATGTTGACATGTAAGCACCCCAACAATGAATGACACCTAGAGACTCGAAAGCACCATACCAGTAAAATATTTGTATGAAATTGCACTTTAAATCCACGTACAACTGAAATAAAGCAATCTTAGCTCATTTGAGGGTAGTGTGACAGTAGATCACATATGGATAGAACACGTTTGGAATGTGTAATTTTCATGATTCCATTACATATATCATATAAATTCAAGCTGAAGTAGGGAAGGACAACAAGGTCATTTAGAGCAAAGCTGAAGACAACAAGTTGTCATAACAATCTGTAAATATATGCTCTTTATTATGTGTGGACAACTATCACCTCATAGAACACATTTCGGCTACTATATTTTTTCCTCCTGAAAACTGACCTTTACACGACAAGGTGGCTGAGTGGTTAAGGCGATGGACTGCTAATCCGTTGTGCTCTGCATGCGTGGGTTCGAATCCCACCCTTGTTGGTTTATTATTGTGTGTTTACTTTTTAATATGCGGTATGTCTGGTTTAACCCTATTTTATGTGAAAGTTAAATTACGTATCCCATGGTATTTCCGACAGTACAATGCCTCGGTTTGGAAACACCGCTCAGGTGAGCACTGTGCTTAGGCATTACTGTAAACAGCGCCGGCCAGGTTCTGTGCATGAATCACAAATTCTTTCCTCAGGCGGAGGGTTGTTAAGTTGGGGGACGTAGAAGTTTGCAATATATTGTGTAATGAAACTGCATAGAAAATGTGTTAATGTAGAAATAATGCACGCGTTTAAAATGTGCCCACGGGGAGTGGCTACCAATGTATACGAAGACTAATGAAAGTTATTAATGCTGAATTAATTATGTACTGATGTTTTGAACTTGTATTAACATATCAAAATTGGAGTTATGTATTAGGAGTTTGTACATTAAGCACTAGGCCTTAGTTTAGCGAGGGTCTGGGCATACATGCCTGGTCTCATATTAAACTGTGTTTTTCTAACGTGCAATGTGCTGTTTTTCTGAAGGACACGAAACTGTACTTTTCCAGAAGCTAGAGATGTGTGTAGCTGTAGAAAATTCTTTCTCATGGGAACCGACTTGCTCAAGGAGACATTCTTGCTGAATGCAACAGTGTAATTCGTAACAGGTGCAAGGTTGCCTGGAGTAGGAGAAAACAATGGAACTACTGACTGGTGCGTAAAGTGTAACTTTTCTTACCTGACATTCCAACCGATGAAGACGTCAATAACATGGGCCAATCAACGACATGTGAACTATGGTTTGTGGAAAATTCTGGTGAAATGCGTGAATAATTATTGGACAGAGATAACGATGCACAAATTATTATCCAACGAGGAATTAGGAGTAAATTAGACAGTTTTGATTTAACCATATGACCTGAGCAGAAATCAGCTATTTATTGGACATTCCACTCCAACCCATTCTTTGCCATTCTACTGAGCCATTTAGGCCATTTCCTTTGAGACTTTGCCGTTTGTTCGTCCTGATACTCTAAACCACCCTTTACTTATTCCTTACCTGATACTCATATCTCCTCTATATGAGGGGAGTTCTTGTTCCTCAGCTATGCAATACAGATGCTTTGCCCTGTCCTATCTTTGCTGATGGTGAAAACGACTGATGGCCTGAGGACAAAGACTGACGCTGTTTGCTGATCCGTTGGATGGGTAACTATCTGATGAAAATTGTAATTGTCGGCTTGCCTTTTCTTTCTCGGTACCAACTGCTCTTTGATAGAGGCCATAGTTAGATGTTTTCCAAATTTGTGTTTGCTAAATTGTTTTGCATGAAGCCCAACATGCTGATGCTAATTTGAGGTTAGTTAAGGTGTTCACTAAAATCTGACGCAAATAGACAAATTACTGAGTTCTTGCTTTTTTGAATCATGCACTACTGAGACTTTGCTAAGTTGGTTCTTATTAATGATGTGTTAATACTGAGTGAATATTCTCCATGCATTGATTAATTGCATTTCTAATTGCAAATCTGAAGAGTTACTAATGAGATGAATTGCCGATGACATTAACAGAAATGACTTTAGATTGTAACCAATAGGGAAATAAGTATCCTAACACTTAACTAAATTGGTGTTTTTATTCATGACTGAAAGGTCATGGTGTGTTCACTTTATTGACTCTCATTAAAGGTTATTGATTAGCATGATGATTAGTTATTGCGATTGTTGTTGAGATATTGATCCATTGATTTGTGATGCCAAAAGACATCTCGTACTGGGAAGTCCCCGAACGTAGTCCAAAAGGTTCATCGACCTAGGCGTGTCTCCTTGTAAGTTTTCTTATCAAGGCCGTGATGCGCTATCACTAATAAAAAGTCATCTGATCTGTTGCTGCTGAGTCATCGTCAACGAAAGCCACCAAGATATTACTTCAATGTGGTGTAATTACGACTGCCTCAGTTTTATGCGTTACGTGAGCAGTCGGACAGCAATTTATTTAGCGCAAAAATATTTCTTGTTGATGCACGTACGTTTTTAAACTGAAGTGTCAAAGCTGTAGCGGCAATACTCCCAGTTTAGGCGGTTTTATAAACTAAGTTTTACTTTCTCCTACTTAAAACGTTTTGCAGAACAATGCACATTAAATGGGAAGGCAGTTTTCCTTATTTGTGTACTATTTGCTGCCTAATGTTGACATGTAAGCACCCCAACAATGAATGACACCTAGAGACTCGAAAGCACCATACCAGTAAAATATTTGTATGAAATTGCACTTTAAATCCACGTACAACTGAAATAAAGCAATCTTAGCTCATTTGAGGGTAGTGTGACAGTAGATCACATATGGATAGAACACGTTTGGAATGTGTAATTTTCATGATTCCATTACATATATCATATAAATTCAAGCTGAAGTAGGGAAGGACAACAAGGTCATTTAGAGCAAAGCTGAAGACAACAAGTTGGCATAACAATCTGTAAATATATGCTCTTTATTATGTGTGGACAACTATCACCTCATAGAACACATTTCGGCTACTATATTTTTTCCTCCTGAAAACTGACCTTTACATGACAAGGTGGCCGAGTGGTTAAGGCGATGGACTGCTAATCCATTGTGCTCTGCATGCGTGGGTTCGAATCTCACCCTTGTCGGTTTATTATTGTGTGTTTCCTTTTTAATATGCGGTATGTCTGGTTTAACCCTATTTTATGTGAAAGTTAAATTACGTATCCCATGGTATTTCCGACAGTACAATGCCTCGGTTTGGAAACACCGCTCAGGTGAGCACTGTGCTTAGGCATTACTGTAAACAGCGCGGGCCGGGTTCTGTGCATGAATCACAAATTCTTTCCTCAGGCGGAGGGTTGTTAAGTTGGGGGACGTAGAAGTTTGCAATATATTGTGTAATGAAACTGCATAGAAAATGTGTTAATGTAGAAATAATGCACGCGTTTAAAATGTGCCCACGGGGAGTGGCTAACAATGTATACGAAGACTAATGAAAGTTATTAATGCTGAATTAATTATGTACTGATGTTTTGAACTTGTATTAACATATCAAAATTGGAGTTATGTATTAGGAGTTTGTACATTAAGCACTAGACCTTAGTTGAGCGAGGGTCTGGGCCTACATGCCTGGTCTCATATTAAACAGTGTTTTTCTAACGTGCAATGTGCTGTTTTCCTGAAGGACACGAAACTGTACTTTTCCAGAAGCTAGAGATGTGTGTAGCTGTAGTAAATTCTTTCTCATGGGACCCGACTTGCTCAAGGAGACATTCTTGCTGAATGCAACAGTGTAATTCGTAACAGGTGCAAGGTTGCCTGGAGTAGGAGAGAACAATGGAACTACTGACTGGTGCGTAAAGTGTAACTTTTCTTACCTGACATTCCAACCGATGAAGACGTCAATAACATGGGCCAATCAACGACATGTGAACTATGGTTTGTGGAAAATTCTGGTGAAATGCGTGAATAATTATTGGACAGAGATAACGATGCACAAATTATTATCCAACGAGGAATTAGGAGTAAATTAGACAGTTTTGATTTAACCATATGACCTGAGCAGAAATCAGCTATTTATTGGACATTCCACTCAAACCCATTCTTTGCCATTCTACTGAGCCATTTAGGCCATTTCCTTTGAGACTTTGCCGTTTGTTCGTCCTGATACTCTAAACCACCCTTTACTTATTCCTTACCTGATACTCATATCTCCTCTATATGAGGGGAGTTCTTGTTCCTCAGCTATGCAATACAGAGGCTTTGCCCTGTCCTATCTTTGCTGATGGTGAAAACGACTGATGGCCTGAGGACAAAGACTGACGGTGTTTGCTGATCCGTTGGATGGGTAACTATCTGATGAAAATTGTAATTGTCGGCTTGCCTTTTATTTCTCGGTACCAGCTGCTCTTTGATAGAGGCCATAGTTAGATGTTTTCCAAATTTGTGTTTGCTAAATTGTTTTGCATGAAGCCCAACATGCTGATGCTAATTTGAGGTTAGTTAAGGTGTTCACTAAAATCTGACGCAAATAGACAAATTACTGAGTTCTTGCTTTTTTGAATCATGCACTACTGAGACTTTGCTAAGTTGGTTCTTATTAATGATGTGTTAATACTGAGTGAATATTCTCCATGCATTGATTAATTGCATTTCTAATTGCAAATCTGAAGAGTTACTAATGAGATGAATTGCCGATGAGATTAACAGAAATGACTTTAGATTGTAACTAATAGGGAAATAAGTATCCTAACACTTAACTAAATTGGTGTTTTTATTCATGACTGAAAGGTCATGGTCTGTTCACTTTATTGACTCTCATTAAAGGTTATTGATTAGCATGATGATTAGTTATTGCGATTGTTGTTGAGATATTGATCCATTGATTTGTGATGCCAAAAGACATCTCGTACTGGGAAGTCCCCGAACGTAGTCCAAAAGGTTAATCGACCTAGGCGTGTCTCCTTGTAAGTTTACTTATCAAGGCCGCGATGCGCTATCACTAATAAAAAGTCATCTGATCTGTTGCTGCTGAGTCATCGTCAACGAAAACCACCAAGATATTACTTCAATGTGGTGTAATTACGACTGCCTCAGTTTTATGCGTTACGTGAGCAGTCGGACAGCAATTTATTTAGCGCAAAAATATTTCTTGTTGATGCACGTACGTTTTTAAACTGAAGTGTCTAAGCTGTAGCGGCAATACTCCCAGTTTAGGCGGTTTTATAAACTAAGTTTTACTTTCTCCTACTTAAAACGTTTTGCAGAACAATGCACATTAAATGGGAAGGCAGTTTTCCTTATTTGTGTACTATTTGCTGCCTAATGTTGACATGTAAGCACCCCAACAATGAATGACACCTAGAGACTCGAACGCACCATACCAGTAAAATATTTGTATGAAATTGCACTTTAAATCCACGTACAACTGAAATAAAGCAATCTTAGCTCATTTGAGGGTAGTGTGACAGTAGATCACATATGGATAGAACACGTTTGGAATGTGTAATTTTCATGATTCCATTAAATATATCATATAAATTCAAGCTGAAGTAGGGAAGGACAACAAGGTCATTTAGAGCAAAGCTGAAGACAACAAGTTGCCATAACAATCTGTAAATATATGCTCTTTATTATGTGTGGACAACAATCACCTCATTGAACACATTTCGGCTACTATATTTTTTCCTCCTGAAAAGTGACCTTTACACGACAAGGTGGCCGAGTGGTTAAGGCGATGGACTGCTAATCCATTGTGCTCTGCATGCGTTGGTTCGAATCCCACCCTTGTTGGTTTATTATTGTGTGTTTACTTTTTAATATGCTATATGTCTGGTTTAACCCTATTTTATGTGAAAGTTAAATTACGTATCCCATGGTATTTCCGACAGTACAATGGCTCGGTTTGGAAACACCGCTCAGGTGAGCACTGTGCTTAGACATTACTGTAAACAGCGCCGGCCGGGTTCTGTGCATGAATCACAAATTCTTTCCTCAGGCGGAGGATTGTTAAGTTGGGGGACGTAGAAGTTTGCAATATATTGTGTAATGAAACTGCATAGAAAATGTGTTAATGTAGAAATAATGCACGCGTTTAAAATGTGCCCATGGGGAGTGGCTACCAATGTATACGAATACTAATGAAAGTTATTAATGCTGAATTAATTATGTACTGATGTTTTGAACTTGTATAAACATATCAAAATTGGAGTTATGTATTAGGAGTTTGTACATTAAGCACTAGGCCTTAGTTTAGCGAGGGTCTGGGCCTACCTGCCTGGTCTCATATTAAACTGTGTTTTTCTAACGTGCAATGTGCTGTTTTCATGAAGGACACGAAACTGTACTTTTCCAGAAGCTAGAGATGTGTGTAGCTGTAGTAAATTCTTTCTCATGGGACCCAACTTGCTCAAGGAGACATTCTTGCTGAATGCAACAGTGTAATTCGTAACAGGTGCAAGGTTGCCTGGAGTAGGAGAAAACAATGGAACTACTGACTGGTGCGTAAAGTGTAACTTTTCTTACCTGACATTCCAACCGATGAAGACGTCAATAACATGGGCCAATCAACGACATGTGAAATATGGTTTGTGGAAAATTCTGGTGAAATGCGTGAATAATTATTGGACAGAGATAACGATGCACAAATTATTATCCAACGAGGAATTAGGAGTAAATTAGACAGTTTTGATTAAACATATGACCTGAGCAGAAATCAGCTATTTATTGGACATTCCACTCCAACCCATTCTTTGCCATTCTACTGAGCCATTTAGGCCATTTCCTTTGAGACTTTGCCGTTTGTTCGTCCTGATACTCTAAACCACCCTTTACTTATTCCTTACCTGATACTCATATCTCCTCTATATGAGGGGAGTTCTTGTTCCTCAGCTATGCAATACAGAGGCTTTGCCCTGTACTATCTTTGCTGATGGTGAAAACGACTGATGCCCTGAGGACAAAGACTGACGCTGTTTGCTGATCCGTTGGATGGGTAACTATCTGATGAAAATTGTAATTGTCGGCTTGCCTTTTCTTTCTCGGTACCAACTGCTCTTTGATAGAGGCCATAGTTAGATGTTTTCCAAATTTGTGTTTGCTAAATTGTTTTGCATGAAGCCCAACATGCTGATTCTAATTTGAGGTTAGTTAAGGTGTTCACTAAAATCTGACGCAAATAGACAAATTACTGAGTTCTTGCTTTTTTGAATCATGCACTACTGAGACTTTGCTAAGTTGGTTCTTATTAATGATGTGTTAATACTGAGTGAATATTCTCCATGCATTGATTAATTGCATTTCTAATTGCAAATCTGAAGAGTTACTAATGAGATGAATTGCCGATGAAATTAACAGAAATGACTTTAGATTGTAACTAATAGGGAAATAAGTATCCTAACACTTAACTAAATTGGTGTTTTTATTCATGACTGAAAGGTCATGGTGTGTTCACTTTATTGACTCTCATTAAAGGTTATTGATTAGCATGATGATTAGTTATTGCGATTGTTGTTGAGAAATTGATCCATTGATTTGTGATGCCAAAAGACATCTCGTACTGGGAAGTCCCCGAACGTAGTCCAAAAGGTTAATCGACCTAGGCGTGTCTCCTTGTAAGTTTACTTATCAAGGTCGTGATGCGCTATCACTAATAAAAAGTCATCTGATCTGTTGCTGCTGAGTAATCGTCAATGAAAACCACCAAGATATAACTTCAATGAGGTGTAATTACGACTGCCTCAGTTTTATGCGTACGTGAGCAGTCGGACAGCAATTTATTTAGCGCAAAAATATTTCTTGTTGATGCACGTACGTTTTTAAACTGAAGTGTCAAAGCTGTAGCGGCAATACTCCCAGTTTAGGCGGTTTTATAAACTAAGTTTTACTTTCTCCTACTTAAAACGTTTTGCAGAACAGTGCACATTAAATGGGAAGGCAGTTTTCCTTATTTGTGTACTATTTGCTGCCTAATGTTGACATGTAAGCACCCCAACAATGAATGACACCTAGAGACTCGAAAGCACCATACCAGTAAAATATTTGTATGAAATTGCACTTTAAATCCACGTACAACTGAAATAAAGCAATCTTAGCTCATTTGAGGGTAGTGTGACAGTAGATCACATATGGATAGAACACGTTTGGAATGTGTAATTTTCATGATTCCATTCCATATATCATATAAATTCAAGCTGAAGTAGGGAAGGACAACAAGGTCATTTAGAGCAAAGCTGAAGACAACAAGTTGCCATAACAATCTGTAAATATATGCTCTTTATTATGTGTGGACAACTATCATCTCATAGAACACATTTCGGCTACTATATTTTTTCCTCCTGAAAACTGACTTTTACACGACAAGGTGGCCGAGTGGTTAAGGCGATGGACTGCTAATTCATTGTGCCCTGCATGCGTGGGTTCGAATCCCACCCTTGTCGGTTTATTATTGTGTGTTTACTTTTTAATATGCGGTATGTCTAGTTTAACCCTATTTTATGTGAAAGTTAAATTACGTATCCCATGGTATTTCCGACAGTACAATGCCTCGGTTTGGAAACACCGCTCAGGTGAGCACTGTGCTTAGGCATTACTGTAAACAGCGCCGGCCGGGTTCTGTGCATGAATCACAAATTCTTTCCTCAGGCGGAGGGTTGTTAAGTTGGGGGACGTAGAAGTTTGCAATATATTGTGTAATGAAACTGCATAGAAAATGTGTTAATGTAGAAATAATGCACGCGTTTGAAATGTGCCCACGGGGAGTGGCTACCAATGTATACGAAGACTAATGAAAGTTATTAATGCTGAATTAATTATGTACTGATGTTTTGAACTTGTATTAACATATCAAAATTGGTGTTATGTATTAGGAGTTTGTACATTAAGCACTAGGCCTTAGTTTAGCGAGGGTCTGGGCCTACATGCCTGGTCTCATATTAAACTGTGTTTTTCTAACGTGCAATGTGCTGTTTTCCTGAAGGACACGAAACTGTACTTTTCCAGAAGCTAGAGATGTGTGTAGCTGTAGTAAATTCTTTCTCATGGGACCCGACTTGCTCAAGGAGACATTCTTGCTGAATGCAACAGTGTAATTCGTAACAGGTGCAAGGTTGCCTGGAGTAGGAGAAAACAATGGAACTACTGACTGGTGCGTAAAGTGTAACTTTTCTTACCTGACATTCCAACCGATGAAGACGTCAATAACATGGGCCAATCAACGACATGTGAACTATGGTTTGTGGAAAATTCTGGTGAAATGCGTGAATAATTATTGGACAGAGATAAAGATGCACAAACTATTATCCAACGAGAAATTAGGAGTAAATTAGACCGTTTTGATTTAACCATATGAACTGAGCAGAAAACAGCTATTTATTGGACATTCCACTCCAACCCATTCTTTGCCATTCTACTGAGCCATTTAGACCATTTCCTTTGAGACTTTGCCGTTTGTTCGTCCTGATACTCTAAACCACCCTTTACTTATTCCTTACCTGATACTCACATCTCCTCTATATGAGGGGAGTTCTTGTTCCTCAGCTATGCAATACAGAGGCTTTGCCCTGTCCTATCTTTGCTGATGGTGAAAACGACTGATGCCCTGAGGACAAAGACTGACGCGTTTTGCTGATCCGTTGGATGGGTAACTATCTGATGAAAATTGTAATTGTCGGCTTGCCTTTTCTTTCTCGGTACCAACTGCTCTTTGATAGAGGCCATAGTTAGATGTTTTCCAAATTTGTGTTTGCTAAATTGTTTTGCATGAAGCCCAACATGCTGATTCTAATTTGAGGTTAGTTAAGGTGTTCACTAAAATCTGACGCAAATAGACAAATTACTGAGTTCTTGCTTTTTTGAATCATGCACTACTGAGACTTTGCTAAGTTGGTTCTTATTAATGATGTGTTAATACTGAGTGAATATTCTCCATGCATTGATTAATTGCATTTCTAATTGCAAATCTGAAGAGTTACTAATGAGATGAATTGCCGATGAGATTAACAGAAATGACTTTAGATTGTAACCAATAGGGAAATAAGTATCCTAACACTTAACTAAATTGGTGTTTTTATTCATGACTGAAAGGTCATGGTGTGTTCACTTGATTGACTCTCATTAAAGGTTATTGATTAGCATGATGATTAGTTATTGCGATTGTTGTTGAGATATTGATCCATTGATTTGTGATGCCAAAAGACATCTCGTACTGGGAAGTCCCCGAACGTAGTCCAAAAGGTTCATCGACCTAGGCGTGTCTCCTTGTAAGTTTACTTATCAAGGCCGTGATGCGCTATCACTAATAAAAAGTCATCTGATCTGTTGCTGCTGAGTCATCGTCAACGAAAACCACCAAGATATTACTTCAATGTGGTGTAATTACGACTGCCTCAGTTTTATGCGTTACGTCAGCAGTCGGACAGCAATTTATTTAGCGCAAAAATATTTCTTGTTGATGCACGTACGTTTTTAAACTGAAGTGTCAAAGCTGTAGCGGCAATACTCCCAGTTTAGGCGGTTTTATAAACTAAGTTTTACTTTCTCCTACTTAAAACGTTTTGCAGAACAATGCACATTAAATGGGAAGGCAGTTTTCCTTATTTGTGTACTATTTGCTGCCTAATGTTGACATGTAAGCACCCCAACAATGAATGACACCTAGAGACTCGAAAGCTCCATACCAGTAAAATATTTGTATGAAATTGCACTTTAAATCCACGTACAACTGAAATAAAGCAATCTTAGCTCATTTGAGGTTAGTGTGACAGTAGATCACATATGGATAGAACACGTTTGGAATGTGTAATTTTCATGACTCCATTACATATATCATATAAATTCAAGCTGAAGTAGGGAAGGACAACAAGGTCATTTAGAGCAAAGCTGAAGACAACAAGTTGCCATAACAGTCTGTAAATATATGCTCTTTATTATGTGTGGACAACTATCACCTCATAGAACACATTTCGGCTACTATATTTTTTCCTCCTGAAAACTGAACTTTACACGGCAAGGTGGCCGAGTGGTTAAGGCGATGGACTGCTAATCCATTGTGCCCTGCATGCGTGGGTTCGAATCCCACCCTTGTCGGTTTATTATTGTGTGTTTACTTTTTAATATGCGGTATGTCTGGTTTAACCCTATTTTATGTGAAAGTTAAATTACGTATCCCATGGTAATTCCGACAGTACAATGCCTCAGTTTGGAAACACCGCTCAGGTGAGCACTGTGCTTAGGCATTACTGTAAACAGCGCCGGCCGGGTTCTGTGCATGAATCACAAATTCTATCCTCAGGCGGAGGGTTGTTAAGTTAGGGGACGTAGAAGTTTGCAATATATTGTGTAATGAAACTGCATAGAAAATGTGTTAATGTAGAAATAATGCACGCGTTTAAAATGTGCCCACGGGGAGTGGCTACCAATGTATACGAAGACTAATGAAAGTTATTAATGCTGAATTAATTATGTACTGATGTTTTGAACTTGTATTAACATATCAAAATTGGAGTTATGTATTAGGAGTTTGTACATTAAGCACTAGGCCTTAGTTTAGCGAGGGTCTGGGCCTACATGCCTGGTCTCTTATTAAACTGTGTTTTTCTAACGTACAATGTGCTGTTTTCCTGAAGGACACGAAACTGTACTTTTCCAGAAGCTAGAGATGTGTGTAGCTGTAGTAAATTCTTTCTCATGGGACCCGACTTGCTCAAGGAGACATTCTTGCTGAATGCAACAGTGTAATTCGTAACAGGTGCAAGGTTGCCTGGAGTAGGAGAAAACAATGGAACTACTGACTTTTGCGTAAAGTGTAACTTTTCTTACCTGACATTCCAACCGATGAAGACGTCAATAACATGGGCCAATCAACGACATGTGAACTATGGTTTGTGGAAAATTCTAGTGAAATGCGTGAATAATTATTGGACAGAGATAACGATGCACAAATTATTATCCAACGAGGAATTAGGAGTAAATTAGACAGTTTTGATTTAACCATATGACCTGAGCAGAAATCAGCTATTTATTGGACATTCCACTCCAACCCATTCTTTGCCATTCTACTGAGCCATTTAGGCCATTTCCTTTGAGACTTTGCCGTTTGTTCGTCCTGATACTCTAAACCACCCTTTACTTATTCCTTACCTGATACTCATATCTCCTCTATATGAGGGGAGTTCTTGTTCCTCAGCTATGCAATACAGAGGCTTTGCCCTGTCCTATCTTTGCTGATGGTGAAAACGACTGATGCCCTGAGGACAAAGACTGACGCTGTTTGCTGATCCGTTGGATGGGTAACTATCTGATGAAAATTGTAATTGTCGGCTTGCCTTTTCTTTCTCGGTACCAACTGCTCTTTGATAGAGGCCATAGTTAGATGTTTTCCAAATTTGTGTTTGCTAAATTGTTTTGCATGAAGCCCAACATGCTGATTCTAATTTGAGGTTAGTTAAGGTGTTCACTAAAATCTGACGCAAATAGACAAATTACTGAGTTCTTGCTTTTTTGAATCATGCACTACTGAGACTTTGCTAAGTTGGTTCTTATTAATGATGTGTTAATACTGAGTGAATATTCTCCATGCATTGATTAATTGCATTTCTAATTGCAAATCTGAAGAGTTACTAATGAGATGAATTGCCGATGAGATTAACAGAAATGACTTTAGATTGTAACCAATAGGGAAATAAGTATCCTAACACTTAACTAAATTGGTGTTTTTATTCATGACTGAAAGGTCATGGTGTGTTCACTTTATTGACTCTCATTAAAGGTTATTGATTAGCATGATGATTAGTTATTGCGATTGTTGTTGAGATATTGATCCATTGATTTGTGATGCCAAAAGACATCTCGTACTGGGAAGTTCCCGAACGTAGTCCAAAAGGTTAATCGACCTAGGCGTGTTTCCTTGTAAGTTTACTTATCAAGGCCGTGATGCGCTATCACTAATAAAAAGTCATCTGATCTGTTGCTGCTGAGTCATCGTCAACGAAAACCACCAAGATATTACTTCAATGTGGTGTAATTACGACTGCCTCAGTTTTATGCGTTACGTGAGCAGTCGGACAGCAATTTATTTAGCGAAAAAATATTTCTTGTTGATGCACGTACGTTTTTAAACTGAAGTGTCAAAGCTGTAGCGGCAATACTCCCAGTTTAGGCGGTTTTATAAACTAAGTTTTACTTTCTCCTACTTAAAACGTTTTGCAGAACAATGCACATTAAATGGGAAGGCAGTTTTCCTTATTTGTGTACTATTTCCTGCCTAATGTTGACATGTAAGCACCCCAACAATGAATGACACCTAGAGACTCGAAAGCACCATACCAGTAAAATATTTGTATGACATTGCACTTTAAATCCACGTACAACTGAAATAAAGCAATCTTAGCTCATTTGAGGGTAGTGTGACAGTAGATCACATATGGATAGAACACGTTTGGAATGTGTAATTTTCATGATTCCATTACATATATCATATAAATTCAAGCTGAAGTAGGGAAGGACAACAAGGTCATTTAGAGCAAAGCTGAAGACAACAAGTTGCCATAACAATCTGTAAATATATGCTCTTTATTATGTGTGGACAACTATCACCTCATAGAACACATTTCGGCTACTATATTTTTTCCTCCTGAAAACTGCCCTTTACACAACAAGGTGGCTGAGTGGTTAAGGCGATGGACTGCTAATCCATTGTGCTCTGCATGCGTTGGTTCGACTCCCACCCTTGTCGGTTTATTATTGTGTGTTTACTTTTTAATATGCGGTATGTCTGGTTTAACCCTATTTTATGTGAAAGTTAAATTACGTATCCCATGGTATTTCCGACAGTACAATGCCTCGGTTTGGAAACACCGCTCAGGTGAGCACTGTGCTTAGGCATTACTGTAAACAGCGCCGGCCGGGTTCTGTGCATGAATCACAAATTCTATCCTGAGGCGGAGGGTTGTTAAGTTGGGGGACGTAGAAGTTTGCAATATATTGTGTAATGAAACTGCATAGAAAATGTGTTAATGTAGAAATAATGCACACGTTTAAAATGTGCCCACGGGGAGTGGCTACCAATGTATACGATGACTAATGAAAGTTATTAATGCTGAATTAATTATGTACTGATGTTTTGAACTTGTATTAACATATCAAAATTGGAGTTATGTATTAGGAGTTTGTACATTAAGCACTAGGCCTTAGTTTAGCGAGGGTCTGGGCCTACATGCCTGGTCTCTTATTAAACTGTGTTTTTCTAACGTGCAATGTGCTGTTTTCCTGAAGGACACGAAACTGTACTTTTCCAGAAGCTAGAGATGTGTGTAGCTGTAGTAAATTCTTTCTCATGGGACCCGACTTGCTCAAGGAGACATTCTTGCTGAATGCAACAGTGTAATTCGTAACAGGTGCAAGGTTGCCTGGAGTAGGAGAAAACAATGGAAATACTGACTTTTGCGTAAAGTGTAACTTTTCTTACCTGACATTCCAACCGATGAAGACGTAAATAACATGGGCCAATCAACGACATGTGAACTATGGTTTGTGGAAAATTCTAGTGAAATGCGTGAATAATTATTGGACAGAGATAACGATGCACAAATTATTATCCAACGAGGAATTAGGAGTAAATTAGACAGTTTTGATTTAACCATATGACCTGAGCAGAAATCAGCTATTTATTGGACATTCCACTCCAACCCATTCTTTGCCATTCTACTGAGCCATTTAGGCCATTTCCTTTGAGACTTTGCCGTTTGTTCGTCCTGATACTCTAAACCACCCTTTACTTATTCCTTACCTGATACTCATATCTCCTCTATATGAGGGGAGTTCTTGTTCCTCAGCTATGCAATACAGAGGCTTTGCCCTGTCCTATCTTTGCTGATGGTGAAAACGACTGATGCCCTGAGGACAAAGACTGACGCTGTTTGCTGATCCGTTGGATGGGTAACAATCTGATGAAAATTGTAATTGTCGGCTTGCCTTTTCTTTCTCGGTACCAACTGCTCTTTGATAGAGGCCATAGTTAGATGTTTTCCAAATTTGTGTTTGCTAAATTGTTTTGCATGAAGCCCAACATGCTGATTCTAATTTGAGGTTAGTTAAGGTGTTCACTAAAATCTGACGCAAATAGACAAATGACTGAGTTCTTGCTTTTTTTAATCATGCACTACTGAGACTTTGCTAAGTTGGTTCTTATTAATGATGTGTTAATACTGAGTGAATATTCTCCATGCATTGATTAATTGCATTTCTAATTGCAAATCTGAAGAGTTACTAATGAGATGAATTGCCGATGAGATTAACAGAAATGACTTTAGATTGTAACCAATAGGGAAATAAGTATCCTAACACTTAACTAAATTGGTGTTTTTATTCATGACTGAAAGGTCATGGTGTGTTCACTTTATTGACTCTCATTAAAGGTTATTGATTAGCATGATGATTAGTTATTGCGATTGTTGTTGAGATATTGATCCATTGATTTGTGATGCCAAAAGACATCTCGTACTGGGAAGTCCCCGAACGTAGTCCAAAAGGTTCATCGACCTAGGCGTGTCTCCTTGTAAGTTTACTTATCAAGGCCGTGATGCGCTATCACTAATAAAAAGTCATCTGATATGTTGCTGCTGAGTCATCGTCAACGAAAACCACCAAGATATTACTTCAATGTGGTGTAATTACGACTGCCTCAGTTTTATGCGTTACGTGAGCAGTCGGACAGCAATTTATTTAGCGCAAAAATATTTCTTGTTGATGCACGTACGTTTTTAAACTGAATTGTCAAAGCTGTAGCGGCAATACTCCCAGTTTAGGCAGTTTTATAAACTAAGTTTTACTTTCTCCTACTTAAAACGTTTTGCAGAACAATGCACATTAAATGGGAAGGCAGTTTTCCTTATTTGTGTACTGTTTGCTGCCTAATGTTGACATGTAAGCACCCCAACAATGAATGACACCTAGAGACTCGAAAGCACCATACCAGTAAAATATTTGTATGAAATTGCACTTTAAATCCACGTACAACTGAAATAAAGCAATCTGAGCTCATTTGAGGGTAGTGTGACAGTAGATCACATATGGATAGAACACGTTTGGAATGTGTAATTTTCATGATTCCATTACATATATCATATAAATTCAAGCTGAAGTAGGGAAGGACAACAAGGTCATTTAGAGCAAAGCTGAAGACAACAAGTTGCCATAACAGTCTGTAAATATATGCTCTTTATTATGTGTGGACAACTATCACCTCATAGCACACATTTCGGCTACTATATTTTTTCCTCCTGAAAACTGACCTTTACACGACAAGGTGGCCGAGTGGTTAAGGCGATGGACTGCTAATCCATTGTGCTCTGCATGCGTGGGTTCAAATCCCACCCTTGTCGGTTTATTATTGTGTGTTTACTTTTTAATATGCGGTATGTCTGGTTTAAACCAATTTTATGTGAAAGTTAAATTACGTATCCCATGGTATTTCCGACAGTACAATGCCTCGGTTTGGAAACACCACTCAGGTGAGCACTGTGCTTAGGCATTACTGTAAACAGCGCTGGCCGGGTTCTGTGCATGAATCACAAATTCTTTCCTCAGGCGGAGGGTTGTTAAGTTGGGGGACGTAGAAGTTTGCAATATATTGTGTAATGAAACTGCATAGAAAATGTGTTAATGTAGAAATAATGCACACGTTTGAAATGTGCCCACGGGGAGTGGCTACCAATGTATACGAAGAATAATGAAAGTTATTAATGCTGAATTAATTATGTACTGATGTTTTGAACTTGTATTAACATATCAAAATTGGAGTTATGTATTAGGAGTTTGTACATTAAGCACTAGGCCTTAGTTTAGCGAGGGTCTGGGCCTACATGCCTGGTTTCATATTAAACTGTGTTTTTCTAACGTGCAATGTGCTGTTTTCCTGAAGGACACGAAACTGTACTTTTCCAGAAGCTAGAGATGTGTGTAGCTGTAGTATATTCTTTCTCATGGGACCCGACTTGCTCAAGGAGACATTCTTGCTGAATGCAACAGTGTAATTCGTAACAGGTGCAAGGTTGCCTGGAGTAGGAGAAAACAATGGAACTACTGACTGGTGCGTAAAGTGTAACTTTTCTTACCTGACATTCCAACCGATGAAGACGTCAATAACATGGGCCAATCAACGACATGTGAACTATGGTTTGTGGAAAATTCTGGTGAAATGCGTGAATAATTATTGGACAGAGATAACGATGCACAAATTATTATCCAACGAGGATTTAGGAGTAAATTAGACCGTTTTGATTTAACCATATGAACTGAGCAGAAATCAGCTATTTATTGGACATTCCACTCCAACCCATTCTTTGCCATTCTACTGAGCCATTTAGGCCATTTCCTTTGAGACTTTTCTGTTTGTTCGTCCTGATACTCTAAACCACCCTTTACTTATTCCTTACCTGATACTCATATCTCCTCTATATGAGGGGAGTTCTTGTTCCTCAGCTATGCAATACAGAGGCTTTGCCCTGTCCTATCTTTGCTGATGGTGAAAACGACTGATGCCCTGAGGACAAAGACTGACGCTGTTTGCTGATCCGTTGGATGGGTAACTATCTGATGAAAATTGTAATTGTCGGCTTGCCTTTTCTTTCTCGGTACCAACTGCTCTTTGATAGAGGCCATAGTTAGATGTTTTCCAAATTTGTGTTTGCTAAATTGTTTTGCATGAAGCCCAACATGCTGATGCTAATTTGAGATTAGTTAAGGTGTTCACTAAAATCTGACGCAAATAGACAAATTACTGAGTTCTTGCTTTTTTGAATCATGCACTACTGAGACTTTGCTAAGTTGGTTCTTATTAATGATGTGTTAATACTGAGTGAATATTCTCCATGCATTGATTAATTGCATTTCTAATTGCAAATCTGAAGAGTTACTAATGAGATGAATTGCCGATGAGATTAACAGAAATGACTTTAGATTGTAACCAATAGGGAAATAAGTATCCTAACACTTAACTAAATTGGTGTTTTTATTCATGACTGAAAGGTCATGATGTGTTCACTTTATTGACTCTCATTAAAGGTTATTGATTAGCATGATGATTAGTTATTGCGATTGTTGTTGAGATATTGATCCATTGATTTGTGATGCCAAAAGACATCTCGTACTGGGAAGTCCCCGAACGTAGTCCAAAAGGTTCATCGACCTAGGCGTGTCTCCTTGTAAGTTTACTTATCAAGGCTGTGATGCGCTCTCACTAATAAAAAGTCATCTGATCTTTGCTGCTGAGTCATCATCAATGAAAACCACCAAGATATAACTTCAATGTGGTGTAATTACGACTGCCTCAGTTTTATGCGTTACGTGAGCAGTCGGACAGCAATTTATTTAGCGCAAAAATATTTCTTGTTGAGGCACGTACGTTTTTAAAATGAAGTGTCAAAGCTGAGGCGGCAATACTCCCAGTTTAGGCGGTTTTATAAACTAAGTTTTACTTTCTCCTACTTAAAACGTTTTGCAGAACAATGCACATTAAATGGGAAGGCAGTTTTCCTTATTTGTGTACTATTTGCTGCCTAATGTTGACATGTAAGCACCCCAACAATGAATGAAACCTAGAGACTCGAAATCACCATACCAGTAAAATATTTGTATGAAATTGCACTTTAAATCCACGTACAACTGAAATAAAGCAATCTTAGCTCTTTTGAGGGTAGTGTGACAGTAGATCACATATGGATAGAACACGTTTGGAATGTGTAATTTTCATGATTCCATTACACATATCATATAAATTCAAGCTGAAGTAGGGAAGGACAACAAGGTCATTTAGAGCAAAGCTGAAGACAACAAGTTGCCATAACAGTCTGTAAATATATGCTCTTTATTATGTGTGGACAACTATCACCTCATAGAACACATTTCGGCTACTATATTTTTTCCTCCTGAAAACTGACCTTTACACGACAAGAAGGCCGAGTGGTTAAGGCGATGGACTGCTAATCCATTGTGCTCTGCATGCGTGGGTTCGAATCCCACCCTTGTCGGTTTATTATGGTGTGTTTACTTTTTAATATGGGGTATGTCTGGTTTAAACCAATTTTATGTGAAAGTTAAATTACGTATCTCATGGTATTTCCGACAGTACAATGCCTCGGTTTGGAAACACCGCTCAGGTGAGCACTGTGCTTAGGCATTACTGTAAACAGCGCCGGCCGGGTTCTGTGCATGAATCACAAATTCTTTCCTCAGGCGGAGGGTTGTTAAGTTGGGGGACGTAGAAGTTTGCAATATATTGTGTAATGAAACTGCATAGAAAATGTGTTAATGTAGAAATAATGCACGCGTTTGAAATGTGCCCACGGGGAGTGGCTACCAATGTATACGAAGAATAATGAAAGTTATTAATGCTGAATTAATTATGTACTGATGTTTTGAACTTGTATTAACATATCAAAATTGGAGTTATGTATTAGGTGTTTGTACATTAAGCACTAGGCCTTAGTTTAGCGAGGGTCTGGGCCTACATGCCTGGTCTCATATTAAACTGTGTTTTTCTAACGTGCAATGTGCTGTTTTCCTGAAGGACACGAAACTGTACTTTTCCAGAAGCTAGAGATGTGTGTAGCTGTAGTATATTCTTTCTCATGGGACCCGACTTGCTCAAGGAGACATTCTTGCTGAATGCAACAGTGTAATTCGTAACAGGTGCAAGGTTGCCTGGAGTAGGAGAAAACAATGGAACTACTGACTGGTGCGTAAAGTGTAACTTTTCTTACCTGACATTCCAACCGATGAAGACGTCAATAACATGGGCCAATCAACGACATGTGAACTATGGTTTGTGGAAAATTCTGGTGAAATGCGTGAATAATTATTGGACAGAGATAACGATGCACAAATTATTATCCAACGAGGAATTAGGAGTAAATTAGACCGTTTTGATTTAACCATATGAACTGAGCAGAAATCAGCTATTTATTGGACATTCCACTCCAACCCATTCTTTGCCATTCTACTGAGCCATTTAGGCCATTTCCTTTGAGACTTTGCCGTTTGTTCGTCCTGATACTCTAAACCACCCTTTACTTATTCCTTACCTGATACTCATATCTCCTCTATATGAGGGGAGTTCTTGTTCCTCAGCTATGCAATACAGAGGCTTTGCCCTGTCCTATCTTTGCTGATGGTGAAAACGACTGATGCCCTGAGGACAAAGACTGACGCTGTTTGCTGATCCGTTGGATGGGTAACTATCTGATGAAAATTGTAATTGTCGGCTTGCCTTTTCTTTCTCGGTACCAACTGCTCTTTGATAGAGGCCATAGTTAGATGTTTTCCAAATTTGTGTTTGCTAAATTGTTTTGCATGAAGCCCAACATGCTGATGCTAATTTGAGGTTAGTTAAGGTGTTCACTAAAATCTGACGCAAATAGACAAATTACTGAGTTCTTGCTTTTTTGAATCATGCACTACTGAGACTTTGCTAAGTTGGTTCTTATTAATGATGTGTTAATACTGAGTGAATATTCTCCATGCATTGATTAATTGCATTTCTAATTGCAAATCTGAAGAGTTACTAATGAGATGAATTGCCGATGAGATTAACAGAAATGACTTTAGATTGTAACCAATAGGGAAATAAGTATCCTAACACTTAACTAAATTGGTGTTTTTATTCATGACTGAAAGGTCATGGTGTGTTCACTTTATTGACTCTCATTAAAGGTTATTGATTAGCATGATGATTAGTTATTGCGATTGTTGTTGAGATATTGATCCATTGATTTGTGATGCCAAAAGACATCTCGTACTGGGAAGTCCCCGAACGTAGTCCAAAAGGTTCATCGACCTAGGCGTGTCTCCTTGTAAGTTTACTTATCAAGGCCGTGATGCGCTCTCACTAATAAAAAGTCATCTGATCTTTGCTGCTGAGTCATCATCAATGAAAACCACCAAGATATAACTTCAATGTGGTGTAATTACGACTGCCTCAGTTTTATGCGTTACGTGAGCAGTCGGACAGCAATTTATTTAGCGCAAAAATATTTCTTGTTGATGCACGTACGTTTTTAAACTGAAGTGTCAAAGCTGTAGCGGCAATACTCCCAGTTTAGGTGGTTTTATAAACTAAGTTTTACTTTCTCCTACTTAAAACGTTTTGCAGAACAGTGCACATTAAATGGGAAGGCAGTTTTCCTTATTTGTGTACTATTTGCTGCCTAATGTTGACATGTAAGCACCCCAACAATGAATGACACCTAGAGACTCGAAAGCACCATACCAGTAAAATATTTGTATGAAATTGCACTTTAAATCCACGTACAACTGAAATAAAGCAATCTTAGCTCATTTGAGGGTAGTGTGACAGTAGATCACATATGGATAGAACACGTTTGGAATGTGTAATTTTCATGATTCCATTACATATATCATATAAATTCAAGCTGAAGTAGGGAAGGACAACAAGGTCATTTAGAGCAAAGCTGAAGACAACAAGTTGCCATAACAATCTGTAAATATATGCTCTTTAGTATGTGTGGACAACTATCACCTCATAGAACACATTTCGGCTACTATATTTTTTCCTCCTGAAAACTGACTTCTACACGACAAGGTGGCCGAGTGGTTAAGGCGATGGACTGCTAATCCATTGTGCTCTGCATGCGTGGGTTCGAATCCCACTCTTGTCGGTTTATTATTGTGTGTTTACTTTTTAATACGCGGTATGTCTGGTTTAACCCTATTTTATGTGAAAGTTAAATTACGTATCCCATGGTATTTCCGACAGTATAATGCCTCGGTTTGGAAACACCGCTCAGGTGAGCACTGTGCTTAGGCATTACTGTAAACATCGCCGGCCGGGTTCTGTGCATGAATCAAAAATTCTTTCCTCAGGCGGAGGGTTGTTAATTTGGGGGACGTAGAAGTTTGCAATATATTGTGTAATGAAACTGCATAGAAAATGTGTTAATGTAGAAATAATGCACGCGTTTGAAATGCGCCCACGGGGAGTGGCTACCAATGTATACGAAGAATAATGAAAGTTATTAATGCTGAATTAATTATGTACTGATGTTTTGAACTTGTATTAACATATCAAAATTGGAGTTATGTATTAGGAGTTTGTACATTAAGCACTTGGCCCTAGTTTAGCGAGGGTCTGGGCCTACATGCCTGGTCTCATATTAAACTGTGTTTTTCTAACGTGCAATGTGCTGTTTTCCTGAAGGACACAAACTGTACTTTTCCAGAAGCTAGAGATGTGTGTAGCTGTAGTAAATTCTTTCTCATGGGACCCGACTTGCTCAAGGAGACATTCTTGCTGAATGCAACAGTGTAATTCGTAACAGGTGCAAGGTTGCCTGGAGTAGGAGAAAACAATGGAACTACTGACTGGTGCGTAAAGTGTAACTTTTCTTACCTGACATTCCAACCGATGAAGACGTCAATAACATGGGCCAATCAACGACATGTGAACTATGGTTTGTGGAAAATTCTGGTGAAATGCGTGAATAATTATTGGACAGAGATAACGATGCACAAATTATTATCCAACGAGGAATTAGGAGTAAATTAGACCGTTTTGATTTAACCATATGAACTGAGCAGAAATCAGCTATTTATTGGACATTCCACTCCAACCCATTCTTTGCCATTCTACTGAGCCATTTAGGCCATTTCCTTTGAGACTTTGCCGTTTGTTCGTCCTGATACTCTAAACCACCCTTTACTTATTCCTTACCTGATACTCATATCTCCTCTATATGAGGGGAGTTCTTGTTCCTCAGCTATGCAATACAGAGGCTTTGCCCTGTCCTATCTTTGCTGATGGTGAAAACGACTGATGCCCTGAGGACAAAGACTGACGCTGTTTGCTGATCCGTTGGATGGTTAACTATCTGATGAAAATTGTAATTGTCGGCTTGCCTTTTCTTTCTCGGTACCAACTGCTCTTTGATAGAGGCCATAGTTAGATGTTTTCCAAATTTGTGTTTGCTAAATTGTTTTGCATGAAGCCCAACATGCTGATTCTATTTTGAGGTTAGTTAAGGTGTTCACTAAAATCTGACGCAAATAGACAAATTACTGAGTTCTTGCTTTTTTGAATCATGCACTACTGAGACTTTGCTAAGTTGGTTCTTATTAATGATGTGTTAATACTGAGTGAATATTCTCCATGCATTGATTAATTGCATTTCTAATTGCAAATCTGAAGAGTTACTAATGAGATGAATTGCCGATGAGATTAACAGAAATGACTTTAGATTGTAACCAATAGGGAAATAAGTATCCTAACACTTAACTAAATTGGTGTTTTTATTCATGACTGAAAGGTCATGGTGTGTTCACTTTATTGACTCTCATTAAAGGTTATTGATTAGCATGATGATTAGTTATTGCGATTGTTGTTGAGATATTGATCCATTGATTTGTGATGCCAAAAGACATCTCGTACTGGGAAGTCCCCGAACGTAGTCCAAAAGGTTCATCGACCTAGGCGTGTCTCCTTGTAAGTTTACTTATCAAGGCCGTGATGCGCTATCACTAATAAAAAGTCATCTGATATGTTGCTGCTGAGTCATCGTCAACGAAAACCACCAAGATATTACTTCAATGTGGTGTAATTACGACTGCCTCAGTTTTATGCGTTACGTGAGCAGTCGGACAGCAATTTATTTAGCGCAAAAATATTTCTTGTTGATGCACGTACGTTTTTAAACTGAAGTGTCAAAGCTGTAGCGGCAATACTCCCAGTTTAGGCGGTTTTATAAACTAAGTTTTACTTTCTCCTACTTAAAACGTTTTGCAGAACAATGCACATTAAATGGGAAGGCAGTTTTCCTTATTTGTGTACTGTTTGCTGCCTAATGTTGACATGTAAGCACCCCAACAATGAATGACACCTAGAGACTCGAAAGCACCATACCAGTAAAATATTTGTATGAAATTGCACTTTAAATCCACGTACAACTGAAATAAAGCAATCTGAGCTCATTTGAGGGTAGTGTGACAGTAGATCACATATGGATAGAACACGTTTGGAATGTGTAATTTTCATGATTCCATTACATATATCATATAAATTCAAGCTGAAGTAGGGAAGGACAACAAGGTCATTTAGAGCAAAGCTGAAGACAACAAGTTGCCATAACAGTCTGTAAATATATGCTCTTTATTATGTGTGGACAACTATCACCTCATAGAACACATTTCGGCTACTATATTTTTTCCTCCTGAAAACTGACCTTTACACGACAAGGTGGCCGAGTGGTTAAGGCGATGGACTGCTAATCCATTGTGCTCTGCATGCGTGGGTTCAAATCCCACCCTTGTCGGTTTATTATTGTGTGTTTACTTTTTAATATGCGGTATGTCTGGTTTAAACCAATTTTATGTGAAAGTTAAATTACGTATCCCATGGTATTTCCGACAGTACAATGCCTCGGTTTGGAAACACCACTCAGGTGAGCACTGTGCTTAGGCATTACTGTAAACAGCGCTGGCCGGGTTCTGTGCATGAATCACAAATTCTTTCCTCAGGCGGAGGGTTGTTAAGTTGGGGGACGTAGAAGTTTGCAATATATTGTGTAATGAAACTGCATAGAAAATGTGTTAATGTAGAAATAATGCACACGTTTGAAATGTGCCCACGGGGAGTGGCTACCAATGTATACGAAGAATAATGAAAGTTATTAATGCTGAATTAATTATGTTCTGATGTTTTGAACTTGTATTAACATATCAAAATTGGAGTTATGTATTAGGAGTTTGTACATTAAGCACTAGGCCTTAGTTTAGCGAGGGTCTGGGCCTACATGCCTGGTCTCATATTAAACTGTGTTTTTCTAACGTGCAATATGCTGTTTTCCTGAAGGACACGAAACTGTACTTTTCCAGAAGCTAGAGATGTGTGTAGCTGTAGTATATTCTTTCTCATGGGACCCGACTTGCTCAAGGAGACATTCTTGCTGAATGCAACAGTGTAATTCGTAACAGGTGCAAGGTTGCCTGGAGTAGGAGAAAACAATGGAACTACTGACTGGTGCGTAAAGTGTAACTTTTCTTACCTGACATTCCAACCGATGAAGACGTCAATAACATGGGCCAATCAACGACATGTGAACTATGGTTTGTGGAAAATTCTGGTGAAATGCGTGAATAATTATTGGACAGAGATAACGATGCACAAATTATTATCCAACGAGGAATTAGGAGTAAATTAGACCGTTTTGATTTAACCATATGAACTGAGCAGAAATCAGCTATTTATTGGACATTCCACTCCAACCCATTCTTTGCCATTCTACTGAGCCATTTAGGCCATTTCCTTTGAGACTTTGCCGTTTTTTCGTCCTGATACTCTAAACCACCCTTTACTTATTTCTTACCTGATACTCATATCTCCTCTATATGAGGGGAGTTCTTGTTCCTCAGCTATGCAATACAGAGGCTTTGCCCTGTCCTATCTTTGCTGATGGTGAAAACGACTGATGCCCTGAGGACAAAGACTGACGCTGTTTGCTGATCCGTTGGATGGGTAACTATCTGATGAAAATTGTAATTGTCGGCTTGCCTTTTCTTTCTCGGTACCAACTGCTCTTTGATAGAGGCCATAGTTAGATGTTTTCCAAATTTGTGTTTGCTAAATTGTTTTGCATGAAGCCCAACATGCTGATGCTAATTTGAGGTTAGTTAAGGTGTTCACTAAAATCTGACGCAAATAGACAAATTACTGAGTTCTTGCTTTTTTGAATCATGCACTACTGAGACTTTGCTAAGTTGGTTCTTATTAATGATGTGTTAATACTGAGTGAATATTCTCCATGCAT
Source organism: Pleurodeles waltl (assembly GCF_031143425.1). Lineage (NCBI taxonomy): Eukaryota > Metazoa > Chordata > Amphibia > Caudata > Salamandridae > Pleurodeles > Pleurodeles waltl. The sequence continues at coordinate 121,050,583 of NC_090451.1, read as the reverse complement.
TGATTAATTGCATTTCTAATTGCAAATCTGAAGAGTTACTAATGAGATGAATTGCCGATGAGATTAACAGAAATGACTTTAGATTGTAACCAATAGGGAAATAAGTATCCTAACACTTAACTAAATTGGTGTTTTTATTCATGACTGAAAGGTCATGGTGTGTTCACTTTATTGACTCTCATTAAAGGTTATTGATTAGCATGATGATTAGTTATTGCGATTGTTGTTGAGATATTGATCCATTGATTTGTGATGCCAAAAGACATCTCGTACTGGGAAGTCCCCGAACGTAGTCCAAAAGGTTCATCGACCTAGGCGTGTCTCCTTGTAAGTTTACTTATCAAGGCCGTGATGCGCTCTCACTAATAAAAAGTCATCTGATCTTTGCTGCTGAGTCATCATCAATGAAAACCACCAAGATATAACTTCAATGTGGTGTAATTACGACTGCCTCAGTTTTATGCGTTACGTGAGCAGTCGGACAGCAATTTATTTAGCGCAAAAATATTTCTTGTTGATGCACGTACGTTTTTAAACTGAAGTGTCAAAGCTGTAGCGGCAATACTCCCAGTTTAGGTGGTTTTATAAACTAAGTTTTACTTTCTCCTACTTAAAACGTTTTGCAGAACAGTGCACATTAAATGGGAAGGCAGTTTTCCTTATTTGTGTACTATTTGCTGCCTAATGTTGACATGTAAGCACCCCAACAATGAATGACACCTAGAGACTCGAAAGCACCATACCAGTAAAATATTTGTATGAAATTGCACTTTAAATCCACGTACAACTGAAATAAAGCAATCTTAGCTCATTTGAGGGTAGTGTGACAGTAGATCACCTATGGATAGAACACGTTTGGAATGTGTAATTTTCATGATTCCATTACATATATCATATAAATTCAAGCTGAAGTAGGGAAGGACAACAAGGTCATTTAGAGCAAAGCTGAAGACAACAAGTTGCCATAACAATCTGTAAATATATGCTCTTTATTATGTGTGGACAACTATCACCTCATAGAACACATTTCGGCTACTATATTTTTTCCTCCTGAAAACTGACTTCTACACGACAAGGTGGCCGAGTGGTTAAGGCGATGGACTGCTAATCCATTGTGCTCTGCATGCGTGGGTTCGAATCCCACTCTTGTCGGTTTATTATTGTGTGTTTACTTTTTAATACGCGGTATGTCTGGTTTAACCCTATTTTATGTGAAAGTTAAATTACGTATCCCATGGTATTTCCGACAGTATAATGCCTCGGTTTGGAAACACCGCTCAGGTGAGCACTGTGCTTAGGCATTACTGTAAACATCGCCGGCCGGGTTCTGTGCATGAATCACAAATTCTTTCCTCAGGCGGAGGGTTGTTAATTTGGGGGACGTAGAAGTTTGCAATATATTGTGTAATGAAACTGCATAGAAAATGTGTTAATGTAGAAATAATGCACGCGTTTGAAATGCGCCCACGGGGAGTGGCTACCAATGTATACGAAGAATAATGAAAGTTATTAATGCTGAATTAATTATGTACTGATGTTTTGAACTTGTATTAACATATCAAAATTGGAGTTATGTATTAGGAGTTTGTACATTAAGCACTTGGCCCTAGTTTAGCGAGGGTCTGGGCCTACATGCCTGGTCTCATATTAAACTGTGTTTTTCTAACGTGCAATGTGCTGTTTTCCTGAAGGACACAAACTGTACTTTTCCAGAAGCTAGAGATGTGTGTAGCTGTAGTAAATTCTTTCTCATGGGACCCGACTTGCTCAAGGAGACATTCTTGCTGAATGCAACAGTGTAATTCGTAACAGGTGCAAGGTTGCCTGGAGTAGGAGAAAACAATGGAACTACTGACTGGTGCGTAAAGTGTAACTTTTCTTACCTGACATTCCAACCGATGAAGACGTCAATAACATGGGCCAATCAACGACATGTGAACTATGGTTTGTGGAAAATTCTGGTGAAATGCGTGAATAATTATTGGACAGAGATAACGATGCACAAATTATTATCCAACGAGGAATTAGGAGTAAATTAGACCGTTTTGATTTAACCATATGAACTGAGCAGAAATCAGCTATTTATTGGACATTCCACTCCAACCCATTCTTTGCCATTCTACTGAGCCATTTAGGCCATTTCCTTTGAGACTTTGCCGTTTGTTCGTCCTGATACTCTAAACCACCCTTTACTTATTCCTTACCTGATACTCATATCTCCTCTATATGAGGGGAGTTCTTGTTCCTCAGCTATGCAATACAGAGGCTTTGCCCTGTCCTATCTTTGCTGATGGTGAAAACGACTGATGCCCTGAGGACAAAGACTGACGCTGTTTGCTGATCCGTTGGATGGTTAACTATCTGATGAAAATTGTAATTGTCGGCTTGCCTTTTCTTTCTCGGTACCAACTGCTCTTTGATAGAGGCCATAGTTAGATGTTTTCCAAATTTGTTGTTTGCTAAATTGTTTTGCATGAAGCCCAACATGCTGATTCTATTTTGAGGTTAGTTAAGGTGTTCACTAAAATCTGACGCAAATAGACAAATTACTGAGTTCTTGCTTTTTTGAATCATGCACTACTGAGACTTTGCTAAGTTGGTTCTTATTAATGATGTGTTAATACTGAGTGAATATTCTCCATGCATTGATTAATTGCATTTCTAATTGCAAATCTGAAGAGTTACTAATGAGATGAATTGCCGATGAGATTAACAGAAATGACTTTAGATTGTAACCAATAGGGAAATAAGTATCCTAACACTTAACTAAATTGGTGTTTTTATTCATGACTGAAAGGTCATGGTGTGTTCACTTTATTGACTCTCATTAAAGGTTATTGATTAGCATGATGATTAGTTATTGCGATTGTTGTTGAGATATTGATCCATTGATTTGTGATGCCAAAAGACATCTCGTACTGGGAAGTCCCCGAACGTAGTCCAAAAGGTTCATCGACCTAGGCGTGTCTCCTTGTAAGTTTTCTTATCAAGGCCGTGATGCGCTATCACTAATAAAAAGTCATCTGATCTGTTGCTGCTGAGTCATCGTCAACGAAAACCACCAAGATATTACTTCAATGTGGTGTAATTACGACTGCCTCAGTTTTATGCGTTACGTGAGCAGTCGGACAGCAATTTATTTAGCGCAAAAATATTTCTTGTTGATGCATGTACGTTTTTAAACTGAAGTGTCAAAGCTGTAGCGGCAATACTCCCAGTTTAGGCGGTTTTATAAACTAAGTTTTACTTTCTCCTACTTAAAACGTTTTGCAGAACAATGCACATTAAATGGGAAGGCAGTTTTCCTTATTTGTGTACTATTTGCTGCCTAATGTTGACATGTAAGCAACCCAACAATGAATGACACCTGGAGACTCGAAAGCACCATACCAGTAAAATATTTGTATGAAATTGCACTTTAAATCCACGTACAACTGAAATAAAGCAATCTTAGCTCATTTGAGGGTAGTGTGACAGTAGATCACATATGGATAGAACACGTTTGGAATGTGTAATTTTCATGATTCCATTACATATATCATATAAATTCAAGCTGAAGTAGGGAAGGACAACAAGGTCATTTAGAGCAAAGCTGAAGACAACAAGTTGCCAAAATCCCACCCTTGTCGGTTTATTATGGTGTGTTTACTTTTTAATATGGGGTATGTCTGGTTTAAACCAATTTTATGTGAAAGTTAAATTACGTATCTCATGGTATTTCCGACAGTACAATGCCTTGGTTTGGAAACACCGCTCAGGTGAGCACTGTGCTTAGGCATTACTGTAAACAGCGCCGGCCGGGTTCTGTGCATGAATCACAAATTCTTTCCTCAGGCGGAGGGTTGTTAAGTTGGGGGACGTAGAAGTTTGCAATATATTGTGTAATGAAACTGCATAGAAAATGTGTTAATGTAGAAATAATGCACGCGTTTGAAATGTGCCCACGGGGAGTGGCTACCAATGTATACGAAGAATAATGAAAGTTATTAATGCTGAATTAATTATGTACTGATGTTTTGAACTTGTATTAACATATCAAAATTGGAGTTTTGTATTAGGAGTTTGTACATTAAGCACTAGGCCTTAGTTTAGCGAGGGTCTGGGCCTACATGCCTGGTCTCATATTAAACTGTGTTTTTCTAACGTGCAATGTGCTGTTTTCCTGAAGGACACGAAACTGTACTATTCCAGAAGCTAGAGATGTGTGTAGCTGTAGTATATTCTTTCTCATGGGACCCGACTTGCTCAAGGAGACATTCTTGCTGAATGCAACAGTGTAATTCGTAACAGGTGCAAGGTTGCCTGGAGTAGGAGAAAACAATGGAACTACTGACTGGTGCGTAAAGTGTAACTTTTCTTACCTGACATTCCAACCGATGAAGACGTCAATAACATGGGCCAATCAACGACATGTGAACTATGGTTTGTGGAAAATTCTGCTGAAATGCGTGAATAATTATTGGACAGAGATAACGATGCACAAATTATTATCCAACGAGGAATTAGGAGTAAATTAGACCGTTTTGATTTAACCATATGAACTGAGCAGAAATCAGCTATTTATTGGACATTCCACTCCAACCCATTCTTTGCCATTCTACTGAGCCATTTAGGCCATTTCCTTTGAGACTTTGCCGTTTGTTCGTCCTGATACTCTAAACCACCCTTTACTTATTCCTTACCTGATACTCATATCTCCTCTATATGAGGGGAGTTCTTGTTCCTCAGCTATGCAATACAGAGGCTTTGCCCTGTCCTATCTTTGCTGATGGTGAAAACGACTGATGCCCTGAGGACAAAGACTGACGCTGTTTGCTGATCCGTTAGATGGGTAACTATCTGATGAAAATTGTAATTGTCGGCTTGCCTTTTCGTTCTCGGTACCAACTGCTCTTTGATAGAGGCCATAGTTAGATGTTTTCCAAATTTGTGTTTGCTAAATTGTTTTGCATGAAGCCCAACATGCTGATGCTAATTTGAGGTTAGTTAAGGTGTTCACTAAAATCTGACGCAAATAGACAAATTACTGAGTTCTTGCTTTTTTGAATCATGCACTACTGAGACTTTGCTAAGTTGGTTCTTATTAATGATGTGTTAATACTGAGTGAATATTCTCCATGCATTGATTAATTGCATTTCTAATTGCAAATCTGAAGAGTTACTATTGAGATGAATTGCCGATGAGATTAACAGAAATGACTTTAGATTGTAACCAATAGGGAAATAAGTATCCTAACACTTAACTAAATTGGTGTTTTTATTCATGACTGAAAGGTCATGGTGTGTTCACTTTATTGACTCTCATTAAAGGTTATTAATTAGCATGATGATTAGTTATTGCGATTGTTGTTGAGATATTGATCCATTGATTTGTGATGCCAAAAGACATCTCGTACTGGGAAGTCCCCGAACGTAGTCCAAAAGGTTCATCGACCTAGGCGTGTCTCCTTGTAAGTTTACTTATCAAGGCTGTGATGCGCTCTCACTAATAAAAAGTCACCTGATCTTTGCTGCTGAGTCATCATCAATGAAAACCACCAAGATATAACTTCAATGTGGTGTAATTACGACTGCCTCAGTTTTATGCGTTACGTGAGCAGTCGGACAGCAATTTATTTAGCGCAAAAATATTTATTGTTGATGCACGTACGTTTTTAAACTGAAGTGTCAAAGCTGAGGCGGCAATACTCCCAGTTTAGGCGGTTTTATAAACTAAGTTTTACTTTCTCCTACTTAAAACGTTTTGCAGAACAATGCACATTAAATGGGAAGGCAGTTTTCCTTATTTGTGTACTATTTGCTGCCTAATGTTGACATGTAAGCACCCCAACAATGAATGACACCTAGAGACTCGAAATCACCATACCAGTAAAATATTTGTATGAAATTGCACTTTAAATCCACGTACAACTGAAATAAAGCAATCTTAGCTCATTTGAGGGTAGAGTGACAGTAGATCACATATGGATAGAACACGTTTGGAATGTGTAATTTTCATGATTCCATTACATATATCATATAAATTCAAGCTGAAGTAGGGAAGGACAACAAGGTCATTTAGAGCAAAGCTGAAGACAACAAGTTGCCATAACAGTCTGTAAATATATGCTCTTTATTATGTGTGGACAACTATCACCTCATAGAACACATTTCGGCTACTATATTTTTTCCTCCTGAAAACTGACCTTTACATGACAAGGTGGCCGAGTGGTTAAGGCGATGGACTGCTAATCCATTGTGCTCTGCATGCGTGGGTTCGAATCCCACCCTTGTCGGTTTATTATGGTGTGTTTACTTTTTAATATGGGGTATGTCTGGTTTAAACCAATTTTATGTGAAAGTTAAATTACGTATCTCATGGTATTTCCGACAGTACAATGCCTTGGTTTGGAAACACCGCTCAGGTGAGCACTGTGCTTAGGCATTACTGTAAACAGCGCCGGCCGGGTTCTGTGCATGAATCACAAATTCTTTCCTCAGGCGGAGGGTTGTTAAGTTGGGGGACGTAGAAGTTTGCAATATATTGTGTAATGAAACTGCATAGAAAATGTGTTAATGTAGAAATAATGCACGCGTTTGAAATGTGCCCACGGGGAGTGGCTACCAATGTATACGAAGAATAATGAAAGTTATTAATGCTGAATTAATTATGTACTGATGTTTTGAACTTGTATTAACATATCAAAATTGGAGTTTTGTATTAGGAGTTTGTACATTAAGCACTAGGCCTTAGTTTAGCGAGGGTCTGGGCCTACATGCCTGGTCTCATATTAAACTGTGTTTTTCTAACGTGCAATGTGCTGTTTTCCTGAAGGACACGAAACTGTACTATTCCAGAAGCTAGAGATGTGTGTAGCTGTAGTATATTCTTTCTCATGGGACCCGACTTGCTCAAGGAGACATTCTTGCTGAATGCAACAGTGTAATTCGTAACAGGTGCAAGGTTGCCTGGAGTAGGAGAAAACAATGGAACTACTGACTGGTGCGTAAAGTGTAACTTTTCTTACCTGACATTCCAACCGATGAAGACGTCAATAACATGGGCCAATCAACGACATGTGAACTATGGTTTGTGGAAAATTCTGCTGAAATGCGTGAATAATTATTGGACAGAGATAACGATGCACAAATTATTATCCAACGAGGAATTAGGAGTAAATTAGACCGTTTTGATTTAACCATATGAACTGAGCAGAAATCAGCTATTTATTGGACATTCCACTCCAACCCATTCTTTGCCATTCTACTGAGCCATTTAGGCCATTTCCTTTGAGACTTTGCCGTTTGTTCGTCCTGATACTCTAAACCTCCCTTTACTTATTCCTTACCTGATACTCATATCTCCTCTATATGAGGGGAGTTCTTGTTCCTCAGCTATGCAATACAGAGGCTTTGCCCTGTCCTATCTTTGCTGATGGTGAAAACGACTGATGCCCTGAGGACAAAGACTGACGCTGTTTGCTGATCCGTTGGATGGGTAACTATCTGATGAAAATTGTAATTGTCGGCTTGCCTTTTCGTTCTCGGTACCAACTGCTCTTTGATAGAGGCCATAGTTAGATGTTTTCCAAATTTGTGTTTGCTAAATTGTTTTGCATGAAGCCCAACATGCTGATGCTAATTTGAGGTTAGTTAAGGTGTTCACTAAAATCTGACGCAAATAGACAAATTACTGAGTTCTTGCTTTTTTGAATCATGCACTACTGAGACTTTGCTAAGTTGGTTCTTATTAATGATGTGTTAATACTGAGTGAATATTCTCCATGCATTGATTAATTGCATTTCTAATTGCAAATCTGAAGAGTTACTAATGAGATGAATTGCCGATGAGATTAACAGAAATGACTTTAGATTGTAACCAATAGGGAAATAAGTATCCTAACACTTAACTAAATTGGTGTTTTTATTCATGACTGAAAGGTCATGGTGTGTTCACTTTATTGACTCTCATTAAAGGTTATTGATTAGCATGATGATTAGTTATTGCGATTGTTGTTGAGATATTGATCCATTGATTTGTGATGCCAAAAGACATCTCGTACTGGGAAGTCCCCGAACGTAGTCCAAAAGGTTCATCGACCTAGGCGTGTCGCCTTGTAAGTTTACTTATCAAGGCTGTGATGCGCTCTCACTAATAAAAAGTCATCTGATCTTTGCTGCTGAGTCATCATCAATGAAAACCACCAAGATATAACTTCAATGTGGTGTAATTACGACTGCCTCAGTTTTATGCGTTACGTGAGCAGTCGGACAGCAATTTATTTAGCGCAAAAATATTTCTTGTTGATGCACGTACGTTTTTAAACTGAAGTGTCAAAGCTGAGGCGGCAATACTCCCAGTTTAGGCGGTTTTATAAACTAAGTTTTACTTTCTCCTACTTAAAACGTTTTGCAGAACAATGCACATTAAATGGGAAGGCAGTTTTCCTTATTTGTGTACTATTTGCTGCCTAATGTTGACATGTAAGCACCCCAACAATGAATGACACCTAGAGACTCGAAATCACCATACCAGTAAAATATTTGTATGAAATTGCACTTTAAATCCACGTACAACTGAAATAAAGCAATCTTAGCTCATTTGAGGGTAGAGTGACAGTAGATCACATATGGATAGAACACGTTTGGAATGTGTAATTTTCATGATTCCATTACATATATCATATAAATTCAAGCTGAAGTAGGGAAGGACAACAAGGTCATTTAGAGCAAAGCTGAAGACAACAAGTTGCCATAACAGTCTGTAAATATATGCTCTTTATTATGTGTGGACAACTATCACCTCATAGAACACATTTCGGCTACTATATTTTTTCCTCCTGAAAACTGACCTTTACATGACAAGGTGGCCGAGTGGTTAAGACGATGGACTGCTAATCCATTGTGCTCTGCATGCGTTGGTTCGAATCCCACCCTTGTCGGTTTATTATGGTGTGTTTACTTTTTAATATGGGGTATGTCTGGTTTAAACCAATTTTATGTGAAAGTTAAATTACGTATCTCATGGTATTTCCGACAGTACAATGCCTCGGTTTGGAAACACCGCTCAGGTGAGCACTGTGCTTAGGCATTACTGTAAACAGCGCCGGCCGGGTTCTGTGCATGAATCACAAATTCTTTCCTCAGGCGGAGGGTTGTTAAGTTGGGGGACGTAGAAGTTTGCAATATATTGTGTAATGAAACTGCATAGAAAATGTGTTAATGTAGAAATAATGCACGCGTTTGAAATGTGCCCACGGGGAGTGGCTACCAATGTATACGAAGAATAATGAAAGTTATTAATGCTGAATTAATTATGTACTGATGTTTTGAACTTGTATTAACATATCAAAATTGGAGTTATGTATTAGGAGTTATGTATTAGGAGTTTGTACATTAAGCACTAGGCCTTAGTTTAGCGAGGGTCTGGGCCTACATGCCTGGTCTCATATTAAACTGTGTTTTTCTAACGTGCAATGTGCTGTTTTCCTGAAGGACACGAAACTGTACTTTTCCAGAAGCTAGAGATGTGTGTAGCTGTAGTAAATTCTTTCTCATGGGACCCGACTTGCTCAAGGAGACATTCTTGCTGAATGCAACAGTGTAATTCGTAACAGGTGCAAGGTTGCCCGGAGTAGGAGAAAACAATGGAACTACTGACTGGTGCGTAAAGTGTAACTTTTCTTACCTGACATTCCAACCGATGAAGACGTCAATAACATGGGCCAATCAACGACATGTGAACTATGGTTTGTGGAAAATTCTGGTGAAATGCGTGAATAATTATTGGACAGAGATAACGATGCACAAATTATTATCCAACGAGGAATTAGGAGTAAATTAGACCGTTTTGATTTAACCATATGAACTGAGCAGAAATCAGCTATTTATTGGACATTCCACTCCAACCCATTCTTTGCCATTCTACTGAGCCATTTAGGCCATTTCCTTTGAGACTTTTCTGTTTGTTCGTCCTGATACTCTAAACCACCCTTTACTTATTCCTTACCTGATACTCATATCTCCTCTATATGAGGGGAGTTCTTGTTCCTCAGCTATGCAATACAGAGGCTTTGCCCTGTCCTATCTTTGCTGATGGTGAAAACGACTGATGCCCTGAGGACAAAGACTGACGCTGTTTGCTGATCCGTTGGATGGGTAACTATCTGATGAAAATTGTAATTGTCGGCTTGCCTTTTCTTTCTCGGTACCAACTGCTCTTTGATAGAGGCCATAGTTAGATGTTTTCCAAATTTGTGTTTGCTAAATTGTTTTGCATGAAGCCCAACATGCTGATGCTAATTTGAGGTTAGTTAAGGTGTTCACTAAAATCTGACGCAAATAGACAAATTACTGAGTTCTTGCTTTTTTGAATCATGCACTACTGAGACTTTGCTAAGTTGGTTCTTATTAATGATGTGTTAATACTGAGTGAATATTCTCCATGCATTGATTAATTGCATTTCTAATTGCAAATCTGAAGAGTTACTAATGAGATGAATTGCCGATGAGATTAACAGAAATGACTTTAGATTGTAACCAATAGGGAAATAAGTATCCTAACACTTAACTAAATTGGTGTTTTTATTCATGACTGAAAGGTCATGGTGTGTTCACTTTATTGACTCTCATTAAAGGTTATTGATTAGCATGATGATTAGTTATTGCGATTGTTGTTGAGATATTGATCCATTGATTTGTGATGCCATAAGACATCTCGTACTGGGAAGTCCCCGAACGTAGTCCAAAAGGTTCATCGACCTAGGCGTGTCTCCTTGTAAGTTTACTTATCAAGGCCGTGATGGGCTATCACTAATAAAAAGTCATCTGATCTGTTGCTGCTGAGTCATCGTCAACGAAAACCACCAAGATATTACTTCAATGTGGTGTAATTACGACTGCCTCAGTTTTATGCGTTACGTGAGCAGTCGGACAGCAATTTATTTAGCGCAAAAATATTTCTTGTTGATGCACGTACGTTTTTAAACTGAAGTGTCAAAGCTGGAGCGGCAATACTCCCAGTTTAGGCGGTTTTATAAACTAAGTTTTACTTTCTCCTACTTAAAACGTTTTGCAGAACAATGCACATTAAATGGGAAGGCAGTTTTCCTTATTTGTGTACTATTTGCTGCTTAATGTTGACATGTAAGCACCCCAACAATGAATGACACCTAGAGACTCGAAAGCACCATACCAGTAAAATATTTGCATGAAATTGCACTTTAAATCCACGTACAACTGAAATAAAGCAATCTTAGCTCATTTGAGGGTAGTGTGACAGTAGATCACATATGGATAGAACACGTTTGGAATGTGTAATTTTCATGATTCCATTACATATATCATATAAATTCAAGCTGAAGTAGGGAAGGACAACAAGGTCATTTAGAGCAAAGCTGAAGACAACAAGTTGCCATAACAATCTGTAAATATATGCTCTTTATTATGTGTGGACAACTATCACCTCATAGAACACATTTCGGCTACTATATTTTTTCCTCCTGAAAACTGACCTTTACACGACAAGGTGGCTGAGTGGTTAAGGTGATGGACTGCTAATCCATTGTGCTCTGCATGCGTTGGTTCAAATCCCACCCTTGTTGATTTATTATTGTTTGTTTACTTATTAATATGCGGTATGTCTGGTTTAACCCTATTTTATGTGAAAGTTAAATTACGTATCCCATGGTATTTCCGACAGTACAATGCCTCGGTTTGGAAACACCGCTCAGGTGAGCACTGTGCTTAGGCATTACTGTAAACAGCGCCGGCCGGGTTCTGTGCATGAATCACAAATTCTTTCCTCAGGCGGAGGGTTGTTAAGTTGGGGGACGTAGAAGTTTGCAATATATTGTGTAATGAAACTGCATAGAAAATGTGTTAATGTAGAAATAATGCACACGTTTAAAATGTGCCCACGGGGAGTGGCTACCAATGTATACGAAGACTAAAGAAAGTTATTAATGCTGAATTAATTATGTACTGATGTTTGGAACTTGTATTAACATATCAAAATTGGAGTTATGTATTAGGAGTTTGTACATTAAGCACTAGGCCTTAGTTTAGCGAGGGTCTGGGCCTACATGCCTGGTCTCATATTAAACTGTGTTTTTCTAACGTGCAATGTGCTGTTTTCCTGAAGGACACGAAACTGTACTTTTCCAGAAGCTAGAGATGTGTGTAGCTGTAGTAAATTCTTTCTCATGGGACCCGACTTGCTCAAGGAGACATTCTTGCTGAATGCAACAGTGTAATTCGTAACAGGTGCAAGGTTGCCTGGAGTAGGAGAAAACAATGGAACTACTGACTGGTGCGTAAAGTGTAACTTTTCTTACCTGACATTCCAACCGATGAAGACGTCAATTACATGGGCCAATCAACGACATGTGAACTATGGTTTGTGGAAAATTCTAGTGAAATGCGTGAATAATTATTGGACAGAGATAACGATGCACACATTATTATCCAACGAGGAATTAAAAGTAAATTAGACAGTTTTGATTTAAACATATGACCTGAGCAGAAATCAGCTATTTATTGGACATTCCACTCCAACCCATTCTTTGCCATTCTACTGAGCCATTTAGGCCATTTCCTTTGAGACTTTGCCGTTTGTTCGTCCTGATACTCTAAACCACCCTTTACTTATTCCTTACCTGATACTCATATCTCCTCTATATGAGGGGAGTTCTTGTTCCTCAGCTATGCAATACAGAGGCTTTGCCCTGTCCTATCTTTGCTGATGGTGAAAACAACTGATGCCCTGAGGACAAAGACTGACGCTGTTTGCTGATCCGTTGGATGGGTAACTATCTGATGAAAATTGTAATTGTCGGCTTGCCTTTTCTTTCTCGGTACCAACTGCTCTTTGATAGAGGCCATAGTTAGATGTTTTCCAAATTTGTGTTTGCTAAATTGTTTTGCATGAAGCCCAACATGCTGATGCTAATTTGAGGTTAGTTAAGGTGTTCACTAAAATCTGACGCAAATAGACAAATTACTGAGTTCTTGCTTTTTTGAATCATGCACTACTGAGACTTTGCTAAGTTGGTTCTTATTAATGATGTGTTAATACTGAGTGAATATTCTCCATGCATTGATTAATTGCATTTCTAATTGCAAATCTGAAGAGTTACTAATGAGATGAATTGCCGATGAGATTAACAGAAATGACTTTAGATTGTAACCAATAGGGAAATAAGTATCCTAACACTTAACTAAATTGGTGTTTTTATTCATGACTGAAAGGTCATGGTGTGTTCACTTTATTGACTCTCATTAAAGGTTATTGATTAGCATGATGATTAGTTATTGCGATTGTTGTTGAGATATTGATCCATTGATTTGTGATGCCATAAGACATCTCGTACTGGGAAGTCCCCTAACGTAGTCCAAAAGGTTCATCGACCTAGGCGTGTCTCCTTGAAAGTTTACTTATCAAGGCTGTGATGCGCTCTCACTAATAAAAAGTCATCTGATCTTTGCTGCTGAGTCATCATCAATGAAAACCACCAAGATATAACTTCAATGTGGTGTAATTACGACTGCCTCAGTTTTATGCGTTACGTGAGCAGTCGGACAGCAATTTATTTAGCGCAAAAATATTTCTTGTTGATGCACGTACGTTTTTAAACTGAAGTGTCAAAGCTGAGGCGGCAATACTCCCAGTTTAGGCGGTTTTATAAACTAAGTTTTACTTTCTCCTACTTAAAACGTTTTGCAGAACAGTGCACATTAAATGGGAAGGCAGTTTTCCTTATTTGTGTGCTATTTGCTGCCTAATGTTGACATGTAAGCACCCCAACAATGAATGACACCTAGAGACTCGAAAGCACCATACCAGTAAAATATTTGTATGAAATTGCACTTTAAATCCACGTACAACTGAAATAAAGCAATCTTAGCTCATTTGAGGGTAGTGTGACAGTAGATCACATATGGATAGAACACGTTTGGAATGTGTAATTTTCATGATTCCATTACATATATCATATAAATTCAAGCTGAAGTAGGGAAGGACAACAAGGTCATTTAGAGCAAAGCTGAAGACAACAAGTTGCCATAACAATCTGTAAATATATGCTCTTTATTATGTGTGGAAAACTATCACCTCATAGAACACATTTCGGCTACTATATTTTTTCCTCCTGAAAACTGACTTTTAAACGACAAGGTGGCCGAGTGGTTAAGGCGATGGACTGCTAATCCATTGTGCTCTGCATGCGTGGGTTCGAATCCCACCCTTGTCGGTTTATTATTGTGTGTTTACTTTTTAATATGCGGTATGTCTGGTTTAACCCTATTTTATGTGAAAGTTAAATTACGTATCCCATGGTATTTCCGACAGTATAATGCCTCGGTTTGGAAACACCGCTCAGGTGAGCACTGTGCTTAGGCATTACTGTAAACAGCGCCGGCCGGGTTCTGTGCATGAATCACAAATTCTTTCCTCAGGCGGAGGGTTGTTAATTTGGGGGACGTAGAAGTTTGCAATATATTGTGTAATGAAACTGCATAGAAAATGTGTTAATGTAGAAATAATGCACGCGTTTGAAATGCGCCCACGGGGAGTGGCTACCAATGTATACGAAGAATAATGAAAGTTATTAATGCTGAATTAATTATGTACTGATGTTTTGAACTTGTATTAACATATCAAAATTGGAGTTATGTATTAGGAGTTTGTACATTAAGCACTAGGCCTTAGTTTAGCGAGGGTCTGGGCCTACATGCCTGGTCTCATATTAAACTGTGTTTTTCTAACGTGCAATGTGCTGTTTTCCTGAAGGACACGAAACTGTACTTTTCCAGAAGCTAGAGATGTGTGTAGCTGTAGTAAATTCTTTCTCATGGGACCCGACTTGCTCAAGGAGACATTCTTGCTGAATGCAACAGTGTAATTCGTAACAGGTGCAAGGTTGCCTGGAGTAGGAGAAAACAATGGAACTACTGACTGGTGCGTAAAGTGTAACTTTTCTTACCTGACATTCCAACCGATGAAGACGTCAATAACATGGGCCAATCAACGACATGTGAACTATGGTTTTTGGAACATTCTGGTGAAATGCGTGAATAATTATTGGACAGAGATAACGATGCACAAATTATTATCCAACGAGGAATTAGGAGTAAATTAGACCGTTTTGATGTAACCATATGAACTGAGCAGAAATCAGCTATTTATTGGACATTCCACTCCAACCCATTCTTTGCCATTCTACTGAGCCATTTAGGCCATTTCCTTTGAGACTTTGCCGTTTGTTCGTCCTGATACTCTAAACCACCCTTTACTTATTCCTTACCTGATACTCATATCTCCTCTATATGAGGGGAGTTCTTGTTCCTCAGCTATGCAATACAGAGGCTTTGCCCTGTCCTATCTTTGTTGATGGTGAAAACGACTGATGCCCTGAGGACAAAGACTGACGCTGTTTGCTGATCCGTTGGATGGGTAACTATCTGATGAAAATTGTAATTGTCGGCTTGCCTTTTCTTTCTCGGTACCAACTGCTCTTTGATAGAGGCCATAGTTAGATGTTTTCCAAATTTGTGTTTGCTAAATTGTTTTGCATGAAGCCCAACATGCTGATGCTAATTTGAGGTTAGTTAAGGTGTTCACTAAAATCTGACGCAAATAGACAAATTACTGAGTTCTTGCTTTTTTGAATCATGCACTACTGAGACTTTGCTAAGTTGGTTCTTATTAATGATGTGTTAATACTGAGTGAATATTCTCCATGCATTGATTAATTGCATTTCTAATTGCAAATCTGAAGAGTTACTAATGAGATGAATTGCCGATGAGATTAACAGAAATGACTTTAGATTGTAACCAATAGGGAAATAAGTATCCTAACACTTAACTAAATTGGTGTTTTTATTCATGACTGAAAGGTCATGGTGTGTTCACTTCATTGACTCTCATTAAAGGTTATTGATTAGCATGATGATTAGTTATTGCGATTGTTGTTGAGATATTGATCCATTGATTTGTGATGCCAAAAGATATCTCGTACTGGGAAGTCCCCGAACGTAGTCCAAAAGGTTCATCGACCTAGGCGTGTTTCCTTGTAAGTTTACTTATCAAGGCCGTGATGCGCTATCACTAATAAAAAGTCATCTGATCTGTTGCTGCTGAGTCATCGTCAACGAAAACCACCAAGATATTACTTCAATGTGGTGTAATTACGACTGCCTCAGTTTTATGCGTTACGTGAGCTGTCGGACAGCAATTTATTTAGCGCAAAAATATTTCTTGTTGATGCACGTACGTTTTTAAACTGAAGTGTCAAAGCTGTAGCGGCAATACTCCCAGTTTAGGCGGTTTTATAAACTAAGTTTTACTTTCTCCTACTTAAAACGTTTTGCAGAACAATGCACATTAAATGGGAAGGCAGTTTTCCTTATTTGTGTACTATTTGCTGCCTAATGTTGACATGTAAGCACCCCAACAATGAATGACACCTAGAGACTCGAAAGCACCATACCAGTAAAATATTTGTATGAAATTGCACTTTAAATCCACGTACAACTGAAATAAAGCAATCTTAGCTCATTTGAGGGTAATGTGACAGTAGATCACATATGGATAGAACACGTTTGGAATGTGTAATTTTCATGATTCCATTACATATATCAGATAAATTCAAGCTGAAGTAGGGAAGGACAACAAGGTCATTTAGAGCAAAGCTGAAGACAACAAGTTGCCATAACAATCTGTAAATATATGCTCTTTATTATGTGTGGACAACTATCACCTCATAGAACACATTTCGGCTACTATATTTTTTCCTCCTGAAAACTGACCTTTACATGACAAGGTGGCTGAGTGGTTAAGGCGATGGACTGCTAATCCATTGTGCTCTGCATGCGTTGGTTCGACTCCCACCCTTGTCGGTTTATTATTGTGTGTTTACTTTTTAATATGCGGTATGTCTGGTTTAACCCTATTTTATGTGAAAGTTAAATTACGTATCCCATGGTATTTCCGACAGTACAATGCCTCGGTTTGGAAACACCGCTCAGGTGAGCACTGTGCTTAGGCATTACTGTAAACAGCGCCGGCCGGGTTCTGTGCATGAATCACAAATTCTATCCTCAGGCGGAGGGTTGTTAAGTTGGGGGACGTAGAAGTTTGCAATATATATTGTGTAATGAAACTGCATAGAAAATGTGTTAATGTAGAAATAATGCACACGTTTAAAATGTGCCCACGGGGAGTGGCTACCAATGTATACGAAGACTAATGAAAGTTATTAATGCTGAATTAATTATGTACTGATGTTTTGAACTTGTATTAACATATCAAAATTGGAGTTATGTATTAGGAGTTTGTACATTAAGCACTAGGCCTTAGTTTAGCGAGGGTCTGGGCCTACATGCCTGGTCTCATATTAAACTGTGTTTTTCTAACGTGCAATGTGCTGTTTTCCTGAAGGACACGAAACTGTACTTTTCCAGAAGCTAGAGATGTGTGTAGCTGTAGTAAATTATTTCTCATGGGACCCGACTTGCTCAAGGAGACATTCTTGCTGAATGCAACAGTGTAATTCGTAACAGGTGCAAGGTTGCTAGGAGTAGGAGAAAACAATGGAACTACTGACTGGTGCGTAAAGTGTAACTTTTCTTACCTGACATTCCAACCGATGAAGACGTCAATAACATGGGCCAATCAACGACATGTGAACTATGGTTTGTGGAAAATTCTAGTGAAATGCGTGAATAATTATTGGACAGAGATAACGATGCACAAATTATTATCCAACGAGGAATTAGGAGTAAATTAGACAGTTTTGATTTAACCATATGACCTGAGCAGAAATCAGCTATTTATTGGACATTCCACTCCAACCCATTCTTTGCCATTGTACTGAGCCATTTAGGCCATTTCCTTTGAGACTTTGCCGTTTGTTTGTCCTGATACTCTAAACCACCCTTTACTTATTCCTTACCTGATACTCATATCTCCTCTATATGAGGGGAGTTCTTGTTCCTCAGCTATGCAATACAGAGGCTTTGCCCTGTCCTATCTTTGCTGATGGTGAAAACGACTGATGCCCTGAGGACAAAGACTGACGCTGTTTGCTGATCCGTTGGATGGGTAACTATCTGATGAAAATTGTAATTGTCGGCTTGCCTTTTCTTTCTCTGTACCAACTGCTCTTTGATAGAGGCCATAGTTAGATGTTTTCCAAATTTGTGTTTGCTAAATTGTTTTGCATGAAGCCCAACATGCTGATTCTAATTTGAGGTTAGTTAAGGTGTTCACTAAAATCTGACGCAAATAGACAAATTACTGAGTTCTTCCTTTTTTGAATCATGCACTACTGAGACTTTGCTAAGTTGGTTCTTATTAATGATGTGTTAATACTGAGTGAATATTCTCCATGCATTGATTAATTGCATTTCTAATTGCAAATCTGAAGAGTTACTAATGAGATGAATTGCCGATGAGATTAACAGAAATGACTTTAGATTGTAACCAATAGGGAAATAAGTATCCTAACACTTAACTAAATTGGTGTTTTTATTCATGACTGAAAGGTCATGGTGTGTTCACTTTATTGACTCTCATTAAAGGTTATTGATTAGCATGATGATTAGTTATTGCGATTGTTGTTGAGATATTGATCCATTGATTTGTGATGCCAAAAGACATCTCGTACTGGGAAGTCCCCGAACGTAGTCCAAAAGGTTCATCGACCTAGGCGTGTCTCCTTGTAAGTTTACTTATCAAGGCCGTGATGCGCTATCACTAATAAAAAGTCATCTGATCTGTTGCTGCTGAGTCATCGTCAACGAAAACCACCAAGATATTACTTCAATGTGGTGTAATTACGACTGCCTCAGTTTTATGCGTTACGTGAGGAGTCGGACAGCAATTTATTTAGCGCAAAAATATTTCTTGTTGATGCACGTACGTTTTTAAACTGAAGTGTCAAAGCTGTAGCGGCAATACTCCCAGTTTAGGCGGTTTTATAAACTAAGTTTTACTTTCTCCTACTTAAAACGTTTTGCAGAACAATGCACATTAAATGGGAAGGCAGTTTTCCTTATTTGTGTACTATTTGCTGCCTAATGTTGACATGTAAGCACCCCAACAATGAATGACACCTAGAGACTCGAAATCACCATACCAGTAAAATATTTGTATGAAATTGCACTTTAAATCCACGTTCAACTGAAATAAAGCAATCTTAGCTCATTTGAGGGTAGTGTGACAGTAGATCACATATGGATAGAACACGTTTGGAATGTGTAATTTTCATGATTCCATTACATATATCATATAAATTCAAGCTGAAGTAGGGAAGGACAACAAGGTCATTTAGAGCAAAGCTGAAGACAACAAGTTGCCATAACAGTCTGTAAATATATGCTCTTTATTATGTGTGGACAACTATCACCTCATAGAACACATTTCGGCTACTATATTTTTTCCTCCTGAAAACTGACCTTTACACGACAAGGTGGCCGAGTGGTTAAGGCAATGGACTGCTAATCCATTGTGCTCTGCATGCGTTGGTTCGAATCCCACCCTTGTCGGTTTATTATTGTGTGTTTACTTTTTAATATGCGGTATGTCTGGTTTAACCCTATTTTATGTGAAAGTTAAATTACGTATCCCATGGTATTTCCGACGGTACAATGCCTCGGTTTGGAAACACCGCTCAGGTGAGCACTGTGCTTAGGCATTACTGTAAACAGCGCCGGCCGGGTTCTGTGCATGAATCACAAATTCTATCCTCAGGCGGAGGGTTGTTAAGTTGGGGGACGTAGAAGTTTGCAATATATTGTGTAATGAAACTGCATAGAAAATGTGTTAATGTAGAAATAATGCACGTGTTTAAAATGTGCCCACGGGGAGTGGCTACCAATGTATACGAAGACTAATGAAAGTTATTAATGCTGAATTAATTATGTACTGATGTTTTGAACTTGTATTAACATATCAAAATTGGAGTTATGTATTAGGAGTTTGTACATTAAGCACTAGGCCTTAGTTTAGCGAGGGTCTGGGCCTACATGCCTGGTCTCATATTAAACTCTGTTTTTCTAACGTGCAATGTGCTGTTTTCCTGAAGGACACGAAACTGTACTTTTCCAGAAGCTAGAGATGTGTGTAGCTGTAGTAAATTCTTTCTCATGGGACCCGACTTGCTCAAGGAGACATTCTTGCTGAATGCAACAGTGTAATTCGTAACAGGTGCAAGGTTGCCTGGAGTAGGAGAAAACAATGGAACTACTGACTGGTGCGTAAAGTGTAACTTTTCTTACCTGACATTCCAACCGATGAAGACGTCAATAACATGGGCCAATCAAGGACATGTGAACTATGGTTTGTGGAAAATTCTGGTGAAATGCGTGAATAATTATTGGACAGAGATAACGATGCACAAATTATTATCCAACGAGGAATTAGGAGTAAATTAGACAGTTTTGATTTAACCATATGACCTGAGCAGAAATCAGCTATTTATTGGACATTCCACTCCAACCCATTCTTTGCCATTCTACTGAGCCATTTAGGCCATTTCCTTTGAGACTTTGCCGTTTGTTCGTCCTGATACTCTAAACCACCCTTTACTTATTCCTTACCTGATACTCATATCTCCTCTATATGAGAGGAGTTCTTGTTCCTCAGCTATGCAATACAGAGGCTTTGCCCTGTCCTATCTTTGCTGATGGTGAAAACGACTGATGCCCTGAGGACAAAAACTGACGCTGTTTGCTGATCCGTTGGATGGGTAACTATCTGATGAAAATTGTAATTGTCGGCTTGCCTTTTCTTTCTCGGTACCAACTGCTCTTTGATAGAGGCCATAGTTAGATGTTTTCCAAATTTGTGTTTGCTAAATTGTTTTGCATGAAGCCCAACATGCTGATTCTAATTTGAGGTTAGTTAAGGTGTTCACTAAAATCTGACGCAAATAGTCAAATTACTGAGTTCTTGCTTTTTTGAATCATGCACTACTGAGACTTTGCTAAGTTGGTTCTTATTAATGATGTGTTAATACTGAGTGAATATTCTCCATGCATTGATTAATTGCATTTCTAATTGCAAATCTGAAGAGTTACTAATGAGATGAATTGCCGATGAGATTAACAGAAATGACTTTAGATTGTAACCAATAGGGAAATAAGTATCCTAACACTTAACTAAATTGGTGTTTTTATTCATGACTGAAAGGTCATGGTGTGTTCACTTTATTGACTCTCATTAAAGGTTATTGATTAGCATGATGATTAGTTATTGCGATTGTTGTTGAGATATTGATCCATTGATTTGTGATGCCAAAAGACATCTCGTACTGGGAAGTCCCCGAACGTAGTCCAAAAGGTTCATCGACCTAGGCGTGTCTCCTTCTAAGTTTACTTATCAAGGCCGTGATGCGCTATCACTAATAAAAAGTCATCTGATCTGTTGCTGCTGAGTCATCGTCAACGAAAACCACCAAGATATTACTTCAATGTGGTGTAATTACGACTGCCTCAGTTTTATGCGTTACGTGAGCAGTCGGACAGCAATTTATTTAGCGCAAAAATATTTCTTGTTGATGCACGTACGTTTTTAAACTGAAGTGTCAAAGCTGTAGCGGCAATACTCCCAGTTTAGGCGGTTTTATAAACTAAGTTTTACTTTCTCCTACTTAAAACGTTTTGCAGAACAATGCACATTAAATGGGAAGGCAGTTTTCCTTATTTGTGTACTATTTGCTGCCTAATGTTGACATGTAAGCACCCCAACAATGAATGACACCTAGAGACTCGAAAGTACCATACCAGTAAAATATTTGTATGAAATTGCACTTTAAATCCACGTACAACTGAAATAAAGCAATCTTAGCTCATTTGAGGGTAGTGTGACAGTAGATCACATATGGATAGAACACGTTTGGAATGTGTAATTTTCATGATTCCATTACATATATCATATAAATTCAAGCTGAAGTAGGGAAGGACAACAAGGTCATTTAGAGCAAAGCTGAAGACAACAAGTTGCCATAACAATCTGTAAATATATGCTCTTTATTATGTGTGGACAACTATCACCGCATAGAACACATTTCGGCTACTATATTTTTTCCTCCTGAAAACTGACCTTTACACGACAAGGTGGCCGAGTGGTTAAGGCGATGGACTGCTAATCCATTGTGCTCTACATGCGTGGGTTCGAATCCCACCCTTGTCGGTTTATTATTGTGTGTTTAGTTTTTAATATGCAGTATGTCTGGTTTAACCCTATTTTATGTGAAAGTTAAATTACGTATCCCATGGTATTTCCGACAGCACAATGCCTCGGTTTGGAAACACCGCTCAGGTGAGCACTGTGCTTAGGCATTACTGTAAACAGCGCCGGCCGGGTTCTGTGCATGAATCACAAATTCTTTCCTCAGGCGGAGGGTTGTTAAGTTGGGGGACATAGAAGTTTGCAATATATTGTGTAATGGAACTGCATAGAAAATGTGTTAATGTAGAAATAATGCACGCGTTTGAAATGTGCCCACGGGGAGTGGCTACCAATGTATATGAAGACTAATGAAAGTTATTAATGCTGAATTAATTATGTACTGATGTTTTGAACTTGTATTAACATATCAAAATTGGAGTTATGTATTAGGAGTTTGTACATTAAGCACTAGGCCTTAGTTTAGCGAGGGTCTGGGCCTACATGCCTGGTCTCATATTAAACTGTGTTTTTCTAACGTGCAATGTGCTGTTTTCCTGAAGGACACGAAACTGTACTTTTCCAGAAGCTAGAGATGTGTGTAGCTGTAGTAAATTCTTTCTCATGGGACCCGACTTGCTCAAGGAGACATTCTTGCTGAATGCAACAGTGTAATTCGTAACAGGTGCAAGGTTGCCTGGAGTAGGAGAAAACAATGGAACTACTGACTGGTGCGTAAAGTGTAACTTTTCTTACCTGACATTCCAACCGATGAAGACGTCAATAACATGGGCCAATCAAGGACATGTGAACTATGGTTTGTGGAAAATTCTGCTGAAATGCGTGAATAATTATTGGACAGAGATAACGATGCACAAATTATTATCCAACGAGGAATTAGGAGTAAATTAGACAGTTTTGATTTAACCATATGACCTGAGCAGAAATCAGCTATTTATTGGACATTCCACTCCAACCCATTCTTTGCCATTCTACTGAGCCATTTAGGCCATTTCCTTTGAGACTTTGCCGTTTGTTCGTCCTGATACTCTAAACCACCCTTTACTTATTCCTTACCTGATACTCATATCTCCTCTATATGAGGGGAGTTCTTGTTCCTCAGCTATGCAATACAGAGGCTTTGCCCTGTCCTATCTTTGCTGATGGTGAAAACGACTGATGGCCTGAGGACAAAGACTGACGCTGTTTGCTGATCCGTTGGATGGGTAACTATCTGATGAAAATTGTAATTGTCGGCTTGCCTTTTCTTTCTCGGTACAAACTGCTCTTTGATAGAGGCCATAGTTAGATGTTTTCCAAATTTGTGTTTGCTAAGTTGTTTTGCATGAAGCCCAACATGCTGATGCTAATTTGAGGTTAGTTAAGGTGTTCACTAAAATCTGACGCAAATAGACAAATCACTGAGTTCTTGCTTTTTTGAATCATGCACTACTGAGACTTTGCTAAGTTGGTTCTTATTAATGATGTGTTAATACTGAGTGAATATTCTCCATGCATTGATTAATTGCATTTCTAATTGCAAATCTGAAGAGTTACTAATGAGATGAATTGCCGATGAGATTAACAGAAATGACTTTAGATTGTAACCAATAGGGAAATAAGTATCCTAACACTTAACTAAATTGGTGTTTTTATTCATGACTGAAAGGTCATGGTGTGTTCACTTTATTGACTCTCATTAAAGGTTATTGATTAGCATGATGATTAGTTATTGCGATTGTTGTTGAGATATTGATCCATTGATTTGTGATGCCAAAAGACATCTCGTACTGGGAAGTCCCCTAACGTAGTCCAAAAGGTTCATCGACCTAGGCGTGTCTCCTTCTAAGTTTACTTATCAAGGCCGTGATGCGCTATCACTAATAAAAAGTCATCTGATCTGTTGCTGCTGAGTCATCGTCAACGAAAACCACCAAGATATTACTTCAATG
Organism: Pleurodeles waltl; assembly: GCF_031143425.1. Classification (NCBI taxonomy): domain Eukaryota; kingdom Metazoa; phylum Chordata; class Amphibia; order Caudata; family Salamandridae; genus Pleurodeles; species Pleurodeles waltl. The sequence continues at coordinate 121,026,484 of NC_090451.1, read as the reverse complement.
TGGTGTAATTACGACTGCCTCAGTTTTATGCGTTACGTGAGCAGTCGGATAGCAATTTATTTAGCGCAAAAATATTTCTTGTTTATGCACGTACGTTTTTAAACTGAAGTGTCAAAGCTGTAGCGGCAATACTCCCAGTTTAGGCGGATTTATAAACTAAGTTTTACTTTCAGCTACTTAAAACGATTGGCAGAACAATGCTCATTAAATGGGAAGGCAGTTTTCCTTATTTGTGTACTATTTGCTGCCTAATGTTGACATGTAAGCACCCCAACAATGAATGACACCTAGAGACTCGAAAGCACCATACCAGTAATATATTTGTATGAAATTGCACTTTAAATCCACGTACAACTGAAATAAAGCAATCTTAGCTCATTTGAGGGTAGTTTGACAGTAGATCACATATGGATAGAACACGTTTGGAATGTGTAATTTTCATGATTCCATTACATATATCATATAAATTCAAGCTGAAGTAGGGAAGGACAACAAGGTCATTTAGAGCAAAGCTGAAGACAACAAGTTGCCATAACAATCTGTAAATATATGCTCTTTATTATGTGTGGACAACTATCACCTCATAGAACACATTTAGGCTACTATATTTTTTCCTCCTGAAAACTGACCTTTACACGACAAGGTGGCCGAGTGGTTAAGGCAATGGACTGCTAATCCATTGTGCTCTGCATGCGTTGGTTCGAATCCCACCCTTGTCGGTTTATTATTGTGTGTTTACATTTTAATATGCGGTATGTCTGGTTTAACCCTATTTTATGTGAAAGTTAAATTACGTATCCCATGGTATTTCCGACGGTACAATGCCTCGGTTTGGAAACACCGCTCAGTTGAGCACTGTGCTTAGGCATTACTGTAAACAGCGCCGGCCGGGTTCTGTGCATGAATCACAAATTCTATCCTCAGGCGGAGGGTTGTTAAGTTGGGGGACGTAGAAGTTTGCAATATATTGTGTAATGAAACTGCATAGAAAATATGTTAATGTAGAAATAATGCACGCGTTTAAAATGTGCCCACGGGGAGTGGCTACCAATGTATACGAAGACTAATGAAAGTTATTATTGCTGAATTAATTATGTACTGATGTTTTGAACTTGTATTAACATATCAAAATTGGAGTTATGTATTAGGAGTTTGAACATTAAGCATAAGGCCTTAGTTTAGCGAGGGTCTGGGCCTACATGCCTGGTCTCATATTAAACTGTATTTTTCTAACGTGCAATGTGCTGTTTTCCTGAAGGACACGAAACTGTACTTTTCCAGAAGCTGAGATGTGTGTAGCTGTAGTAAATTCTTTCTCATGGGACCCGACTTGCTCAAGGAGACATTCTTGCTGAATGCAACAGTGTAATTCGTAACAGGTGCAATGTTGCCTGGAGTAGGAGAAAACAATGGAACTACTGACTGGTGCGTAAAGTGTAACTTTTCTTACCTGACATTCCAACCGATGAAGACGTCAATAACATGGGCCAATCAACGACATGTGAACTATGGTTTGTGGAAAATTCCAGTGAAATGCGTGAATAATTATTGGACAGAGATAACGATGCACAAATTATTATCCAACGAGGAATTGGGAGTAAATTAGACAGTTTTGATTTAACCATATGACCTGAGCAGAAATCAGCTATTTATTGGACATTCCACTCCAACCCATTCTTTGCCATTCTACTGAGCCATTTAGGCCATTTCCTTTGAGACTTTGCCGTTTGTTCGTCCTGATACTCTAAACCACCCTTTACTTATTCCTTACCTGATACTCATATCTCCTATATATGAGAGGAGTTCTTGTTCCTCAGCTATGCAATACAGAGGCTTTGCCCTGTCCTATCTTTGCTGATGGTGAAAACGACTGATGCCCTGAGGACAAAAACTGACGCTGTTTGCTGATCCGTTGGATGGGTAACTATCTGATGAAAATTGTAATTGTCGGCTTGCCTTTTCTTTCTCGGTACCAACTGCTCTTTGATAGAGGCCATAGTTAGATGTTTTCCAAATTTGTGTTTGCTAAATTGTTTTGCATGAAGCCCAACATGCTGATTCTAATTTGAGGTTAGTTAAGGTGTTCACTAAAATCTGACGCAAATAGACAAATTACTGAGTTCTTGCTTTTTTGAATCATGCACTACTGAGACTTTGCTAAGTTGGTTCTTATTAATGATGTGTTAATACTGAGTGAATATTCTCCATGCATTGATTAATTGCATTTCTAATTGCAAATCTGAAGAGTTACTAATGAGATGAATTGCCGATGAGATTAACAGAAATGACTTTAGATTGTAACCAATAGGGAAATAAGTATCCTAACACTTAACTAAATTGGTGTTTTTATTCATGACTGAAAGGTCATGGTGTGTTCACTTTATTGACTCTCATTAAAGGTTATTGATTAGCATGATGATTAGTTATTGCGATTGTTGTTGAGATATTGATCCATTGATTTGTGATGCCAAAAGACATCTCGTACTGGGAAGTCCCCGAACGTAGTCCAAAAGGTTCATCGACCTAGGCGTGTCTCCTTCTAAGTTTACTTATCAAGGCCGTGATGCGCTATCACTAATAAAAAGTCATCTGATCTGTTGCTGCTGAGTCATCGTCAACGAAAACCACCAAGATATTACTTCAATGTGGTGTAATTACGACTGCCTCAGTTTTATGCGTTACGTGAGCAGTCGGACAGCAATTTATTTAGCGCAAAAATATTTCTTGTTGATGCACGTACGTTTTTAAACTGAAGTGTCAAAGCTGTAGCGGCAATACTCCCAGTTTAGGCGGATTTATAAACTAAGTTTTACTTTCTCCTACTTAAAACGTTTTGCAGAACAATGCACATTAAATGGGAAGGCAGTTTTCCTTATTTGTGTACTATTTGCTGCCTAATGTTGACATGTAAGCACCCCAACAATGAATGACACCTAGAGACTCGAAAGCACCATACCAGTAAAATATTTGTATGAAATTGCACTTTAAATCCACGTACAACTGAAATAAAGCAATCTTAGCTCATTTGAGGGTAGTGTGACAGTAGATCACATATGGATAGAACACGTTTGGAATGTGTAATTTTCATGATTCCATTACATATATCATATAAATTCAAGCTGAAGTAGGGAAGGACAACAAGGTCATTTAGAGCAAAGCTGAAGACAACAAGTTGCCATAACAATCTGTAAATATATGCTCTTTATTATGTGTGGACAACTATCACCGCATAGAACACATTTCGGCTACTATATTTTTTCCTCCTGAAAACTGACCTTCACACGACAAGGTGGCTGAGTGGTTAAGGCGATGGACTGCTAATCCATTGTGCTCTGCATGCATGGGTTCGAATCCCACCCTTGTCAGTTTATTATTGTGTGTTTACTTTTTAATATGCGGTATGTCTGGTTTAACCCTATTTTATGTGAAAGTTAAATTACGTATCCCATGGTATTTCCGACAGTACAATGCCTCGGTTTGGAAACACCGCTCAGGTTAGCACTGTGCTTAGGCATTATTGTAAACAGCGCCGGCCGGGTTCTGTGCATGAATCACAAATTCTTTCCTCAGGCGGAGGGTTGTTAAGTTGGGGGACATAGAAGTTTGCAATATATTGTGTAATGAAACTGCATAGAAAATGTGTTAATGTAGAAATAATGCACACGTTTGAAATGTGCCCACGGGGAGTGGCTACCAATGTATATGAAGACTAATGAAAGTTATTAATGCTGAATTAATTATGTACTGATGTTTTGAACTTGTATTAACATATCAAAATTGGAGTTATGTATTAGGAGTTTGTACATTAAGCACTAGGCCTTAGTTTAGCGAGGGTCTGGGCCTACATGCCTGGTCTCATATTAAACTGTGTTTTTCTAACGTGCAATGTGCTGTTTTCCTGAAGGACACGAAACTGTACTTTTCCAGAAGCTAGAGATGTGTGTAGCTGTAGTAAATTCTTTCTCATGGGACCCGACTTGCTCAAGGAGACATTCTTGCTGAATGCAACAGTGTAATTCGTAACAGGTGCAAGGTTGCCTGGAGTAGGAGAAAACAATGGAACTACTGACTGGTGCGTAAAGTGTAACTTTTCTTACCTGACATTCCAACCGATGAAGACGTCAATAACATGGGCCAATCAAGGACATGTGAACTATGGTTTGTGGAAAATTCTGGTGAAATGCGTGAATAATTATTGGACAGAGATAACGATGCACAAATTATTATCCAACGAGGAATTAGGAGTAAATTAGACAGTTTTGATTTAACCATATGACCTGAGCAGAAATCAGCTATTTATTGGACATTCCACTCCAACCCATTCTTTGCCATTCTACTGAGCCATTTAGGCCATTTCCTTTGAGACTTTGCCGTTTGTTCGTCCTGATACTCTAAACCACCCTTTACTTATTCCTTACCTGATACTCATATCTCCTCTATATGACAGGAGTTCTTGTTCCTCAGCTATGCAATACAGAGGCTTTGCCCTGTCCTATCTTTGCTGATGGTGAAAACGACTGATGCCCTGAGGACAAAAACTGACGCTGTTTGCTGATCCGTTGGATGGGTAACTATCTGATGAAAATTGTAATTGTCGGCTTGCCTTTTCTTTCTCGGTACCAACTGCTCTTTGATAGAGGCCATAGTTAGATGTTTTCCAAATTTGTGTTTGCTAAATTGTTTTGCATGAAGCCCAACATGCTGATTCTAATTTGAGGTTAGTTAAGGTGTTCACTAAAATCTGACGCAAATAGTCAAATTACTGAGTTCTTGCTTTTTTGAATCATGCACTACTGAGACTTTGCTAAGTTGGTTCTTATTAATGATGTGTTAATACTGAGTGAATATTCTCCATGCATTGATTAATTGCATTTCTAATTGCAAATCTGAAGAGTTACTAATGAGATGAATTGCCGATGAGATTAACAGAAATGACTTTAGATTGTAACCAATAGGGAAATAAGTATCCTAACACTTAACTAAATTGGTGTTTTTATTCATGACTGAAAGGTCATGGTGTGTTCACTTTATTGACTCTCATTAAAGGTTATTGATTAGCATGATGATTAGTTATTGCGATTGTTGTTGAGATATTGATCCATTGATTTGTGATGCCAAAAGACATCTCGTACTGGGAAGTCCCCGAACGTAGTCCAAAAGGTTCATCGACCTAGGCGTGTCTCCTTCTAAGTTTACTTATCAAGGCCGTGATGCGCTATCACTAATAAAAAGTCATCTGATCTGTTGCTGCTGAGTCATCGTCAACGAAAACCACCAAGATATTACTTCAATGTGGTGTAATTACGACTGCCTCAGTTTTATGCGTTACGTGAGCAGTCGGACAGCAATTTATTTAGCGCAAAAATATTTCTTGTTGATGCACGTACGTTTTTAAACTGAAGTGTCAAAGCTGTAGCGGCAATACTCCCAGTTTAGGCGGTTTTATAAACTAAGTTTTACTTTCTCCTACTTAAAACGTTTTGCAGAACAATGCACATTAAATGGGAAGGCAGTTTTCCTTATTTGTGTACTATTTGCTGCCTAATGTTGACATGTAAGCACCCCAACAATGAATGACACCTAGAGACTCGAAAGTACCATACCAGTAAAATATTTGTATGAAATTGCACTTTAAATCCACGTACAACTGAAATAAAGCAATCTTAGCTCATTTGAGGGTAGTGTGACAGTAGATCACATATGGATAGAACACGTTTGGAATGTGTAATTTTCATGATTCCATTACATATATCATATAAATTCAAGCTGAAGTAGGGAAGGACAACAAGGTCATTTAGAGCAAAGCTGAAGACAACAAGTTGCCATAACAATCTGTAAATATATGCTCTTTATTATGTGTGGACAACTATCACCGCATAGAACACATTTCGGCTACTATATTTTTTCCTCCTGAAAACTGACCTTTACACGACAAGGTGGCCGAGTGGTTAAGGCGATGGACTGCTAATCCATTGTGCTCTGCATGCGTGGGTTCGAATCCCACTCTTGTCGGTTTATTATTGTGTGTTTACTTTTTAATATGCGGTATGTCTGGTTTAACCCTATTTTATGTGAAAGTTAAATTACGTATCCCATGGTATTTCCGACAGTACAATGCCTCGGTTTGGAAACACCGCTCAGGTGAGCACTGTGCTTAGGCATTACTGTAAACAGCGCCACCGGGTTCTGTGCATGAATCACAAATTCTTTCCTCAGGCGGAGGGTTGTTAAGTTGGGGGACATAGAAGTTTGCAATATATTGTGTAATGAAACTGCATAGAAAATGTGTTAATGTAGAAATAATGCACGCGTTTGAAATGTGCCCACGGGGAGTGGCTACCAATGTATATGAAGACTAATGAAAGTTATTAATGCTGAATTAATTATGTACTGATGTTTTGAACTTGTATTAACATATCAAAATTGGAGTTATGTATTAGGAGTTTGTACATTAAGCACTAGGCCTTAGTTTAGCGAGGGTCTGGGCCTACATGCCTGGTCTCATATTAAACTGTGTTTTTCTAACGTGCAATGTGCTGTTTTCCTGAAGGACACGAAACTGTACTTTTCCAGAAGCTAGAGATGTGTGTAGCTGTAGTAAATTCTTTCTCATGGGACCCGACTTGCTCAAGGAGACATTCTTGCTGAATGCAACAGTGTAATTCGTAACAGGTGCAAGGTTGCCTGGAGTAGGAGAAAACAATGGAACTACTGACTGGTGCGTAAAGTGTAACTTTTCTTACCTGACATTCCAACCGATGAAGACGTCAATAACATGGGCCAATCAAGGACATGTGAACTATGGTTTGTGGAAAATTCTGGTGACATGCGTGAATAATTATTGGACAGAGATAACGATGCACAAATTATTATCCAACGAGGAATTAGGAGTAAATTAGACAGTTTTGATTTAACCATATGACCTGAGCAGAAATCAGCTATTTATTGGACATTCCACTCCAACCCATTCTTTGCCATTCTACTGAGCCATTTAGGCCATTTCCTTTGAGACTTTGCCGTTTGTTCGTCCTGATACTCTAAACCACCCTTTACTTATTCCTTACCTGATACTCATATCTCCTCTATATGAGGGGAGTTCTTGTTCCTCAGCTATGCAATACAGAGGCTTTGCCCTGTCCTATCTTTGCTGATGGTGAAAACGACTGATGGCCTGAGGACAAAGACTGACGCTGTTTGCTGATCCGTTGGATGGGTAACTATCTGATGAAAATTGTAATTGTCGGCTTGCCTTTTCTTTCTCGGTACCAACTGCTCTTTGATAGAGGCCATAGTTAGATGTTTTCCAAATTTGTTTTTGCTAAATTGTTTTGCATGAAGCCCAACATGCTGATGCTAATTTGAGGTTAGTTAAGGTGTTCACTAAAATCTGACGCAAATAGACAAATCACTGAGTTCTTGCTTTTTTGAATCATGCACTACTGAGACTTTGCTAAGTTGGTTCTTATTAATGATGTGTTAATACTGAGTGAATATTCTCCATGCATTGATTAATTGCATTTCTAATTGCAAATCTGAAGAGTTACTAATGAGATGAATTGCCGATGAGATTAACAGAAATGACTTTAGATTGTAACCAATAGGGAAATAAGTATCCTAACACTTAACTAAATTGGTGTTTTTATTCATGACTGAAAGGTCATGGTGTGTTCACTTTATTGACTCTCATTAAAGGTTATTGATTAGCATGATGATTAGTTATTGCGATTGTTGTTGAGATATTGATCCATTGATTTGTGATGCCAAAAGACATCTCGTACTGGGAAGTCCCCGAACGTAGTCCAAAAGGTTCATCGACCTAGGCGTGTCTCCTTCTAAGTTTACTTATCAAGGCCGTGATGCGCTATCACTAATAAAACGTCATCTGATCTGTTGCTGCTGAGTCATCGTCAACGAAAACCACCAAGATATTACTTCAATGTGGTGTAATTACGACTGCCTCAGTTTTATGCGTTACGTGAGCAGTCGGATAGCAATTTATTTAGCGCAAAAATATTTCTTGTCTATGCACGTACGTTTTTAAACTGAAGTGTCAAAGCTGTAGCGGCAATACTCCCAGTTTAGGCGGTTTTATAAACTAAGTTTTACTTTCTCCTACTTAAAACGATTTGCAGAACAATGCACATTAAATGGGAAGGCAGTTTTCCTTATTTGTGTACTATTTGCTGCCTAATGTTGACATGTAAGCACCCCAACAATGAATGACACCTAGAGACTCGAAAGCACCATACCAGTAATATATTTGTATGAAATTGCACTTTAAATCCACGTACAACTGAAATAAAGCAATCTTAGCTCATTTGAGGGTAGTGTGACATGAGATCACATATGGATAGAACACGTTTGGAATGTGTAATTTTCATGATTTCATTACATATATGATATAAATTCAAGCTGAAGTAGGGAAGGACAACAAGGTCATTTAGAGCAAAGCTGAAGACAACAAGTTGCCATAACAATCTGTAAATATATGCTCTTTATTATGAGTGGACAACTATCACCTCATAGAACACATTTCGGCTACTATATTTTTTCCTCCTGAAAACTGACCTTTACACGACAAGGTGGCCGAGTGGTTAAGGCAATGGACTGCTAATCCATTGTGCTCTGCATGCGTTGGTTCGAATCCCACCCTTGTCGGTTTATTATTGTGTGTTTACTTTTTAATATGCGGTATGTCTGGTTTAACCCTATTTTATGTGAAAGTTAAATTACGTATCCCATGGTATTTCCGACGGTACAATGCCTCGGTTTGGAAACACCGCTCAGGTGAGCACTGTGCTTAGGCATTACTGTAAACAGCGCCGGCCGGGTTCTGTGCATGAATCACAAATTCTATCCTCAGGCGGAGGGTTGTTAAGTTGGGGGACGTAGAAGTTTGCAATATATTGTGTAATGAAACTGCATAGAAAATGTGTTAATGTAGAAATAATGCACGTGTTTAAAATGTGCCCACGGGGAGTGGCTACCAATGTATACGAAGACTAATGAAAGTTATTATTGCTGAATTAATTATGTACTGATGTTTTGAACTTGTATTAACATATCAAAATTGGAGTTATGTATTAGGAGTTTGTACATTAAGCACTAGGCCTTAGTTTAGCGAGGGTCTGGGCCTACATGCCTGGTCTCATATTAAACTGTATTTTTCTAACGTGCAATGTGCTGTTTTCCTGAAGGACACGAAACTGTACTTTTCCAGAAGCTAGAGATGTGTGTAGCTGTAGTAAATTCTTTCTCATGGGACCCGACTTGCTCAAGGAGACATTCTTGCTGAATGCAACAGTGTAATTCGTAACAGGTGCAAGGTTGCCTGGAGTAGGAGAAAACAATGGAACTACTGACTGGTGCGTAAAGTGTAACTTTTCTTACCTGACATTCCAACCGATGAAGACGTCAATAACATGGGCCAATCAACGACATGTGAACTATGGTTTGTGGAAAATTCCAGTGAAATGCGTGAATAATTATTGGACAGAGATAACGATGCACAAATTATTATCCAACGAGGAATTAGGAGTAAATTAGACAGTTTTGATTTAACCATATGACCTGAGCAGAAATCAGCTATTTATTGGACATTCCACTCCAACCCATTCTTTGCCATTCTACTGAGCCATTTTGGCCATTTCCTTTGAGACTTTGCCGTTTGTTCGTCCTGATACTCTAAACCACCCTTTACTTATTCCTTACCTGATACTCATATCTCCTCTATATGAGGGGAGTTCTTGTTCCTCAGCTATGCAATACAGAGGCTTTGCCCTGTCCTATCTTTGCTGATGGTGAAAACGACTGATGCCCTGAGGACAAAGACTGACGCTGTTTGCTGATCCGTTGGATGGGTAACTATCTGATGAAAATTGTAATTGTCGGCTTGCCTTTTCTTTCTCGGTACCAACTGCTCTTTGATAGAGGCCATAGTTAGATGTTTTCCAAATTTGTGTTTGCTAAATTGTTTTGCATGAAGCCCAACATGCTGATGCTAATTTGAGGTTAGTTAAGGTGTTCACTAAAATCTGACGCAAATAGACAAATTACTGAGTTCTTGCTTTTTTGAATCATGCACTACTGAGACTTTGCTAAGTTGGTTCTTATTAATGATGTGTTAATACTGAGTGAATATTCTCCATGCATTGATTAATTGCATTTCTAATTGCAAATCTGAAGAGTTACTAATGAGATGAATTGCCGATGAGATTAACAGAAATGACTTTAGATTGTAACCAATAGGGAAATAAGTATCCTAACACTTAACTAAATTGGTGTTTTTATTCATGACTGAAAGGTCATGGTGTGTTCACTTTATTGACTCTCATTAAAGGTTATTGATTAGCATGATGATTAGTTATTGTGATTGTTGTTGAGATATTGATCCATTGATTTGTGATGCCAAAAGACATCTCGTACTGGGAAGTCCCCGAACGTAGTCCAAAAGGTTCATCGACCTAGGCGTGTCTCCTTGTAAGTTTACTTATCAAGGCTGTGATGCGCTCTCACTAATAAAAAGTCATCTGATCTTTGCTGCTGAGTCATCATCAATGAAAACCACCAAGATATAACTTCAATGTGGTGTAATTACGACTGCCTCAGTTTTATGCGTTACGTGAGCAGTCGGACAGCAATTTATTTAGCGCAAAAATATTTCTTGTTGATGCACGTACGTTTTTAAACTGAAGTGTCAAAGCTGAGGCGGCAATACTCCCAGTTTAGGCGGTTTTATAAACTAAGTTTTACTTTCTCCTACTTAAAACGTTTTGCAGAACAGTGCACATTAAATGGGAAGGCAGTTTTCCTTATTTGTGTGCTATTTGCTGCCTAATGTTGACATGTAAGCACCCCAACAATGAATGACACCTAGAGACTCGAAAGCACCATACCAGTAAAATATTTGTATGAAATTGCACTTTAAATCCACGTACAACTGAAATAAAGCAATCTTAGCTCATTTGAGGGTAGTGTGACAGTAGATCACATATGGATAGAACACGTTTGGAATGTGTAATTTTCATGATTCCATTACATATATCATATAAATTCAAGCTGAAGTAGGGAAGGACAACAAGGTCATTTAGAGCAAAGCTGAAGACAACAAGTTGCCATAACAATCTGTAAATATATGCTCTTTATTATGTGTGGAAAACTATCACCTCATAGAACACATTTCGGCTACTATATTTTTTCCTCCTGAAAACTGACTTTTACACGACAAGGTGGCCGAGTGGTTAAGGCGATGGACTGCTAATCCATTGTGCTCTGCATGCGTGGGTTCGAATCCCACCCTTGTCGGTTTATTATTGTGTGTTTACTTTTTAATATGCGGTATGTCTGGTTTAACCCTATTTTATGTGAAAGTTAAATTACGTATCCCATGGTATTTCCGACAGTATAATGCCTCGGTTTGGAAACACCGCTCAGGTGAGCACTGTGCTTAGGCATTACTGTAAACAGCGCCGGCCGGGTTCTGTGCATGAATCACAAATTCTTTCCTCAGGCGGAGGGTTGTTAATTTGGGGGACGTAGAAGTTTGCAATATATTGTGTAATGAAACTGCATAGAAAATGTGTTAATGTAGAAATAATGCACGCGTTTGAAATGCGCCCACGGGGAGTGGCTACCAATGTATACGAAGAATAATGAAAGTTATTAATGCTGAATTAATTATGTACTGATGTTTTGAACTTGTATTAACATATCAAAATTGGAGTTATGTATTAGGAGTTTGTACATTAAGCACTAGGCCTTAGTTTAGCGAGGGTCTGGGCCTACATGCCTGGTCTCATATTAAACTGTATTTTTCTAACGTGCAATGTGCTGTTTTCCTGAAGGACACGAAACTGTACTTTTCCAGAAGCTAGAGATGTGTGTAGCTGTAGTAAATTCTTTCTCATGGGACCCGACTTGCTCAAGGAGACATTCTTGCTGAATGCAACAGTGTAATTCGTAACAGGTGCAAGGTTGCCTGGAGTAGGAGAAAACAATGGAACTACTGACTGGTGCGTAAAGTGTAACTTTTCTTACCTAACATTCCAACCGATGAAGACGTCAATAACATGGGCCAATCAATGACATGTGAACTATGGTTTTTGGAACATTCTGGTGAAATGCGTGAATAATTATTGGACAGAGATAACGATGCACAAATTATTATCCAACGAGGAATTAGGAGTAAATTAGACCATTTTGATTTAACCATATGAACTGAGCAGAAATCAGCTATTTATTGGACATTCCACTCCAACCCATTCTTTGCCATTCTACTGAGCCATTTAGGCCATTTCCTTTGAGACTTTGCCGTTTGTTCGTCCTGATACTCTAAACCACCCTTTACTTATTCCTTACCTGATACTCATATCTCCTCTATATGAGGGGAGTTCTTGTTCCTCAGCTATGCAATACAGAGGCTTTGCCCTGTCCTATCTTTGTTGATGGTGAAAACGACTGATGCCCTGAGGACAAAAACTGACGCTGTTTGCTGATCCGTTGGATGGGTAACTATCTGATGAAAATTGTAATTGTCGGCTTGCCTTTTCTTTCTCGGTACCAACTGCTCTTTGATAGAGGCCATAGTTAGATGTTTTCCAAATTTGTGTTTGCTAAATTGTTTTGCATGAAGCCCAACATGCTGATGCTAATTTGAGGTTAGTTAAGGTGTTCACTAAAATCTGACGCAAATAGACAAATTACTGAGTTCTTGCTTTTTTGAATCATGCACTACTGAGACTTTGCTAAGTTGGTTCTTATTAATGATGTGTTAATACTGAGTGAATATTCTCCATGCATTGATTAATTGCATTTCTAATTGCAAATCTGAAGAGTTACTAATGAGATGAATTGCCGATGAGATTAACAGAAATGACTTTAGATTGTAACCAATAGGGAAATAAGTATCCTAACACTTAACTAAATTGGTGTTTTTATTCATGACTGAAAGGTCATGGTGTGTTCACTTTATTGACTCTCATTAAAGGTTATTGATTAGCATGATGATTAGTTATTGCGATTGTTGTTGAGATATTGATCCATTGATTTGTGATGCCAAAAGATATCTCGTACTGGGAAGTCCCCGAACGTAGTCCAAAAGGTTCATCGACCTAGGCGTGTTTCCTTGTAAGTTTACTTATCAAGGCCGTGATGCGCTATTACTAATAAAAAGTCATCTGATCTGTTGCTGCTGAGTCATCGTCAACGAAAACCACCAAGATATTACTTCAATGTGGTGTAATTACGACTGCCTCAGTTTTATGCGTTACGTGAGCAGTCGGACAGCAATTTATTTAGCGCAAAAATATTTCTTGTTGATGCACGTACGTTTTTAAACTGAAGTGTCAAAGCTGTAGCGGCAATACTCCCAGTTTAGGCGGTTTTATAAACTAAGTTTTACTTTCTCCTACTTAAAACGTTTTGCAGAACAATGCACATTAAATGGGAAGGCAGTTTTCCTTATTTGTGTACTATTTGCTGCCTAATGTTGACATGTAAGCACCCCAACAATGAATGACACCTAGAGACTCGAAAGCACCATACCAGTAAAATATTTGTATGAAATTGCACTTTAAATCCACGTACAACTGAAATAAAGCAATCTTAGCACATTGGAGGGTAATGTGACAGTAGATCACATATGGATAGAACACGTTTGGAATGTGTAATTTTCATGATTCCATTACATATATCATATAAATTCAAGCTGAAGTAGGGAAGGACAACAAGGTCATTTAGAGCAAAGCTGAAGACAACAAGTTGCCATAACAATCTGTAAATATATGCTCTTTATTATGTGTGGACAACTATCACCTCATAGAACACATTTCGGCTACTATATTTTTTCCTCCTGAAAACTGACCTTTACATGACAAGGTGGCTGAGTGGTTAAGGCGATGGACTGCTAATCCATTGTGCTCTGCATGCGTTGGTTCGACTCCCACCCTTGTCGGTTTATTATTGTGTGTTTACTTTTTAATATGCGGTATGTCTGGTTTAACCCTATTTTATGTGAAAGTTAAATTACGTATCCCATGGTATTTCCGACAGTACAATGCCTCGGTTTGGAAACACCGCTCAGGTGAGCACTGTGCTTAGGCATTACTGTAAACAGCGCCGGCCGGGTTCTGTGCATGAATCACAAATTCTATCCTCAGGCGGAGGGTTGTTAAGTTGGGGGACGTAGAAGTTTGCAATATATATTGTGTAATGAAACTGCATAGAAAATGTGTTAATGTAGAAATAATGCACGCGTTTAAAATGTGCCCACGGGGAGTGGCTACCAATGTATACGAAGACTAATGAAAGTTATTAATGCTGAATTAATTATGTACTGATGTTTTGAACTTGTATTAACATATCAAAATTGGAGTTATGTATTAGGAGTTTGTACATTAAGCACTAGGCCTTAGTTTAGCGAGGGTCTGGGCCTACATGCCTGGTCTCATATTAAACTGTGTTTTTCTAACGTGCAATGTGCTGTTTTCCTGAAGGACACGAAACTGTACTTTTCCAGAAGCTAGAGATGTGTGTAGCTGTAGTAAATTCTTTCTCATGGGACCCGACATGCTCAAGGAGACATTCTTGCTGAATGCAACAGTGTAATTCGTAACAGGTGCAAGGTTGCCTGGAGTAGGAGAAAACAATGGAACTACTGACTGGTGCGTAAAGTGTAACTTTTCTTACCTGACATTTCAACCGATGAAGACGTCAATAACATGGGCCAATCAACGACATGTGAACTATGGTTTGTGGAAAATTCTAGTGAAATGCGTGAATAATTATTGGACAGAGATAACGATGCACAAATTATTATCCAACGAGGAATTAGGAGTAAATTAGACAGTTTTGATTTAACCATATGACCTGAGCAGAAATCAGCTATTTATTGGACATTCCACTCCAACCCATTCTTTGCCATTCTACTGAGCCATTTAGGCCATTTCCTTTGAGACTTTGCCGTTTGTTCGTCCTGATACTCTAAACCACCCTTTACTTATTCCTTACCTGATACTCATATCTCCTCTATATGAGGGGAGTTCTTGTTCCTCAGCTAAGCAATACAGAGGCTTTGCCCTGTCCTATCTTTGCTGATGGTGAAAACGACTGATGCCCTGAGGACAAAGACTGACGCTGTTTGCTGATCCGTTGGATGGGTAACTATCTGATGAAAATTGTAATTGTCGGCTTGCCTTTTCTTTCTCTGTACCAACTGCTCTTTGATAGAGGCCATAGTTAGATGTTTTCCAAATTTGTGTTTGCTAAATTGTTTTGCATGAAGCCCAACATGCTGATTCTAATTTGAGGTTAGTTAAGGTGTTCACTAAAATCTGACGCAAATAGACAAATTACTGAGTTCTTCCTTTTTTGAATCATGCACTACTGAGACTTTGCTAAGTTGGTTCTTATTAATGATGTGTTAATACTGAGTGAATATTCTCCATGCATTGATTAATTGCATTTCTAATTGCAAATCTGAAGAGTTACTAATGAGATGAATTGCCGATGAGATTAACAGAAATGACTTTAGATTGTAACCAATAGGGAAATAAGTATCCTAACACTTAACTAAATTGGTGTTTTTATTCATGACTGAAAGGTCATGGTGTGTTCACTTTATTGACTCTCATTAAAGGTTATTGATTAGCATGATGATTAGTTATTGCGATTGTTGTTGAGATATTGATCCATTGATTTGTGATGCCAAAAGACATCTCGTACTGGGAAGTCCCCGAACGTAGTCCAAAAGGTTCATCGACCTAGGCGTGTCTCCTTGTAAGTTTACTTATCAAGGCCGTGATGCGCTATCACTAATAAAAAGTCATCTGATCTGTTGCTGCTGAGTCATCGTCAACGAAAACCACCAAGATATTACTTCAATGTGGTGTAATTACGACTGCCTCAGTTTTATGCGTTACGTGAGGAGTCGGACAGCAATTTATTTAGCGCAAAAATATTTCTTGTTGATGCACGTACGTTTTTAAACTGAAGTGTCAAAGCTGTAGCGGCAATACTCCCAGTTTAGGCGGTTTTATAAACTAAGTTTTACTTTCTCCTACTTAAAACGTTTTGCAGAACAATGCACATTAAATGGGAAGGCAGTTTTCCTTATTTGTGTACTATTTGCTGCCTAATGTTGACATGTAAGCACCCCAACAATGAATGACACCTAGAGACTCGAAATCACCATACCAGTAAAATATTTGTATGAAATTGCACTTTAAATCCACGTTCAACTGAAATAAAGCAATCTTAGCTCATTTGAGGGTAGTGTGACAGTAGATCACATATGGATAGAACACGTTTGGAATGTGTAATTTTCATGATTCCATTACATATATCATATAAATTCAAGCTGAAGTAGGGAAGGACAACAAGGTCATTTAGAGCAAAGCTGAAGACAACAAGTTGCCATAACAGTCTGTAAATATATGCTCTTTATTATGTGTGGACAACTATCACCTCATAGAACACATTTCGGCTACTATATTTTTTCCTCCTGAAAACTGACCTTTACACGACAAGGTGGCTGAGTGGTTAAGGCGATGGACTGCTAATCCATTGTGCTCTGCATGCGTTGGTTTGAATCCCACCCTTGTCCGTTTATTATTGTGTGTTTACTTTTTAATATGCGGTATGTCTGGTTTAAACCAATTTTATGTGAAAGTTAAATTACGTATCCCATGGTATTTCCGACAGTACAATGCCTCGGTTTGGAAACACCGCTCAGGTGAGCACTGTGCTTAGGCATTACTGTAAACAGCGCCGGCCGGGTTCTGTGCATGAATCACAAATTCTTTCCTCAGGCGGAGGGTTGTTAAGTTGGGGGACGTAGAAGTTTGCAATATATTGTGTAATGAAACTGCATAGAAAATGTGTTAATGTAGAAATAATGCACGCGTTTGAAATGTGCCCACGGGGAGTGGCTACCAATGTATACGAAGAATAATGAAAGTTATTAATGCTGAATTAATTATGTACTGATGTTTTGAACTTGTATTAACATATGAAAATTGGAGTTATGTATTAGGAGTTTGTACATTAAGCACTAGGCCTTAGTTTAGCGAGGGTCTGGGCCTACATGCCTGGTCTCATATTAAACTGTGTTTTTCTAACGTGCAATGTGCTGTTTTCCTGAAGGACACGAAACTGTACTTTTCCAGAAGCTAGAGATGTGTGTAGCTTTAGTAAATTCTTTCTCATGGGACCCGACTTGCTCAAGGAGACATTCTTGCTGAATGCAACAGTGTAATTCGTAACAGGTGCAAGGTTGCCTGGAGTAGGAGAAAACAATGGAACAACTGACTGGTGCGTAAAGTGTAACTTTTCTTACCTGACATTCCAACCGATGAAGAAGTCAATAACATGGGCCAATCAACGACATGTGAACTATGGTTTGTGGAAAATTCTAGTGAAATGCGTGAATAATTATTGGACAGAGATAACGATGCACAAATTATTATCCAACGAGGAATTAGGAGTAAATTAGACAGTTTTGATTTAACCATATGACCTGAGCAGAAATCAGCTATTTATTGGACATTCCACTCCAACCCATTCTTTGCCATTCTACTGAGCCATTTAGGCCATTTCCTTTGAGACTTTGCCGTTTGTTCGTCCTGATACTCTAAACCACCCTTTACTTATTCCTTACCTGATACTCATATCTCCTCTATATGAGGGGAGTTCTTGTTCCTCAGCTATGCAATACAGAGGCTTTACCCTGTCCTATCTTTGCTGATGGTGAAAACGACTGATGCCCTGAGGACAAAGACTGACGCTGTTTGCTGATCCGTTGGATGGGTAACTATCTGATGAAAATTGTAATTGTCGGCTTGCCTTTTCTTTCTCGGTACCAACTGCTCTTTGATAGAGGCCATAGTTAGATGTTTTCCAAATTTGTGTTTGCTAAATTGTTTTGCATGAAGCCCAGCATGCTGATGCTACTTTGAGGTTAGTTAAGGTGTTCACTAAAATCTGACGCAAATAGACAAATTACTGAGTTCTTGCTTTTTTGAATCATGCACTACTGAGACTTTGCAAAGTTGGTTCTTATTAATGATTGTTAATACTGAGTGAATATTCTCCATGCATTGATTAATTGCATTTCTAATTGCAAATCTGAAGAGTTACTAATGAGATGAATTGCCGATGAGATTAACAGAAATGACTTTAGATTGTAACCAATAGGGAAATAAGTATCCTAACACTTAACTAAATTGGTGTTTTTATTCATGACTGAAAGGTCATGGTGTGTTCACTTTATTGACTCTCATTAAAGGTTATTGATTAGCATGATGATTAGTTATTGCGATTGTTGTTGAGATATTGATCCATTGATTTGTGATGCCAAAAGACATCTCGTACTGGGAAGTCCCCGAACGTAGTCCAAAAGGTTCATCGACCTAGGCGTGTCTCCTTGTAAGTTTACTTATCAAGGCCGTGATGCGCTATCACTAATAAAAAGTCATCTGATCTGTTGCTGCTGAGTCATCGTCAACGAAAACTACCAAGATATTACTTCAATGTGGTGTAATTACGACTGCCTCAGTTTTATGCGTTACGTGAGCAGTCGGATAGCAATTTATTTAGCGCAAAAATATTTCTTGTTTATGCACGTACGTTTTTAAACTGAAGTGTCAAAGCTGTAGCGGCAGTACTCCCAGTTTAGGCGGTTTTATAAACTAAGTTTTACTTTCTCCTACTTAAAACGTTTTGCAGAACAATGCACATTAAATGGGAAGGCTGTTTTCCTTATTTGTGTACTATTTGCTGCCTAATGTTGACATGTAAGCACCCCAACAATGAATGACACCTAGAGACTCGAAAGCACCATACCAGTAATATATTTGTATGAAATTGCACTTTAAATCCACGTACAACTGAAATAAAGCAATCTTAGCTCATTTGAGGGTAGTGTGACAGTAGATCACATATGGATAGAACACGTTTGGAATGTGTAATTTTCATGATTCCATTACATATATCATATAAATTCGAGCTGAAGTAGGGAAGGACAACAAGGTCATTTAGAGCAAAGCTGAAGACAACAAGTTGCCATAACAATCTGTAAATATATGCTCTTTATTATGTGTGGACAACTATCACCTCATAGAACACATTTCGGCTACTATATTTTTTCCTCCTGAAAACCGACATTTCCATGACAAGGTGGCTGAGTGGTTAAGGCGATGGACTGCTAATCCATTGTGCTCTGCATGCGTGGGTTCGAATCCCACCCTTGTCGGTTTATTATTGTGTGTTTACTTTTTAATATGCGGTATGTCTGGTTTAAACCAATTTTATGTGAAAGTTAAATTACGTATCCCATAGTATTTCCGACAGTACAATGCCTCGGTTTGGAAACACCGCTCAGGTGAGCACTGTGCTTAGGCATTACTGTAAACAGCGCCGGCCGGGTTCTGTGCATGAATCACAAATTCTTTCCTCAGGCGGAGGGTTGTTAAGTTGGGGGACGTAGAAGTTTGCAATATATTGTGTAATGAAACTGCATAGAAAATGTGTTAATGTAGAAATAATGCACGCGTTTGAAATGTGCCCACGGGGAGTGGCTACCAATGTATACGAAGAATAATGAAAGTTATTAATGCTGAATTAATTATGTACTGATGTTTTGAACTTGTATTAACATATCAAAATTGGAGTTATGTATTAGGAGTTAGTACATTAAGCACTAGGCCTTAGTTTAGCGAGGGTCTGGGCCTACATGCCTGGTCTCATATTAAACTGTGTTTTTCTAACGTGCAATGTGCTGTTTTCCTGAAGGACACGAAACTGTACTTTTCCAGAAGCTAGAGATGTGTGTAGCTGTAGTAAATTCTTTCTCATGGGACCCGACTTGCTCAAGGAGACATTCTTGCTCAATGCAACAGTGTAATTCGTAACAGGTGCAAGGTTGCCTGGAGTAGGAGAAAACAATGGAACTACTGACTGGTGCGTAAAGTGTAACTTTTCTTACCTGACATTCCAACCGATGAAGACGTCAATAACATGGGCCAATCAACGACATGTGAACTATGGTTTGTGGAAAATTCTGGTGAAATGCGTGAATAATTATTGGACAGAGATAACGATGCACAAATTATTATCCAACGAGGAATTAGGAGTAAATTAGACAGTTTTGATTTAACCATATGAACTGAGCAGAAATCAGCTATTTATTGGACATTCCACTCCAACCCATTCTTTGCCATTCTACTGAGCCATTTAGGCCATTTCCTTTGAGACTTTGCCGTTTGTTCGTCCTGATACTCTAAACCACCCTTTACTTATTCCTTACCTGATACTCATATCTCCTCTATATGAGAGGAGTTCTTGTTCCTCAGCTATGCAATACAGAGGCTTTGCCCTGTCCTATCTTTGCTGATGGTGAAAACGACTGATGCCCTGAGGACAAAAACTGACGCTGTTTGCTGATCCGTTGGATGGGTAACTATCTGATGAAAATTGTAATTGTCGGCTTGCCTTTTCTTTCTCGGTACCAACTGCTCTTTGATAGAGGCCATAGTTAGATGTTTTCTAAATTTGTGTTTGCTAAATTGTTTTGCATGAAGCCCAACATGCTGATTCTAATTTGAGGTTAGTTAAGGTGTTCACTAAAATCTGACGCAAATAGACAAATTACTGAGTTCTTGCTTTTTTGAATCATGCACTACTGAGACTTTGCTAAGTTGGTTCTTATTAATGATGTGTTAATACTGAGTGAATATTCTTCATGCATTGATTAATTGCATTTCTAATTGCAAATCTGAAGAGTTACTAATGAGATGAATTGCCGATGAGATTAACAGAAATGACTTTAGATTGTAACCAATAGGGAAATAAGTATCCTAACACTTAACTAAATTGGTGTTTTTATTCATGACTGAAAGGTCATGGTGTGTTCACTTTATTGACTCTCATTAAAGGTTATTGATTAGCATGATGATTAGTTATTGCGATTGTTGTTGAGATATTGATCCATTGATTTGTGATGCCAAAAGACATCTCGTACTGGGAAGTCCCCGAACGTAGTCCAAAAGGTTCATCGACCTAGGCGTGTCTCCTTGTAAGTTTACTTATCAAGGCCGTGATGCGCTATCACTAATAAAAAGTCATCTGATCTGTTGCTGCTGAGTCATCGTCAACGAAAACCACCAAGATATTACTTCAATGTGGTGTAATTACGACTGCCTCAGTTTTATGCGTTACGTGAGCAGTCGGACAGCAATTTATTTAGCGCAAAAATATTTCTTGTTGATGCACGTACGTTTTTAAACTGAAGTGTCAAAGCTGTAGCGGCAATACTCCCAGTTTAGGCGGTTTTATAAACTAAGTTTTACTTTCTCCTACTTAAAACGTTTTGCAGAACAATGCACATTAAATGGGAAGGCAGTTTTCCTTATTTGTGTACTATTTGCTGCCTAATGTTGACATGTAAGCACCCCAACAATGAATGACACCTAGAGACTTGAAAGCACCATACCAGTAAAATATTTGTATGAAATTGCACTTTAAATCCACGTACAACTGAAATAAAGCAATCTTAGCTCATTTGAGGGTAGTGTGACAGTAGATCACATATGGATAGAACACGTTTGGAATGTGTAATTTTCATGATTCCATTACATATATCATATAAATTCAAGCTGAAGTAGGGAAGGACAACAAGGTCATTTAGAGCAAAGCTGAAGACAACAAGTTGCCATAACAATCTGTAAATATATGCTCTTTATTATGTGTGGATAACTATCACAGCATAGAACACATTTCGGCTACTATATTTTTTCCTCCTGAAAACTGACCTTTACACGACAAGGTGGCCGAGTGGTTAAGGCGATGGACTGCTAATCCATTGTGCTCTGCATGCGTGGGTTCGAATCCCACCCTTGTCGGTTTATTATTGTGTGTTTAGTTTTTAATATGCAGTATGTCTGGTTTAACCCTATTTTATGTGAAAGTTAAATTACGTATCCCATGGTATTTCCGACAGTACAATGCCTCGGTTTGGAAACACCGCTCAGGTGAGCACTGTGCTTAGGCATTACTGTAAACAGCGCCGGCCGGGTTCTGTGCATGAATCACAAATTCTTTCCTCAGGCGGAGGGTTGTTAAGTTGGGGGACATAGAAGTTTGCAATATATTGTGTAATGAAACTGCATAGAAAATGTGTTAATGTAGAAATAATGCACGCGTTTGAAATGTGCCCACGGGGAGTGGCTACCAATGTATATGAAGACTAATGAAAGTTATTAATGCTGAATTAATTATGTACTGATGTTTTGAACTTGTATTAACATATCAAAATTGGAGTTATGTATTAGGAGTTTGTACATTAAGCACTAGGCCTTAGTTTAGCGAGGGTCTGGGCCTACATGCCTGGTCTCATATTAAACTGTGTTATTCTAACGTGCAATGTGCTGTTTTCCTGAAGGACACGAAACTGTACTTTTCCAGAAGCTACAGATGTGTGTAGCTGTAGTAAATTCTTTCTCATGGGACCCGACTTGCTCAAGGAGACATTCTTGCTGAATGCAACAGTGTAATTCGTAACAGGTGCAAGGTTGCCTGGAGTAGGAGAAAACAATGGAACTACTGACTGGTGCGTAAAGTGTAACTTTTCTTACCTGACATTCCAACCGATGAAGACGTCAATAACATGGGCCAATCAAGGACATGTGAACTATGGTTTGTGGAAAATTCTGGTGAAATGCGTGAATAATTATTGGACAGAGATAACGATGCACAAATTATTATCCAACGAGGAATTAGGAGTAAATTAGACAGTTTTGATTTAACCATATGACCTGAGCAGAAATCAGCTATTTATTGGACATTCCACTCCAACCCATTCTTTGCCATTCTACTGAGCCATTTAGGCCCTTTCCTTTGAGACTTTGCCGTTTGTTCGTCCTGATACTCTAAACCACCCTTTACTTATTCCTTACCTGATACTCATATCTCCTCTATATGAGGGGAGTTCTTGTTCCTCAGCTATGCAATACAGAGGCTTTGCCCTGTCCTATCTTTGCTGATGGTGAAAACGACTGATGGCCTGAGGACAAAGACTGACGCTGTTTGCTGATCCGTTGGATGGGTAACTATCTGATGAAAATTGTAATTGTCGGCTTGCCTTTTCTTTCTCGGTACCAACTGCTCTTTGATAGAGGCCATAGTTAGATGTTTTCCAAATTTGTGTTTGCTAAATTGTTTTGCATGAAGCCCAACATGCTGATGCTAATTTGAGGTTAGTTAAGGTGTTCACTAAAATCTGACGCAAATAGACAAATTACTGAGTTCTTGCTTTTTTGAATCATGCACTACTGAGACTTTGCTAAGTTGGTTCTTATTAATGATGTGTTAATACTGAGTGAATATTCTCCATGCATTGATTAATTGCATTTCTAATTGCAAATCTGAAGAGTTACTAATGAGATGAATTGCCGATGAGATTAACAGAAATGACTTTAGATTGTAACCAATAGGGAAATAAGTATCCTAACACTTAACTAAATTGGTGTTTTTATTCATGACTGAAAGGTCATGGTGTGTTCACTTTATTGACTCTCATTAAAGGTTATTGATTAGCATGATGATTAGTTATTGCGATTGTTGTTGAGATATTGATCCATTGATTTGTGACGCCAAAAGACATCTCGTACTGGGAAGTCCCCGAACGTAGTCCAAAAGGTTCATCGACCTAGGCGTGTCTCCTTCTAAGTTTACTTATCAAGGCCGTGATGCGCTATCACTAATAAAAAGTCATCTGATCTGTTGCTGCTGAGTCATCGTCAACGAAAACCACCAAGATATTACTTCAATGTGGTGTAATTACGACTGCCTCAGTTTTATGCGTTACGTGAGCAGTCGGATAGCAATTTATTTAGCGCAAAAATATTTCTTGTTTATGCACGTACGTTTTTAAACTGAAGTGTCAAAGCTGTAGCGGCAATACTCCCAGTTTAGGCGGTTTTATAAACTAAGTTTTACTTTCTCCTACTTAAAACGATTTGCAGAACAATGCACATTAAATGGGAAGGCAGTTTTCCTTATTTGTGTACTATTTGCTGCCTAATGTTGACATGTAAGCACCCCAACAATGAATGACACCTAGAGACTCGAAAGCACCATACCAGTAATATATTTGTATGAAATTGCACTTTAAATCCACGTACAATTGAAATAAAGCAATCTTAGCTCATTTGAGGGTAGTGTGACAGTAGATCACATATGGATAGAACACGTTTGGAATGTGTAATTTTCATGATTCCATTACATATATGATATAAATTCAAGCTGAAGTAGGGAAGGACAACAAGGTCATTTAGAGCAAAGCTGAAGACAACAAGTTGCCATAACAATCTGTAAATATATGCTCTTTATTATGTGTGGACAACTATCACCTCATAGAACACATTTCGGCTACTATATTTTTTCCTCCTGAAAACTGACCTTTACACGACAAGGTGGCCGAGTGGTTAAGGCAATGGATTGCTAATCCATTGTGCTCTGCATGCGTTGGTTCGAATCCCACCCTTGTCGGTTTATTATTGTGTGTTTACTTTTTAATATGCGGTATGTCTGGTTTAACCCTATTTTATGTGAAAGTTAAATTACGTATCCCATGGTATTTCCGACGGTACAATGCCTCGGTTTGGAAACACCGCTCAGCTGAGCACTGTGCTTAGGCATTACTGTAAACAGCGCCGGCCGGGTTCTGTGCATGAATCACAAATTCTATCCTCAGGCGGAGGGTTGTTAAGTTGGGGGACGTAGAAGTTTGCAATATATTGTGTAATGAAACTGCATAGAAAATATGTTAATGTAGAAATAATGCACGCGTTTAAAATGTGCCCACGGGGAGTGGCTACCAATGTATATGAAGACTAATGAAAGTTATTATTGCTGAATTAATTATGTACTGATGTTTTGAACTTGTATTAACATATCAAAATTGGAGTTATGTATTAGGAGTTTGTACATTAAGCACTAGGCCTTAGTTTAGCGAGGGTCTGGGCCTACATGCCTGGTCTCATATTAAACTGTATTTTTCTAACGTGCAATGTGCTGTTTTCCTGAAGGACACGAAACTGTACTTTTCCAGAAGCTAGAGATGTGTGTAGCTGTAGTAAATTCTTTCTCATGACACCCGACTTGCTCAAGGAGACATTCTTGCTGAATGCAACAGTGTAATTCGTAACAGGTGCAAGGTTGCCTGGAGTAGGAGAAAACAATGGAACTACTGACTGGTGCGTAAAGTGTAACTTTTCTTACCTGACATTCCAACCGATGAAGACATCAATAACATGGGCCAATCAACGACATGTGAACTATGGTTTGTGGAAAATTCCAGTGAAATGCGTGAATAATTATTGGACAGAGATAACGATGCACAAATTATTATCCAACGAGGAATTAGGAGTAAATTAGACAGTTTTGATTTAACCATATGACCTGAGCAGAAATCAGCTATTTCTTGGACATTCCACTCCAACCCATTCTTTGCCATTCTACTGAGCCATTTAGGCCATTTCCTTTGAGACTTTGCCGTTTGTTCGTCCTGATACTCTAAACCACCCTTTACTTATTCCTTACCTGATACTCATATCTCCTCTATATGAGAGGAGTTCTTGTTCCTCAGCTATGCAATACAGAGGCTTTGCCCTGTCCTATCTTTGCTGATGGTGAAAACGACTGATGCCCTGAGGACAAAAAATGACGCTGTTTGCTGATCCGTTGGATGGGTAACTATCTGATGAAAATTGTAATTGTCGGCTTGCCTTTTCTTTCTCGGTACCAACTGCTCTTTGATAGAGGCCATAGTTAGATGTTTTCCAAATTTGTGTTTGCTAAATTGTTTTGCATGAAGCCCAACATGCTGATTCTAATTTGAGGTTAGTTAAGGTGTTCACTAAAATCTGACGCAAATAGACAAATTACTGAGTTCTTGCTTTTTTGAATCATGCACTACTGAGACTTTGCTAAGTTGGTTCTTATTAATGATGTGTTAATACTGAGTGAATATTCTCCATGCATTGATTAATTGCATTTCTAATTGCAAATCTGAAGAGTTACTAATGAGATGAATTGCCGATGAGATTAACAGAAATGACTTTAGATTGTAACCAATAGGGAAATAAGTATCCTAACACTTAACTAAATTGGTGTTTTTATTCATGACTGAAAGGTCATGGTGTGTTCACTTTATTGACTCTCATTAAAGGTTATTGATTAGCATGATGATTAGTTATTGCGATTGTTGTTGAGATATTGATCCATTGATTTGTGATGCCAAAAGACATCTCGTACTGGGAAGTCCCCGAACGTAGTCCAAAAGGTTCATCGACCTAGGCGTGTCTCCTTGTAAGTTTACTTATCAAGGCCGTGATGCGCTATCACTAATAAAAAGTCATCTGATCTGTTGCTGCTGAGTCATCGTCAACGAAAACCACCAAGATATTACTTCAATGTGGTGTAATTACGACTGCCTCAGTTTTATGCGTTACGTGAGCAGTCGGACAGCAATTTATTTAGCGCAAAAATATTTCTTGTTGATGCACGTACGTTTTTAAACTGAAGTGTCAAAGCTGTAGCGGCAATACTCCCAGTTTAGGCGGTTTTATAAACTAAGTTTTACTTTCTCCTACTTAAAACGTTTTGCAGAACAATGCACATTAAATGGGAAGGCAGTTTTCCTTATTTGTGTACTATTTGCTGCCTAATGTTGACATGTAAGCACCCCAACAATGAATGACACCTAGAGACTCGAAAGCACCATACCAGTAAAATATTTGTATGAAATTGCACTTTAAATCCACGTACAACTGAAATAAAGCAATCTTAGCTCATTTGAGGGTAGTGTGACAGTAGATCACATATGGATAGAACACGTTTGGAATGTGTAATTTTCATGATTCCATTACATATATCATATAAATTCAAGCTGAAGTAGGGAAGGACAACAAGGTCATTTAGAGCAAAGCTGAAGACAACAAGTTGCCATAACAATCTGTAAATATATGCTCTTTATTATGTGTGGACAACTGTCACCGCATAGAACACATTTCGGCTACTATATTTTTTCCTCCTGAAAACTGACCTTTACACGACAAGGTGGCCGAGTGGTTAAGGCGATGGACTGCTAATCCATTGTGCTCTGCATGCGTGGGTTCGAATCCCACCCTTGTCGGTTTATTATTGTGTGTTTACTTTTTAATATGCGGTATGTCTGGTTTAACCCTATTTGATGTGAAAGTTAAATTACGTATCCCATGGTATTTCCGACAGTACAATGCCTCGGTTTGGAAACACCGCTCAGGTGAGCACTGTGCTTAGGCATTACTGTAAACAGCGCCGGCCGGGTTCTGTGCATGAATCACAAATTCTTTCCTCAGGCGGAGGGTTGTTAAGTTGGGGGACATAGAAGTTTGCAATATATTGTGTAATGAAACTGCATAGAAAATGTGTTAATGTAGAAATAATGCACGCGTTTGAAATGTGCCCACGGGGAGTGGCTACCAATGTATATGAAGACTAATGAAAGTTATTAATGCTGAATTAATTATGTACTGATGTTTTGAACTTGTATTAACATATCAAAATTGGAGTTATGTATTAGGAGTTTGTACATTAAGCACTAGGCCTTAGTTTAGCGAGGGTCTGGGCCTACATGCCTGGTCTCATATTAAACTGTGTTTTTCTAACGTGCAATGTGCTGTTTTCCTGAAGGACACGAAACTGTACTTTTCCAGAAGCTAGAGATGTGTGTAGCTGTAGTAAATTCTTTCTCATGGGACCCGACTTGCTCAAGGAGACATTCTTGCTGAATGCAACAGTGTAATTCGTAACAGGTGCAAGGTTGCCTGGAGTAGGAGAAAACAATGGAACTACTGACTGGTGCGTAAAGTGTAACTTTTCTTACCTGACATTCCAACCGATGAAGACGTCAATAACATGGGCCAATCAAGGACATGTGAACTATGGTTTGTGGAAAATTCTGGTGAAATGCGTGAATAATTATTGGACAGAGATAACGATGCACAAATTATTATCCAACGAGGAATTAGGAGTAAATTAGACAGTTTTGATTTAACCATATGAACTGAGCAGAAATCAGCTATTTATTGGACATTCCACTCCAACCCATTCTTTGCCATTCTACTGAGCCATTTAGGCCATTTCCTTTGAGACTTTGCTGTTTGTTCGTCCTGATACTCTAAACCACCCTTTACTTATTCCTTACCTGATACTCATATCTCCTCTATATGAGGGGAGTTCTTGTTCCTCAGCTATGCAATACAGAGGCTTTGCCCTGTCCTATCTTTGCTGATGGTGAAAACGACTGATGGCCTGAGGACAAAGACTGACGCTGTTTGCTGATCCGTTTGATGGGTAACTATCTGATGAAAATTGTAATTGTCGGCTTGCCTTTTCTTTCTCGGTACCAACTGCTCTTTGATAGAGGCCATAGTTAGATCTTTTCCAAATTTGTGTTTGCTAAATTGTTTTGCATGAAGCCCAACATGCTGATGCTAATTTGAGGTTAGTTAAGGTGTTCACTAAAATCTGACGCAAATAGATAAATCACTGAGTTCTTGCTTTTTTGAATCATGCACTACTGAGACTTTGCTAAGTTGGTTCTTATTAATGATGTGTTAATACTGAGTGAATATTCTCCATGCATTGATTAATTGCATTTCTAATTGCAAATCTGAAGAGTTACTAATGAGATGAATTGCCGATGAGATTAACAGAAATGACTTTAGATTGTAACCAATAGGGAAATAAGTATCCTAACACTTAACTAAATTGGTGTTTTTATTCATGACTGAAAGGTCATGGTGTGTTCACTTTATTGACTCTCATTAAAGGTTATTGATTAGCATGATGATTAGTTATTGCGATTGTTGTTGAGATATTGATCCATTGATTTGTGATGCCAAAAGACATCTCGTACTGGGAAGTCCCCGAACGTAGTCCAAAAGGTTCATCGACCTAGGCGTGTCTCCTTCTAAGTTTACTTATCAAGGCCGTGATGCGCTATCACTAATAAAACGTCATCTGATCTGTTGCTGCTGAGTCATCGTCAACGAAAACCACCAAGATATTACTTCAATGTGGTGTAATTACGACTGCCTCAGTTTTATGCGTTACGTGAGCAGTCGGATAGCAATTTATTTAGCGCAAAAATATTTCTTGTTTATGCACGTGCGTTTTTAAACTGAAGTGTCAAAGCTGTAGCGGCAATACTCCCAGTTTAGGCGGTTTTATAAACTAAGTTTTACTTTCTCCTACTTAAAACGATTTGCAGAACAATGCACATTAAATGGGAAGGCAGTTTTCCTTATTTGTGTACTATTTGCTGCCTAATGTTGACATGTAAGCACCCCAACAATGAATGACACCTAGAGACTCGAAAGCACCATACCAGTAATATATTTGTATGAAATTGCACTTTAAATCCACGTACAACTGAAATAAAGCAATCTTAGCTCATTTGAGGGTAGTGTGACAGTAGATCACATATGGATAGAACACGTTTGGAATGTGTAATTTTCATGATTCCATTACATATATGATATAAATTCAAGCTGAAGTAGGGAAGGACAACAAGGTCATTTAGAGCAAAGCTGAAGACAACAAGTTGCCATAACAATCTGTAAATATATGCTCTTTATTATGTGTGGACAACTATCACCTCATAGAACACATTTCGGCTACTATATTTTTTCCTCCTGAAAACTGACCTTTACACGACAAGGTGGCCGAGTGGTTAAGGCAATGGACTGCTAATCCATTGTGCTCTGCATGCGTTGGTTCGAATCCCACCCTTGTCGGTTTATTATTGTGTGTTTACTTTTTAATATGCGGTATGTCTGGTTTAACCCTATTTTATGTGAAAGTTAAATTACGTATCCCATGGTATTTCCGACGGTACAATGCCTCGGTTTGGAAACACCGCTCAGGTGAGCACTGTGCTTAGGCATTACTGTAAACAGCGCCGGCCGGGTTCTGTGCATGAATCACAAATTCTATCCTCAGGCGGAGGGTTGTTAAGTTGGGGGACGTAGAAGTTTGCAATATATTGTGTAATGAAACTGCGTAGAAAATGTGTTAATGTAGAAATAATGCACGCGTTTAAAATGTGCCCACAGGGAGTGGCTACCAATGTATACGAAGACTAATGAAAGTTATTATTGCTGAATTAATTATGTACTGATGTTTTGAACTTGTATTAACATATCAAAATTGGAGTTATGTATTAGGAGTTTGTACATTAAGCACTAGCCCTTAGTTTAGCGAGGGTCTGGGCCTACATGCCTGGTCTCATATTAAACTGTATTTTTCTAACGTGCAATGTGCTGTTTTCCTGAAGGACACGAAACTGTACTTTTCCAGAAGCTAGAGATGTGTGTAGCTGTAGTAAATTCTTTCTCATGGGACCCGACTTGCTCAAGGAGACATTCTTGCTGAATGCAACAGTGTAATTCGTAACAGGTGCAAGGTTGTCTGGAGTAGGAAAAAACAATGGAACTACTGACTGGTGCGTAAAGTGTAACTTTTCTTACCTGACATTCCAACCGATGAAGACGTCAATAACATGGGCCAATCAACGACATGTGAACTATGGTTTGTGGAAAATTCCAGTGAAATGCGTGAATAATTATTGGACAGAGATAACGATGCACAAATTATTATCCAACGAGGAATTAGGAGTAAATTAGACAGTTTTGATTTAACCATATGACCTGAGCAGAAATCAGCTATTTATTGGACATTCCACTCCAACCCATTCTTTGCCATTCTACTGAGCCATTTAGGCCATTTCCTTTGAGACTTTGCCGTTTGTTCGTCCTGATACTCTAAACCACCCTTTAGTTATTCCTTACCTGATACTCATATCTCCTCTATATGAGAGGAGTTCTTGTTCCTCAGCTATGCAATACAGAGGCTTTGCCCTGTCCTATCTTTGCTGATGGTGAAAACGACTGATGCCCTGAGGACAAAAACTGACGCTGTTTGCTGATCCGTTGGATGGCTAACTATCTGATGAAAATTGTAATTGTC
This sequence comes from Pleurodeles waltl, assembly GCF_031143425.1. Classification (NCBI taxonomy): domain Eukaryota; kingdom Metazoa; phylum Chordata; class Amphibia; order Caudata; family Salamandridae; genus Pleurodeles; species Pleurodeles waltl. Next base: position 120,995,419 of record NC_090451.1, on the reverse strand, counting down.
GGCTTGCCTTTTCTTTCTCGGTACCAACTGCTCTTTGATAGAGGCCATAGTTAGATGTTTTCCAAATTTGTGTTTGCTAAATTGTTTTGCATGAAGCCCAACATGCTGATTCTAATTTGAGGTTAGTTAAGGTGTTCACTAAAATCTGACGCAAATAGACAAATTACTGAGTTCTTGCTTTTTTGAATCATGCACTACTGAGACTTTGCTAAGTTGGTTCTTATTAATGATGTGTTAATACTGAGTGAATATTCTCCATGCATTGATTAATTGCATTTCTAATTGCAAATCTGAAGAGTTACTAATGAGATGAATTGCCGATGAGATTAACAGAAATGACTTTAGATTGTAACCAATAGGGAAATAAGTATCCTAACACTTAACTAAATTGGTGTTTTTATTCATGACTGAAAGGTCATGGTGTGTTCACTTTATTGACTCTCATTAAAGGTTATTGATTAGCATGATGATTAGTTATTGCGATTGTTGTTGAGATATTGATCCATTGATTTGTGATGCCAAAAGACATCTCGTACTGGGAAGTCCCCGAACGTAGTCCAAAAGGTTCATCGACCTAGGCGTGTATCCTTGTAAGTTTACTTATCAAGGCCGTGATGCGCTATCACTAATAAAAAGTCATCTGATCTGTTGCTGCTGAGTCATCGTCAACGAAAACCACCAAGATATTACTTCAATGTGGTGTAATTACGACTGCCTGAGTTTTATGCGTTACGTGAGCAGTTGGACAGCAATTTATTTAGCGCAAAAATATTTCTTGTTGATGCACGTACGTTTTTAAACTGAAGTGTCAAAGCTGTAGCGGCAATACTCCCAGTTTAGGCGGTTTTATAAACTAAGTTTTACTTTCTCCTACTTAAAACGTTTTGCAGAACAATGCACATTAAATGGGAAGGCAGTTTTCCTTATTTGTGTACTATTTGCTGCCTAATGTTGACATGTAAGCACCCCAACAATGAATGACACCTAGAGACTCGAAAGCACCATACCAGTAAAATATTTGTATGAAATTGCACTTTAAATCCACGTACAACTGAAATAAAGCAATCTTAGCTCATTTGAGGGTAGTGTGACAGTAGATCACATATGGATAGAACACGTTTGGAATGTGTAATTTTCATGATTCCATTACATATATCATATAAATTCAAGCTGAAGTAGGGAAGGACAACAAGGTCATTTAGAGCAAAGCTGAAGACAACAAGTTGCCATAACAATCTGTAAATATATGCTCTTTATTATGTGTGGACAACTATCACCGCAAAGAACACATTTCGGCTACTATATTTTTTCCTCCTGAAAACTGACCTTTACACGACAAGGTGGCTGAGTGGTTAAGGCGATGGACTGCTAATCCATTGTGCTCTGCATGCGTGGGTTCGAATCCCACCCTTGTCGGTTTATTATTGTGTGTTTACTTTTTAATATGCGGTATGTCTGGTTTAACCCTATTTTATGTGAAAGTTAAATTACGTATCCCATGGTATTTCCGACAGTACAATGCCTCGGTTTGGAAACACCGCTCAGGTGAGCACTGTGCTTAGGCATTACTGTAAACAGCGCCGGCCGGGTTCTGTGCATCAATCACAAATTCTTTCCTCAGGCGGAGGGTTGTTAAGTTGGGGGACATAGAAGTTTGCAATATATTGTGTAATGAAACTGCATAGAAAATGTGTTAATGTAGAAATAATGCACGCGTTTGAAATGTGCCCACGGGGAGTGGCTACCAATGTATATGAAGACTTATGAAAGTTATTAATGCTGAATTAATTATGTACTGATGTTTTGAACTTGTATTAACATATCAAAATTGGAGTTATGTATTAGGAGTTTGTACATTAAGCACTAGGCCTTAGTTTAGCGAGGGTCTGGGCCTACATGCCTGGTCTCATATTAAACTGTGTTTTTCTAACGTGCAATGTGCTGTTTTCCTGAAGGACACGAAACTGTACTTTTCCAGAAGCTAGAGATGTGTGTAGCTGTAGTAAATTCTTTCTCATGGGACCCGACTTGCTCAAGGAGACATTCTTGCTGAATGCAACAGTGTAATTCGTAACAGGTGCAAGGTTGCCTGGAGTAGGAGAAAACAATGGAACTACTGACTGGTGCGTAAAGTGTAACTTTTCTTACCTGACATTCCAACCGATGAAGACGTCAATAACATGGGCCAATCAAGGACATGTGAACTATGGTTTGTGGAAAATTCTGGTGAAATGCGTGAATAATTATTGGACAGAGATAACGATGCACAAATTATTATCCAACGAGGAATTAGGAGTAAATTAGACAGTTTTGATTTAACCATATGACCTGAGCAGAAATCAGCTATTTATTGGACATTCCACTCCAACCCATTCTTTGCCATTCTACTGAGCCATTTAGGCCATTTCCTTTGAGACTTTGCCGTTTGTTCGTCCTGATACTCTAAACCACCCTTTACTTATTCCTTACCTGATACTCATATCTCCTCTATATGAGGGGAGTTCTTGTTCCTCAGCTATGCAATACAGAGGCTTTGCCCTGTCCTATCTTTGCTGATGGTGAAAACGACTGATGGCCTGAGGACAAAGACTGACGCTGTTTGCTGATCCGTTGGATGGGTAACTATCTGATGAAAATTGTAATTGTCGGCTTGCCTTTTCTTTCTCGGTACCAACTGCTCTTTGATAGAGGCCATAGTTAGATGTTTTCCAAATTTGTGTTTGCTAAATTGTTTTGCATGAAGCCCAACATGCTGATGCTAATTTGAGGTTAGTTAAGGTGTTCACTAAAATCTGACGCAAATAGACAAATCACTGAGTTCTTGCTTTTTTGAATCATGCACTACTGAGACTTTGCTAAGTTGGTTCTTATTAATGATGTGTTAATACTGAGTGAATATTCTCCATGCATTGATTAATTGCATTTCTAATTGCAAATCTGAAGAGTTACTAATGAGATGAATTGCCGATGAGATTAACAGAAATGACTTTAGATTGTAACCAATAGGGAAATAAGTATCCTAACACTTAACTAAATTGGTGTTTTTATTCATGACTGAAAGGTCATGGTGTGTTCACTTTATTGACTCTCATTAAAGGTTATTGATTAGCATGATGATTAGTTATTGCGATTGTTGTTGAGATATTGATCCATTGATTTGTGATGCCAAAAGACATCTCGTACTGGGAAGTCCCCGAACGTAGTCCAAAAGGTTCATCGACCTAGGCGTGTCTCCTTCTAAGTTTACTTATCAAGGCCGTGATGCGCTATCACTAATAAAACGTCATCTGATCTGTTGCTGCTGAGTCATCGTCAACGAAAACCACCAAGATATTACTTCAATGTGGTGTAATTACGACTGCCTCAGTTTTATGCGTTACGTGAGCAGTCGGATAGCAATTTATTTAGCGCAAAAATATTTCTTGTTTATGCACGTACGTTTTTAAACTGAAGTGTCAAAGCTGTAGCGGCAATACTCCCAGTTTAGGCGGTTTTATAAACTAAGTTTTACTTTCTCCTACTTAAAACGATTTGCAGAACAATGCACATTAAATGGGAAGGCAGTTTTCCTTATTTGTGTACTATTTGCTGCCTAATGTTGACATGTAAGCACCCCAACAATGAATGACACCTAGAGACTCGAAAGCACCATACCAGTAATATATTTGTATGAAATTGCACTTTAAATCCACGTACAACTGAAATAAAGCAATCTTAGCTCATTTGAGGGTAGTGTGACAGTAGATCACATATGGATAGAACACGTTTGGAATGTGTAATTTTCATGATTCCATTACATATATGATATAAATTCAAGCTGAAGTAGGGAAGGACAACAAGGTCATTTAGAGCAAAGCTGAAGACAACAAGTTGCCATAACAATCTGTAAATATATGCTCTTTATTATGTGTGGACAACTATCACCTCATAGAACACATTTCGGCTACTATATTTTTTCCTCCTGAAAACTGACCTTTACACGAAAAGGTGGCCGAGTGGTTAAGGCAATGGACTGCTAATCCATTGTGCTCTGCATGCGTTAGTTCGAATCCCACCCTTGTGGGTTTATTATTGTGTGTTTACTTTTTAATATGCGGAATGTCTGGTTTAACCCTATTTTATGTGAAAGTTAAATTACGTATCCCATGGTATTTCCGACGGTACAATGCCTCGGTTTGGAAACATCGCTCAGGTGAGCACTGTGCTTAGGCATTACTGTAAACAGCGCCGGCCGGTTTCTGTGCATGAATCACAAATTCTATCCTCAGGCGGAGGGTTGTTAAGTTGGGGGACGTAGAAGTTTGCAATATATTGTGTAATGAAACTGCATAGAAAATGTGTTAATGTAGAAATAATGCACGCGTTTAAAATGTGCCCACGGGGAGTGGCTACCAATGTATACGAAGACTAATGAAAGTTATTATTGCTGAATTAATTATGTACTGATGTTTTGAACTTGTATTAACATATCAAAATTGGAGTTATGTATTAGGAGTTTGTACATTAAGCACTAGGCCTTAGTTTAGCGAGGGTCTGGGCCTACATGCCTGGTCTCATATTAAACTGTATTTTTCTAAAGTGCAATGTGCTGTTTTCCTGAAGGACACGAAACTGTACTTTTCCAGAAGCTAGAGATGTGTGTAGCTGTAGTAAATTCTTTCTCATGGGACCCGACTTGCTCAAGGAGACATTCTTGCTGAATGCAACAGTGTAATTCGTAACAGGTGCAAGGTTGCCTGGAGTAGGAGAAAACAATGGAACTACTGACTGGTGCGTAAAGTGTAACTTTTCTTACCTGACATTCCAACCGATGAAGACGTCAATAACATGGGCCAATCAACGACATGTGAACTATGGTTTGTGGAAAATTCCAGTGAAATGCGTGAATAATTATTGGACAGAGATAACGATGCACAAATTATTATCCAACGAGGAATTAGGAGTAAATTAGACAGTTTTGATTTAACCATATGACCTGAGCAGAAATCAGCTATTTATTGGACATTCCACTCCAACCCATTCTTTGCCATTCTACTGAGCCATTTAGGCCAATTCCTTTGAGACTTTGCCGTTTGTTCGTCCTGATACTCTAAACCACCCTTTACTTATTCCTTACCTGATACTCATATCTCCTCTATATGAGAGGAGTTCTTGTTCCTCAGCTATGCAATACAGAGGCTTTGCTCTGTCCTATCTTTGCTGATGGTGAAAACGACTGATGCCCTGAGGACAAAAACTGACGCTGTTTGCTGATCCGTTGGATGGGTAACTATCTGATGAAAATTGTAATTGTCGGCTTGCCTTTTCTTTCTCGGTACCAACTGCTCTTTGATAGAGGCCATAGTTAGATGTTTTCCAAATTTGTGTTTGCTAAATTGTTTTGCATGAAGCCCAACATGCTGATTCTAATTTGAGGTTAGTTAAGGTGTTCACTAAAATCTGACGCAAATAGACAAATTACTGAGTTCTTGCTTTTTTGAATCATGCACTACTGAGACTTTGCTAAGTTGGTTCTTATTAATGATGTGTTAATACTGAGTGAATATTCTCCATGCATTGATTAATTGCATTTCTAATTGCAAATCTGAAGAGTTACTAATGAGATGAATTGCCGATGAGATTAACAGAAATGACTTTAGATTGTAACCAATAGGGAAATAAGTATCCTAACACTTAACTAAATTGGTGTTTTTATTCATGACTGAAAGGTCATGGTGTGTTCACTTTATTGACTCTCATTAAAGGTTATTGATTAGCATGATGATTAGTTATTGCGATTGTTGGTGAGATATTGATCCATTGATTTGTGATGCCAAAAGACATCTCGTACTGGGAAGTCCCCGAACGTAGTCCAAAAGGTTCATCGACCTAGGCGTGTCTCCTTGTAAGTTTACTTATCAAGGCCGTGATGCGCTATCACTAATAAAAAGTCATCTGATCTGTTGCTGCTGAGTCATCATCAATGAAAACCACCAAGATATAACTTCAATGTGGTGTAATTACGACTGCCTCAGTTTTATGCGTTACGTGAGCAGTCGGACAGCAATTTATTTAGCGCAAAAATATTTCTTGTTGATGCACGTACGTTTTTAAACTGAAGTGTCAAAGCTGTAGCGGCAATACTCCCAGTTTAGGCGGTTTTATAAACTAAGTTTTACTTTCTTCTACTTAAAACATTTTGCAGAACAATGCACATTAAATGGGAAGGCAGTTTTCCTTATTTGTGTACTATTTGCTGCCTAATGTTGACATGTAAGCACCCCAACAATGAATGACACCTAGAGACTCGAAAGCACCATACCAGTAAAATATTTGTATGAAATTGCACTTTAAATCCACCTACAACTGAAATAAAGCAATCTTAGCTCATTTGAGGGTAGTGTGACAGTAGATCACATATGGATAGAACACGTTTGGAATGTGTCATTTTCATGATTCCATTACATATATCATACAAATTCAAGCTGAAGTAGGGAAGGACAACAAGGTCATTTAGAGCAAAGCTGAAGACAACAAGTTGCCATAACAATCTGTAAATATATGCTCTTTATTATGTGTGGACAACTATCACCTCATAGAACACATTTCGGCTACTATATTTTTTCCTCCTGAAAACTGACCTTCACACGACAAGGTGGCCGAGTGGTTAAGGTGATGGACGGCTAATCCATTGTGCTCTGCATGCGTGGGTTCGAATCACACACTTGTCGGTTTATTATTGTGTGTTTACTTTTTAATATGCCTTATGTCTGGTTTAACCCTATTTTATGTGAAAGTTAAATTACGTATCCCATGGTATTTCCGACAGTACAATGCCTCGGTTTGGAAACACCGCTCAGGTGAGCACTGTGCTTAGGCATTACTGTAAACAGCGCCGGCCGGGTTCTGTGCGTGAATCACAAATTCTTTCCTCAGGCGGAGGGTTGTTAAGTTGGGGGACGTAGAAGTTTGCCATATATTGTGTAATGAAACTGCATAGAAAATGTGTTAATGTAGAAATAATGCACGCGTTTAAAATGTGCCCACGGGGAGTGGCTACCAATGTATACGAAGTCAAATGAAAGTTATTAATGCTGAATTAATTATGTACTGATGTTTTGAACTTGTATTAACATATCAAAATTGGAGTTATGTATTAGGAGTTTGTACATTAAGCACTAGGCCATAGTTTAGCGAGGGTCTGGGCCTACATGCCTGGTCTCATATTAAACTGTGTTTTTCTAACGTGCAATGTGCTGTTTTCCTGAAGGACACGAAACTGTACTTTTCCAGAAGCTAGAGATGTGTGTAGCTGTAGTAAATTCTTTCTCATGGGACCCGACTTGCTCAAGGAGACATTCTTGCTGAATGCAACAGTGTAATTCTTAACAGGTGCAAGGTTGCCTGGAGTAGGAGAAAACAATGGAACTACTGACTGGTGCGTAAAGTGTAACTTTTCTTACCTGACATTCCAACCGATGAAGACGTCAATAACATGGGCCAATCAAGGACATGTGAACTATGGTTTGTGGAAAATTCTGGTGAAATGCGTGAATAATTATTGGACAGAGATAACGATGCACAAATTATTATCCAACGAGGAATTAGGAGTAAATTAGACAGTTTTGATTTAACCATATGACCTGAGCAGAAATCAGCTATTTATTGGACATTCCACTCCAACCCATTCTTTGCCATTCTACTGAGCCTTTAGGCCATTTCCTTTGAGACTTTGCCGTTTGTTCGTCCTGATACTCTAAACCACCCTTTACTTATTCCTTACCTGATACTCATATCTCCTCTATATGAGGGGAGTTCTTGTTCCTCAGCTATGCAATACAGAGGCTTTGCCCTGTCCTATCTTTGCTGATGGTGAAAACGACTGATGCCCTGAGGACAAAGACTGACGCTGTTTGCTGATCCGTTGGATGGGTAACTATCTGATGAAAATTGTAATTGTCGGCTTGCCTTTTCTTTCTCGGTACCAACTGCTCTTTGATAGAGGCCATAGTTAGATGTTTTCCAAATTTGAGTTTGCTAAATTGTTTTGCATGAAGCCCAACATGCTGATGCTAATTTGAGGTTAGTTAAGGTGTTCACTAAAATCTGACGCAAATAGACAAATTACTGAGTTCTTGCTTTTTTGAATCATGCACTACTGAGACTTTGCTAAGTTGGTTCTTATTAATGATGTGTTAATACTGAGTGAATATTCTCCATGCATTGATTAATTGCATTTCTAATTGCAAATCTGAAGAGTTACTAATGAGATGAATTGCCGATGAGATTAACAGAAATGACTTTAGATTGTAACCAATAGGGAAATAAGTATCCTAACACTTAACTAAATTGGTGTTTTTATTCATGACTGAAAGGTCATGGTGTGTTCACTTTATTGACTCTCATTAAAGGTTATTGATTAGCATGATGATTAGTTATTGCGATTGTTGTTGAGATATTGATCCATTGATTTGTGATGCCAAAAGACATCTCGTACTGGGAAGTCTGCGAACGTAGTCCAAAAGGTTCATCGACCTAGACGCGTCTCCTTGTAAGTTTACTTATCAAGGCCGTGATGCGCTATCACTAATAAAAAGTCATCTGATCTGTTGCTGCTGAGTCATCGTCAATGAAAACCACCAAGATATTACTTCAATGTGGTGTAATTACGACTGCCTCAGTTTTATGCGTTACGTGAGCAGTCGGACAGCAATTTATTTAGCGCAAAAATATTTCATGTTGATGCACATACGTTTTTAACCCCTTCGCTGCCAGGCCTTTTCCCCCTCCTGTGCCAGGCCTTTTTTTGCCTATTCGGGGCAGTTCGCGCTTAGGCCCTCATAACTTTTTGTCCACATAAGCTAACCAAGCCAAATTTGCGTCCTTTTTTTCCAACATCCTAGGGATTCTAAAGGTACCCAGACTTTGTGGGTTCCCCTGAAGGAGGCCAAGAAATTGGCCAAAATACAGTGAAATTTTCGTTTTTTTCAAAAAAATTGGAAAAAGTGGCTGCAGAAGGAGGCTTGTGGTTTTTCCCCTGAAAATGGCATCAACAAAGGGTTTGTGGTGCTAAACTCAGCAGCTTCCCAGCTTTCAGGAACAGGCAGACTTGAATCAGAAAACCCAATTTTTCAACACAATTGTGGCATTTTACTGGGGCATACCCCATTTGTGCAATTTTTTGTGCTTTCAGCCTCCTTCCAGTCAGTGACAGGAATGGTCATGAAACCAATGCTGGATCCCAGAAACCTAAACATTTCTGAAAAGTAGACAAAATTCTGAATTCAGCAAGGGGTCATTTGTGTAGATCCTACAAGGGTTTCCTACAGAAAATAACAGCTGAAAAAGAAAAATATTGAAATTGAGGTGAAAAAAACATAAATTTTTCTCTACGTTTTACTCTGTAACTTTTCCCTGCAATGTCAGATTATCGAAAGCAATATACCGTTACGTCTGCTGGACTCCTCTGGTTGCGGGGATATATAGGGTTTGTAGGTTCATCAAGAACCCGAGGAACCCAGAGCCAATAAATGAGCTGCACCCTGCAGTGCGTTTTCATTCTATACCGGGTATACAGCAATTCATTTGCTGAAATATAAGGAGTAAAAAATTGCTATCAAGAAAACCTTTGCATTTCCAAAAAGGGCACAAGATAAGGTGTTGAGGAGCAGTGGTTATTTGCACATCTCTGAATTCCGGGGTGACCATAGTAGCACGTGAATTACAGGGAATTTCTCAAATAGATGTCTTTTTTACACACACTCCTATATTTGGAAGGAAAAAATGTAGAGAAAGACAAGGGGCAATAGTACTTGTTTTGCTAATCTATGTTCCCCCAAGTCTCCCGATAAAAATGGTACCTCACTTGTGTGGGTAGGCCTAGCGCCCGCGACAGGATATGCCCCAAAACACAACGTGGACACATCACAGAAAACAGAGCTGTTTTTAGCAAAGTGACTACCTGTAGATTTTGGCCTCTAGCTCAGCCGCCACCTAGGGAAACCTACCAAACCTGTACATTTCTGAAAACTAGAGACCTAGGGGAATCCAAGGAGGGGTGACTGGCGGGGCTCGGACCTGGTTCTGTTACCCAGAATCCTTTGCAAACCTAAAAAATTGGCTAAAAAAACACATGTTCCTCACATTTCTGTGGCAGAAAGTTCTGGAATCTGAGAGAAGGCACAAATTTCCTTCCACCCAGCGTTCCCCCACGTCTCCCGATAAAAATGATACCTCACTTGCGTGGGTAGGCCTAGCGCCCGCGACAGGATATGCCCCAAAACACAACGTGGACATATCACAGAAAACAGAGCTGTTTTTAGCAAAGTGACTACCTGTAGATTTTGGCCTCTAGCTCAGCCGCCACCTAGGGAAACCTACCAAACCTGTACATTTCTGAAAACTAGAGACCTAGGGGAATCCAAGGTGGGGTGACTGGCGGGGCTCGGACCTGGTTCTGTTACCCAGAATCCTTTGCAAACCTAAAAAATTGGCTAAAAAAACACATGTTCCTCACATTTCTGTGGCAGAAAGTTCTGGAATCTGAGAGGAGCCACAAATTTCCTTCCACCCAGCGTTCCCCCACGTCTCCCGATAAAAATGATACCTCACTTGCGTGGGTAGGCCTAGCGCCCGCGACAGGATATGCCCCAAAACACAACGTGGACATATCACAGAAAACAGAGCTGTTTTTAGCAAAGTGACTACCTGTAGATTTTGGCCTCTAGCTCAGCCGCCACCTAGGGAAACCTACCAAACCTGTACATTTCTGAAAACTAGAGACCTAGGGGAATCCAAGGTGGGGTGACTGGCGGGGCTCGGACCTGGTTCTGTTACCCAGAATCCTTTGCAAACCTAAAAAATTGGCTAAAAAAACACATGTTCCTCACATTTCTGTTGCAGAAAGTTCTGGAATCTGAGAGGAGCCACAAATTTCCTTCCACCCAGCGTTCCCCCACGTCTCCCGATAAAAATGATACCTCACTTGCGTGGGTAGGCCTAGCGCCCGCGACAAGATATGCCCCAAAACACAACGTGGACATATCACAGAAAACAGAGCTGTTTTTAGCAAAGTGACTACCTGTAGATTTTGGCCTCTAGCTCAGCCGCCACCTAGGGAAACCTACCAAACCTGTACATTTCTGAAAACTAGAGACCTAGGGGAATCCAAGGAGGGGTGACTGGCGGGGCTCGGACCTGGTTCTGTTACCCAGAATCCTTTGCAAACCTAAAAAATTGGCTAAAAAAACACATGTTCCTCACATTTCTGTGGCAGAAAGTTCTGGAATCTGAGAGGAGCCACAAATTTCCTTCCACCCAGCGTTCCCCCACGTCTCCCGATAAAAATGATACCTCACTTGCGTGGGTAGGCCTAGCGCCCGCGACAGGATATGCCCCAAAACACAACGTGGACATATCACAGAAAACAGAGCTGTTTTTAGCAAAGTGACTACCTGTAGATTTTGGCCTCTAGCTCAGCCGCCACCTAGGGAAACCTACCAAACCTGTACATTTCTGAAAACTAGAGACCTAGGGGAATCCAAGGAGGGGTGACTGGCGGGGCTCGGACCTGGTTCTGTTACCCAGAATCCTTTGCAAACCTAAAAAATTGGCTAAAAAAACACATGTTCCTCACATTTCTGTTGCAGAAAGTTCTGGAATCTGAGAGGAGCCACAAATTTCCTTCCACCCAGCGTTCCCCCACGTCTCCCGATAAAAATGATACCTCACTTGCGTGGGTAGGCCTAGCGCCCGCGACAAGATATGCCCCAAAACACAACGTGGACATATCACAGAAAACAGAGCTGTTTTTAGCAAAGTGACTACCTGTAGATTTTGGCCTCTAGCTCAGCCGCCACCTAGGGAAACCTACCAAACCTGTACATTTCTGAAAACTAGAGACCTAGGGGAATCCAAGGAGGGGTGACTGGCGGGGCTCGGACCTGGTTCTGTTACCCAGAATCCTTTGCAAACCTAAAAAATTGGCTAAAAAAACACATGTTCCTCACATTTCTGTTGCAGAAAGTTCTGGAATCTGAGAGGAGCCACAAATTTCCTTCCACCCAGCGTTCCCCCACGTCTCCCGATAAAAATGATACCTCACTTGCGTGGGTAGGCCTAGCGCCCGCGACAAGATATGCCCCAAAACACAACGTGGACATATCACAGAAAACAGAGCTGTTTTTAGCAAAGTGACTACCTGTAGATTTTGGCCTCTAGCTCAGCCGCCACCTAGGGAAACCTACCAAACCTGTACATTTCTGAAAACTAGAGACCTAGGGGAATCCAAGGAGGGGTGACTGGCGGGGCTCGGACCTGGTTCTGTTACCCAGAATCCTTTGCAAACCTAAAAAATTGGCTAAAAAAACACATGTTCCTCACATTTCTGTGGCAGAAAGTTCTGGAATCTGAGAGGAGCCACAAATTTCCTTCCACCCAGCGTTCCCCCACGTCTCCCGATAAAAATGATACCTCACTTGCGTGGGTAGGCCTAGCGCCCGCGACAGGATATGCCCCAAAACACAACGTGGACATATCACAGAAAACAGAGCTGTTTTTAGCAAAGTGACTACCTGTAGATTTTGGCCTCTAGCTCAGCCGCCACCTAGGGAAACCTACCAAACCTGTACATTTCTGAAAACTAGAGACCTAGGGGAATCCATGGAGGGGTGACTGGCGGGGCTCGGACCTGGTTCTGTTACCCAGAATCCTTTGCAAACCTCAAAAATTGGCTAAAAAAACACATGTTCCTCACATTTCTGTGGCAGAAAGTTCTGGAATCTGAGAGGAGCCACAAATTTCCTTCCACCCAGCGTTCCCCCACGTCTCCCGATAAAAATGATACCTCACTTGCGTGGGTAGGCCTAGCGCCCGCGACAGGAAACGCCCCAAAGCGCAACGTGGACACAACCAAAATTTTTGAAGAAAACAGTGCCTACCTGTGGATTTTGGCCTGTAGCTCAGCCGGCACCTAGGGAAACCTACCAAACCTGTGCATTTCTGAAAACTAGAGACCTAGGGGAATCCAAGGAGGGGTGACTTGCGGGGCTCGGACCAGGTTTTGTTACCCAGAATCCTTTGCAAACCTCAAAATTTGGCCAAAAAAACACTTTTTCCTCTCATTTCTGTGGCAGAAAGTTCTGGAATCTGAGAGGAGCCACAAATTTCCTTCCACCCACCATTCCCCCAAGTCTCCCGATAAAAATGATACCTCACTTGTGTGGGTGGGCCAGGTGCCTGCAACAGAATAAGGCCCAAAACCTGAAGAGATAGAAGGGAGAGGTATTTTTGCAATATATCATTTTGATGTGTGCACATACGTCCGTGATGTGCCAAACACTAAAATAGTGAAAAGAAACACACTTAGGTTATGTGAAGAAGACCCCTCACCCACCAACCAAGTTGGTGGCATGCTTCATCATCGGGGCCCCACCCGAGGCACCTAGCGTGTCACAGGTGTGCTGCGACGCCTGATTACAGCGGAGCAGGTTTTGTCATTTTTTACAACACATACTGGTTGGATTTGGCACGAGGGTGAGTGATGGTTCAGTGGATCAAATTTTATTAACAAGAGATTTCACAAAAATGAAATGCACTGCTAATAACTGAAAGGCAAAAAAGTGAACCAATGACTCACAGCTCGTGAGCTGTAAAGCCGCGACAAGGCACCAACCGCTTTACAGTCCATTCACACACCTTTCATACATGACACGCACAAGACCATTCACACCGCCAGCCACGGGCCCAGCACATTACAACACTCACATCGACAGACCGCGCCACTCAAGGGCCCATCACTTACATACGCCCACATGCCTGATACAAGAATCACACCAGCTGATGGGAGAGTGGACTGCCGTTTGGCTGGCACCGCCAGCCAAGCGCCACCCCACGCACACCGCCAGCCAAGCGCCACCCCACGCACACCGCCAGCCAAGCGCCACCCCACGCACACCGCAATCACTTTTTTTAATTTATAAACAACAAATAAACTACTAATTATAAAATAGGCACTAAACTACAAACACAAAACCTCAAACTAAATACACGACAGATGCCAACCGTGAAACATATGAAAATATAAAACAGACAGCTTACGCTCACGGTATTTCCCAAAAGTTTTTCCTTGTGTGGTAACTTCTAAAACAGCTGGGCACACACAGCCCAGGCTTTGAAGGGCATTCGGGGCAGTACATCCGGCTCTCCCTCCGGATTGATCTCCGGGCACATACTCTACATTTCTTTGTGGGCATGTCTTTTTTGGGAGTGGGAGGAATGTGATCTGGAAAGTGCCGATCTTTCAATCTATCCACATCCTCCACCACTTCTACTCTAGGAACTCTTGCCGGTTCCACCACAATAAGGCTTTCTATCACCGACTCCTGAAATTTAACAAAAGTCATCCTTGACTCAGGTGAACAATCCTTGTATACAATAAAGGCATTAAAAGTTGCCAAATGAAATAAATGTAGGGCCAACTTTTTATACCACACATACGACTTACGAAGAGCAGTGTAAGGTTCCAACCTCTGATCTACTCTATCAACACCACCCATGTGCCTATTGTAGTCCAAAATGCACGCAGGTTTGCGCACTTCCGCAACCTGACCCCAAACAGCCACAGGGGAAGTACTCTCATCGTGGATGGTCGATAGCATGTACACATCCCTCCTGTCTGAAAATTTCATAGCTAACAGCTCATTATTCCGCAAGGCACTGCACTGTCCCCTCTCAAGTTTTTTACAGACAAGCTCCCTTGGATAGCCTTTGCGGTTAGAACGGATTGTGCCACAAGCAACAGTGTCCACCCTAAACAACTCCTTGAACAACTGCACTCCAGTGTAGAAATTATCTACGTACAAATGGTGACCTTTGTTAAACAGCCGTCTAGCAAGTTCCCACACAATTTTTCCGCTAACTCCAAAAGTGGCCGGACAACCAGGAGGGTCAATACTGGAATCCCTACCAGTGTAGACCCGGAAATTATAAACATATCCTGTACTGCTTTCTGACAGCAGATACAATTTAATCCCATACCGTGCCCTCTTACTAGGGATGTACTGCTTAAAAACTAAACGCCCCTTGAAAAGGACCAAAGACTCGTCCACACTTATCTCTTTGCCTGGAACATAGACCTCTGAAAACCGATCCACAAAATGATCAAGGACAGGCCTAATCTTAAAAAGGCGGTCACAATCAGGGTGATCTCGTGGCAAGGCTAAAGCATTGTCTACAAAATGCAGCATACGAAGAAGAAGCAAATACCGATTACGTGTCATAGTTGCAGGAAATATAGCAGTTGCCATCAAGGGACTAGTAGACCAATAAGAAGCCAGTGACGGCTTCCTGATCAACCCCATCAAAAAAGTCAAACCTAAAAACCTTTTCATCTCTTCCAGATATGTGGGAACCCAATGAGTAGCTCTAGACTGAGGCTTAAGTCTGGCAGCGTTGTCCCGCAAATATTGCTCTGCATACACATTTGTCTGCTCCACAATCTCTTCCAAAAATACATCGTCCATAAACAAGTGAAAGAATTGGACAGGCAGAAAGTTTTCCGTATTAACTCTACACCCTGGGAGACCAGTAAATGCAGGTAACTGTGGCTGCTCCATGTTTGGGGCAATCCAGGTGTCAGGTCTTCCAATGGGAAACCCTGCAGCCCCAGGCTGCTGCACTCTTGGCACATCAATGTCCTCCTCCTCTAACACAGGCCCTTCATCTGCACTGAGAGTAGCTTCCTCATCAGAAGAATGCTCTTGGACAGAAAACTCACTTCCAGAATCTCCTGCTTCCTCCTCTGCCTCAGATGCAGAGTCAGTGTCGTAATCATGGTCTGAAGACGACTCAAAGAGCATGCGAACAACCTGCTGAGCGGTCACTTTGCGGCTAGCCATGATCCTAACAACAAATGGATTGCCAACAACAACTAGCACTAAAATAAGTAATGAACAAAGTGTAGCTTTATCACAAAGAGTTATGTACTACAAAAAACTATACCACACAGTTGCCTGAAATAGCTACTCACCAAGCAACTACTCTGCAATCACCAATGATATCCCACTAAAAAGAAAAAAGCAATTTAGACATATGACAACACAAACACCACTGTGCTCAAATCTAAGGACAATGTCAAACACACAATACTGCATTTAGTACACCACCTACAAACATGTCAACAATACTCCTTTGGAGTAAATTGCGTTCACTTACCTAAAACATGCAACTATGCAAACCACTGGACAACTACTGCCAAAACCTCAAAGATCCACAGCAAAGGAAGCAAAAGCGTTGAACTAGAAGAAAAAGAAGAAATAAATTGTTATAATCACAAATACAAATACTTTGCCAGTTGACAAACACCCCACCACCAAGAACTTAGAAGTTGTCCCTGGTACCTAAGTGGATCCTGCCCCCCTCGGGGTAGATGGGCGTAAAAGAATTGGCCAATCGGACCCCAAGGGGGGCAGAAATGGGCAACACCTCTGTGCCCCCTTTCAGGGGGCGACCCTTCCCCAAAAACACACACAAAAAACGATATCCCTGGTGTCTAGTGGTTTTCGCCCCCCCCTGGGGGCAGATCTGCCGAAAAAACGGCCGATCTGCCCCCAGGGGGGGGCGAAATACAAATAAAAATTGCCCCGGGGGGGGGGGCGACCCTTGCCCAAGGGGTCGCCCCCAAAAACAAACATAAAAAAATATATCCCTGGTGTCTAGTGGTTTTCGCCCCCCCCCTGGGGGCAGATCCGCCGAAAAATCGGCGAATCTGCCCCCAGGGGGGGGCGAAATACAAATAAAAATTGCCCCCGGGGGGGGGGCGACCCTTGCCCAAGGGGTCGCCCCCAAAAACACACACAAAAAACGATATCCCTGGTGTCTAGTGGTTTTCGCCCCCCCCTGGGGGCAGATCCGCCGAAAAAACGGCCGATCTGCCCCCAGGGGGGGGCGAAATACAAATAAAAATTGCCCCCGGGGGGGGCGACCCTTGCCCAAGGGGTCGCCCCCAAAAACAAACATAAAACAATACATCCCTGGTGTCTAGTGGTTTTCGCCCCCCCCCTGGGAGCAGATCCGCCGAAAAAACGGCCGATCTGCCCCCAGGGGGGGGGCGAAATCCAAATAAAAATTGCCCCCGGGGGGGGCGACCCTTGCCCAAGGGGTCGCCCCCAAATTTTGTAAAACAGAAAATCCCTGGTGGCTAGTGGAGATTCCTGCTCCACGATCGCGGGCCCTGCCCGCGATCGTGGAGCAGGAATCTTGAGAAAACAGACACAGGGGGAAAGGAAAAACCCTTTCCTTTCCCCCCATGTCTGTTTTCTCAAACCCCCCGCCCCCCAAAAACGGAGAGGACTCACCTTAGAGCTCCTGCTCCGAAGACGCGCTGGAAGCAAATGGCTTCCAGCGCGCCGGCAACACTCGATGACGTCAGCGCGCTGAGCGCGCGCTGACGTCATCGGATTGCCGTGGGGGGGGGCGGGGGTGGAAGGGGAAGGTCTTCCCCTTCCATCCCCGCCTGGGGGGGGGAAGGGGGGTGCACGGGGGGCGCGCTAGCGCGCCCCCAAGTTCCCCTGTGCCATGGACGAGATGATCTCGTCCAAGGCACAGGGGAACTGTAGCCTTGGACGAGATCATCTCGTCCAAGGCACAGAACAGGTTAAACTGAAGTGTCAAAGCTGTAGCGGCAATACTCCCAGTTTTGGCAGTTTTATAAACTAAGTTTTACTTTCTTCTACTTAAAACGTTTTGCAGAACAATGCACATTAAATGGGAAGGCAGTTTTCCTTATTTGTGTACTATTTGCTGCCTAATGTTGACATGTAAGCACCCCAACAATGAATGACACCTAGAGACTCGAAAGCACCGTACCAGTAAAATATTTGTATGAAATTGCACTTTAAATCCACATACAACTGAAATAAAGCAATCTTAGCTCATTTGAGGGTAGTGTGACAGTAGATCACATATGGATAGAACACGTTTGGAATGTGTAATTTTCATGATTCCATTACATATATCATATAAATTCAAGCTGAAGTAGGGAAGGACAACAAGGTCATTTAGAGCAAAGCTGAAGACAACAAGTTGCCATAACATTCTGTAAATATATGCTCTTTATTATGTGTGGACAACTATCACCTCATAGATACACATTTCGGCTACTATATTTTTTCCTCCTGAAAACTGACCTTTACACGACAAGGTGGCTGAGTGGTTAAGGTGTTGGACTGCTAATCTATTGTGCTCTGCATGTGTGGGTTCAAATCCTGCCCTTGTCGGTTTATTATTGTGTGTTTACTTTTTGATATGCAGTATGTCTGGTTTAACCCTATTTTATGTGAAAGTTAAATTACGTATCCCATGGTGTTTCCGACAGTACAATGCCTCGGTTTGGAAACACCGCTCAGGTGAGCACTGTGCTTAGGCATTACTGTAAACAGCGCCGGCCGGGTTCTGTGCATGAATCACAAATTCTTTCCTCAGGCGGAGGATTGTTAAGTTGGGGGACGTAGAAGTTTGCAATATATTGTGTAATGAAACTGCATAGAAAATGTGTTAATGTAGAAATAATGCACACGTTTAAAATGTGCCCACGGAGAGTGGCTACCAATGTATACGAAGACTAATGAAAGTTATTAATGCTGAATTAATTATGTACTGATGTTTTGAACTTGTATTAACATATCAAAATTGGAGTTATGTATTAGGAGTTTGTACATTAAGCACTAGGCCTTAGTTTAGCGAGGGTCTGGGCCTGCATGCCTGGTCTCATATTAAACTGTGTTTTTCTAACGTGCAATGTGCTGTTTTCCTGAAGGACACGAAACTGTACTTTTCCAGAAGCTAGAGATGTGTGTAGCTGTAGTAAATTCTTTCTCATAGGACCCGACTTGCTCAAGGAGACATTCTTGCTGAATGCAACAGTGTAATACGTAACAAGTGCAAGGTTGCCTGGAGTAGGAGAAAACAATGTAACTACTGACTGGTGCGTAAAGTGTAACTTTTCTTACCTGACATTCCAACCGATGAAGACGTCAATAACATGGGCCAATCAAGGACATGTGAACTATGGTTTGTGGAAATTTCTGGTGAAATGCGTGAATAATTATTGGACAGAGATAACGATGCACAAATTATTATCCAACGAGGAATTAGGAGTAAATTAGACAGTTTTGATTTAACCATATGACCTGAGCAGAAATCAGCTATTTATTGGACATTCCACTCCAACCCATTCTTTGCCATTCTACTGAGCCATTTAGGCCATTTCCTTTGAGACTTTGCCGTTTGTTCGTCCTGATACTCTAAACCACCCTTTACTTATTCCCTACCTGATAATCATATCTCCTCTATATGAGGGGAGTTCTTGTTCCTCAGCTATGCAATACAGAGGCTTTGCCCTGTCCTATCTTTGCTGATGGTGAAAACGACTGATGGCCTGAGGACAAAGACTGACGCTGTTTGCTGATCCGTTGGATGGGTAACTATCTGATGAAAATTGTAATTGTCGGCTTGCCTTTTCTTTCTCGGTACCAACTGCTCTTTGATAGAGGCCATAGTTAGATGTTTTCCAAATTTGTGTTTGCTAAATTGTTTTGCATGAAGCCCATCATGCTGATGCTAATTTGAGGTTAGTTAAGGTGTTCACTAAAATCTGACGCAAATAGACAAATCACTGAGTTCTTGCTTTTTTGAATCATGCACTACTGAGACTTTGCTAAGTTGGTTCTTATTAATGATGTGTTAATACTGAGTGAATATTCTCCATGCATTGATTAATTGCATTTCTAATTGCAAATCTGAAGAGTTACTAATGAGATGAATTGCCGATGAGATTAACAGAAATGACTTTAGATTGTAACCAATAGGGAAATAAGTATCCTAACACTTAACTAAATTGGTGTTTTTATTCATGACTGAAAGGTCATGGTGTGTTCACTTTATTGACTCTCATTAAAGGTTATTGATTAGCATGATGATTAGTTATTGCGATTGTTGTTGAGATATTGATCCATTGATTTGTGATGCCAAAAGACATCTCGTACTGGGAAGTCCCCGAACGTAGTCCAAAAGGTTCATCGACCTATGCGCGTCTCCTTGTAAGTTTACTTATCAAGGCCGTGATGCGCTATCACTAATAAAAAGTCATCTGATCTGTTCCTGCTGAGTCATCGTCAACGAAAACCACCAAGATATAACTTCAATGTGGTGTAATTACGACTGCCTCAGTTTTATGCGTTACGTGAGCAGCCGGACAGCAATTTATTTAGCGCAAAAATATTTCTTGTTGATGCATGTACGTTTTTAAACTGAAGTGGCAAAGCTGTAGCGGCAATACTCCGAGTTTAGGCGGTTTTATAAACTAAGTTTTACTTTCTTCTACTTAAAACGTTTTGCAGAACAATGCACATTAAATGGGAAGGCAGTTTTCCTTATTTGTGTACTATTTGCTGCCTAATGTTGACATGTAAGCACCCCAACAATGAATGACACCTAGAGACTCGAAAGCACCATACCAGTGAAATATTTGTATGAAATTGCAATTTAAATCCACGTACAACTGAAATAAAGCAATCTTAGCTCATTTGAGGGTAGTGTGACAGTAGATCACATATGGATAGAACACGTTTGGAATGTGTAATTTTCATGATTCCATTACATATATCATATAAATTCAAGCTGAAGTAGGGAAGGACAACAAGGTCATTTAGAGCAAAGCTGAAGACAACAAGTTGCCATAACAATCTGTAAATATATGCTCTTTATTATGTGTGGACAACTATCACCTCATAGATACACATTTCGGCTACTATATTTTTTCCTCCTGAAAACTGTCCTTTACACGACAAGGTGGCCGAGTGGTTAAGGCGATGGACTGCTAATCCATTGTGCTCTGCATGCGTGGGTTCGAATCCCACCCTTGTCGGTTTATTATTGTGTGTTTACTTTTTAATATGCGGTATGTCTGGTTTAACCCTATGTTATGTGAAAGTTAAATTACGTATCCCATGGTATTTCCGACAGTACAATGCCTCGGTTTGGAAACACCGCTCAGGTGAGCACTGTGCTTAGGCATTACTGTAAACAGCGCCGGCCGGGTTCTGTGCATGAATCACAAATTCTTTCCTCAGGCGGAGGGTTGTTAAGTTGGGGGACGTAGAAGTTTGCAATATATTGTGTAATGAAACTGCATAGAAAATGTGTTAATGTAGAAATAATGCACGCGTTTGAAATGTGCCCACGGGGAGTGGCTACCAATGTATACGAAGACTAATGAAAGTTATTAATGCTGAATTAATTATGTACTGATGTTTTGAACTTGTATTAACATATGAAAATTGGAGTTATGTATTAGGAGTTTGTACATTAAGCACTAGGCCTTAGTTTAGCGAGGGTCTGGGCCTACATGCCTGGTCTCATATTAAACTGTGTTTTTCTAACGTGCAATGTGCTGTTTTCCTGAAGGACACGAAACTGTACTTTTCCAGAAGCTAGAGATGTGTGTAGCTGTAGTAAATTCTTTCTCATGGGACCCGACTTGCTCAAGGAGACATTCTTGCTGAATGCAACAGTGTAATTCGTAACAGGTGCAAGGTTGCCTGGAGTAGGAGGAAACAATGGAACTACTGACTGGTGCGTAAAGTGTAACTTTTCTTACCTGACATTCCAACCGATGAAGACGTCAATAACATGGGCCAATCAACGACATGTGAACTATGGTTTGTGGAAAATTCTGGTGAAATGCGTGAATAATTATTGGACAGAGATAACGATGCACAAATTATTATCCAACGAGGAATTAGGAGTAAATTAGACAGTTTTGATTTAACCATATGACCTGAGCAGAAATCAGCTATTTATTGGACATTCCACTCCAACCCATTCTTTGCCATTCTACTGAGCCAATTAGGCCATTTCCTTTGAGACTTTGCCGTTTGTTCGTCCTGATACTCTAAACCACCCTTTACTTATTCCTTACCTGATACTCATATCTCCTCTATATGAGGGGAGTTCTTGTTCCTCAGCTATGCAATACAGAGGCTTTGCCCTGTCCTATCTTTGCTGATGGTGAAAACGACTGATGGCCTGAGGACAAAGACTGACGCTGTTTGCTGATCCGTTGGATGGGTAACTATCTGATGAAAATTGTAATTGTCGGCTTGCCTTTTCTTTCTCGGTACCAACTGCTCTTTGACAGAGGCCATAGTTAGATGTTTTCCAAATTTGTGTTTGCTAAATTGTTTTGCATGAAGCCCAACATGCTGATGCTAATTTGAGGTTAGTTAAGGTGTTCACTAAAATCTGACGCAAATAGACAAATTACTGAGTTCTTGCTTTTTTGAATCATGCACTACTGAGACTTTGCTAAGTTGGTTCTTATTAATGATGTGTTAATACTGAGTGAATATTCTCCATGCATTGATTAATTGCATTTCTAATTGCAAATCTGAAGAGTTACTAATGAGATGAATTGCCGATGAGATTAACAGAAATGACTTTAGATTGTAACCAATAGGGAAATAAGTATCCTAACACTTAACTAAATTGGTGTTTTTATTCATGACTGAAAGGTCATGGTGTGTTCACTTTATTGACTCTCATTAAAGGTTATTGATTAGCATGATGATTAGTTATTGCGATTGTTGTTGAGATATTGATCCATTGATTTGTGATGCCAAAAGACATCTCGTACTGGGAAGTCCCCGAACGTAGTCCAAAAGGTTCATCGACCTATGCGCGTCTCCTTGTAAGTTTACTTATCAAGCCCGTGATGCGCTATCACTAATAAAAAGTCATCTGATCTGTTCCTGCTGAGTCATCGTCAACGAAAACCACCAAGATATAACTTCAATGTGGTGTAATTACGACTGCCTCAGTTTTATGCGTTACGTGAGCAGCCGGACAGCAATTTATTTAGCGCAAAAATATTTCTTGTTGATGCATGTACGTTTTTAATCTGAAGTGGCAAAGCTGTAGCGGCAATACTCCGAGTTTAGGCGGTTTTATAAACTAAGTTTTACTTTCTTCTACTTAAAACGTTTTGCAGAACAATGCACATTAAATGGGAAGGCAGTTTTCCTTATTTGTGTACTATTTGCTGCCTAATGTTGACATGTAAGCTCCCCAACAATGAATGACACCTAGAGACTCGAAAGCACCATACCAGTAAAATATTTGTATGAAATTGCAATTTAAATCCACGTACAACTGAAATAAAGCAATCTTAGCTCATTTGAGGGTAGTGTGACAGTAGATCACATATGGATAGAACACGTTTGGAATGTGTAATTTTCATGATTCCATTACATATATCATATAAATTCAAGCTGAAGTAGGGAAGGACAACAAGGTCATTTAGTGCAAAGCTGAAGACAACAAGTTGCCATAACAATCTGTAAATATATGCTCTTTATTATGTGTGGACAACTATCACCTCATAGATACACATTTCGGCTACTATATTTTTTCCTCCTGAAAACTGTCCTTTACACGACAAGGTGGCCGAGTGGTTAAGGTGATGGACTGCTAATCCATTGTGCTCTGCATGCATGGGTTCGAATCCCACTCTTGTCGGTTTATTATTGTGTGTTTACTTTTTAATATGCGGTATGTCTGGTTTAACCCTATGTTATGTGAAAGTTAAATTACGTATCCCATGGTATTTCCGACAGTACAATGCCTCGGTTTGGAAACACCGCTCAGGTGAGCACTGTGCTTAGGCATTACTGTAAACAGCGCCGGCCGGGTTCTGTGCATGAATCACAAATTCTTTCCTCAGGCGGAGGGTTGTTAAGTTGGGGGACGTAGAAGTTTGCAATATATTGTGTAATGAAACTGCATAGAAAATGTGTTAATGTAGAAATAATGCACGCGTTTGAAATGTGCCCACGGGGAGTGGCTACCAATGTATACGAAGACTAATGAAAGTTATTAATGCTGAATTAATTATGTACTGATGTTTTGAACTTGTATTAACATATGAAAATTGGAGTTATGTATTAGGAGTTTGTACATTAAGCACTAGGCCTTAGTTTAGCGAGGGTCTGGGCCTACATGCCTGGTCTCATATTAAACTGTGTTTTTCTAACGTGCAATGTGCTGTTTTCCTGAAGGACACGAAACTGTACTTTTCCAGAAGCTAGAGATGTGTGTAGCTGTAGTAAATTCTTTCTCATGGGACCCGACTTGCTCAAGGAGACATTCTTGCTGAATGCAACAGTGTAATTCGTAACAGGTGCAAGGTTGCCTGGAGTAGGAGGAAACAATGGAACTACTGACTGGTGCGTAAAGTGTAACTTTTCTTACCTGACATTCCAACCGATGAAGACGTCAATAACATGGGCCAATCAAGGACATGTGAACTATGGTTTGTGGAAAATTCTGGTGAAATGCGTGAATAATTATTGGACAGAGATAACGATGCACAAATTATTATCCAACGAGGAATTAGGAGTAAATTAGACAGTTTTGATTTAACCATATGACCTGAGCAGATATCAGCTATTTATTGGACATTCCACTCCAACCAATTCTTTGCCATTCTGCTGAGCCACTTAGGCCATTTCCTTTGAGACTTTGCCGTTTGTTCGTCCTGATACTCTAAACCACCCTTTACTTATTCCTTACCTGATACTCATATCTCCTCTATATGAGGGGAGTTCTTGTTCCTCAGCTATGCAATACAGAGGCTTTGCCCTGTCCTATCTTTGCTGATGGTGAAAAAGACTGATGGCCTGAGGACAAAGACTGACGCTGTTTGCTGATCCGTTGGATGGGTAACTATCTGATGAAAATTGTAATTGTCGGCTTGCCTTTTCTTTCTCGGTACCAACTGCTCTTTGATAGAGGACATAGTTAGATGTTTTCCAAATTTGTGTTTGCTAAATTGTTTTGCATGAAGCCCAACATGCTGATGCTAATTTGAGGTTAGTTAAGGTGTTCACTAAAATCTGACGCAAATAGACAAATTACTGAGTTCTTGCTTTTTTGAATCATGCACTACTGAGACTTTGCTAAGTTGGTTCTTATTAATGATGTGTTAATACTGAGTGAATATTCTCCATGCATTGATTAATTGCATTTCTAATTGCAAATCTGAAGAGTTACTAATGAGATGAATTGCCGATGAGATTAACAGAAATGACTTTAGATTGTAACCAATAGGGAAATAAGTATCCTAACACTTAACTAAATTGGTGTTTTTATTCATGACTGAAAAGTCATGGTGTGTTCACTTTATTGACTCTCATTAAAGGTTATTGATTAGCATGATGATTAGTTATTGCGATTGTTGTTGAGATATTGATCCATTGATTTGTGATGCCAAAAGACATCTCGTACTGGGAAGTCCCCTAACGTAGTCCAAAAGGTTCATCGACCTAGGCGTGTCTCCTTGTAAGTTTACTTATCAAGGCCGTGATGCGCTATCACTAATAAAAAGTCATCTGATCTGTTGCTGCTGAGTCATCATCAATGAAAACCACCAAGATATAACTTCAATGTGGTGTAATTACGACTGCCTCAGTTTTATGCGTTACGTGAGCAGTCGGACAGCAATTTATTTAGCGCAAAAATATTTCTTGTTGATGCACGTACGTTTTTAAACTGAAGTGTCAAAGCTGTAGCGGCAATACTCCCAGTTTAGGCGGTTTTATAAACTAAGTTTTACTTTCTCCTACTTAAAACGTTTTGCAGAACAATGCACATTAAATGGGAAGGCAGTTTTCCTTATTTGTGTACTATTTGCTGCCTAATGTTGACATGTAAGCACCCCAACAATGAATGACACCTAGAGCCTCGAAAGCACCATACCAGTAAAATATTTGTATGAAATTGCACTTTAAATCCACGTACAACTGAAATAAAGCAATCTTAGCTCATTTGAGGGTAGTGTGACAGTAGATCACATATGGATAGAACACGTTTGGAATGTGTAATTTTCATGATTCCATTACATATATCATATAAATTCAAGCTGAAGTAGGGAAGGACAACAAGGTCATTTAGAGCAAAGCTGAAGACAACAAGTTGCCATAACAATCTGTAAATATATGCTCTTTATTATGTGTGGACAACTATCACCTCATAGAACACATTTCGGCTACTATATTTTTTCCTCCTGAAAGCTGACCTTTACACGACAAGGTGGCCGAGTGGTTAAGGCGATGGACTGCTAATCCATTGTGCTCTGCATGCGTTGGTTCGAATCCCACACTTGTCGGTATATTATTGAGTGTTTACTTTTTAATATGCGGTATGTCTGGTTTAACCCTATTTTATGTGAAAGTTAAATTACGTATCCCATGGTATTTCCGACAGTACAATGCCTCGGTTTGGAAACACCGCTCAGGTGAGCACTGTGCTTAGGCATTACTGTAAACAGCGCCGGCCGGGTTCTGTGCATGAATCACAAATTCTTTCCTCAGGCGGAGGGTTGTTAAGTTGGGGGACGTAGAAGTTTGCAATATATTGTGTAATGAAACTGCATAGAAAATGTGTTAATGTAGAAATAATGCACACGTTTAAAATGTGCCCACGGGGAGTGGCTACCAATGTATACGAAGACTAATGAAAGTTATTAATGCTGAATTAATTATGTACTGAGGTTTTGAACTTGTATTAACATATCAAAATTGGAGTTATGTATTAGGAGTTTGTACATTAAGCACTAGGCCTTAGTTTAGCGAGGGTCTGGGCCTACATGCCTGGTCTCATATTAAACTGTGTTTTTCTAACATGCAATGTGCTGTTTTCCTGAAGGACACAAAACTTTACTTTTCCAGAAGCTAGAGATGTGTGTAGCTGTAGTAAATTCTTTCTCATGGGACCCGACTTGCTCAAGGAGACATTCTTGCTGAATGCAACAGTGTAATTCGTAACAGGTGCAAGGTTGCCTGGAGTAGGCGAAAACAATGGAACTACTGACTGGTGCGTAAAGTGTAACTTTTCTTACCTGACATTCCAACTGATGAAGACGTCAATAACATGGGCCAATCAACGACATGTGAACTATGGTTTGTGGAAAATTCTGGTGAAATGCGTGAATAATTATTGGACAGAGATAACGATGCACAAATTATTATCCAACGAGGAATTAGGAGTAAATTAGACAGTTTTGATTTAACCATATGACCTGAGCAGAAATCAGCTATTTATTGGACATTCCACTCCAACCCATTCTTTGCCATTCTACTGAGCCATTTAGGCCATTTCCTTTGAGACTTTGCCGTTTGTTCGTCCTGATACTCTAAACCACCCTTTACTTATTCCTTACCTGATACTCATATCTCCTCTATATGAGAGGAGTTCTTGTTCCTCAGCTATGCAATACAGAGGCTTTGCCCTGTCCTATCTTTGCTGATGGTGAAAACGACTGATGCCCTGAGGACAAAAACTGACGCTGTTTGCTGATCCGTTGGATGGGTAACTATCTGATGAAAATTGTAATTGTCGGCTTGCCTTTTCTTTCTCGGTACCAACTGCTCTTTGATAGAGGCCATAGTTAGATGTTTTCCAAATTTGTGTTTGCTAAATTGTTTTGCATGAAGCCCAACATGCTGATTCTAATTTGAGGTTAGTTAAGGTGTTCACTAAAATCTGACGCAAATAGACAAATTACTGAGTTCTTGCTTTTTTGAATCATGCACTACTGAGACTTTGCTAAGTTGGTTCTTATTAATGATGTGTTAATACTGAGTGAATATTCTCCATGCATTGATTAATTGCATTTCTAATTGCAAATCTGAAGAGTTACTAATGAGATGAATTGCCGATGAGATTAACAGAAATGACTTTAGATTGTAACCAATAGGGAAATAAGTATCCTAACACTTAACTAAATTGGTGTTTTTATTCATGACTGAAAGGTCATGGTGTGTTCACTTTATTGACTCTCATTAAAGGTTATTGATTAGCATGATGATTAGTTATTGCGATTGTTGTTGAGATATTGATCCATTGATTTGTGATGCCAAAAGACATCTCGTACTGGGAAGTCCCCGAACGTAGTCCAAAAGGTTCATCGACCTAGGCGTGTCTCCTTGTAAGTTTACTTATCAAGGCCGTGATGCGCTATCACTAATAAAAAGTCATCTGATCTGTTGCTGCTGAGTCATCATCAATGAAAACCACCAAGATATAACTTCAATGTGGTGTAATTACGACTGCCTCAGTTTTATGCGTTACGTGAGCAGTCGGACAGCAATTTATTTAGCGCAAAAATATTTCATGTTGATGCACATACGTTTTTAAACTGAAGTGTCAAAGCTGTAGCGGCAATACTCCCAGTTTAGGCAGTTTTATAAACTAAGTTTTACTTTCTTCTACTTAAAACGTTTTGCAGAACAATGCACATTAAATGGGAAGGCAGTTTTCCTTATTTGTGTACTATTTGCTGCCTAATGTTGACATGTAAGCACCCCAACAATGAATGACACCTAGAGACTCGAAAGCACCATACCAGTAAAATATTTGTATGAAATTGCACTTTAAATCCACATACAACTGAAATAAAGCAATCTTAGCTCATTTGAGGGTAGTGTGACAGTAGATCACATATGGATAGAACACGTTTGGAATGTGTAATTTTCATGATTCCATTACATATATCATATAAATTCAAGCTGAAGTAGGGAAGGACAACAAGGTCATTTAGAGCAAAGCTGAAGACAACAAGTTGCCATAACATTCTGTAAATATATGCTCTTTATTATGTGTGGACAACTATCACCTCATAGATACACATTTCGGCTACTATATTTTTTCCTCCTGAAAACTGACCTTTACACGACAAGGTGGCCGAGTGGTTAAGGTGATGGACTGCTAATCTATTGTGCTCTGCATGTGTGGGTTCAAATCCCGCCCTTGTCGGTTTATTATTGTGTGTTTACTTTTTGATATGCAGTATGTCTGGTTTAACCCTATTTTATGTGAAAGTTAAATTACGTATCCCATGGTATTTCCGACAGTATAATGCCTCGGTTTGGAAACACCGCTCAGGTGAGCACTGTGCTTAGGCATTACTGTAAACAGCGCCGGCCGGGTTCTGTGCATGAATCACAAATTCTTTCCTCAGGCGGAGGATTGTTAAGTTGGGGGACGTAGAAGTTTGCAATATATTGTGTAATGAAACTGCATAGAAAATGTGTTAATGTAGAAATAATGCACACGTTTAAAATGTGCCCACGGAGAGTGGCTACCAATGTATACGAAGACTAATGAAAGTTATTAATGCTGAATTAATTATGTACTGATGTTTTGAACTTGTATTAACATATCAAAATTGGAGTTATGTATTAGGAGTTTGTACATTAAGCACTAGGCCTTAGTTTAGCGAGGGTCTGGGCCTGCATGCCTGGTCTCATATTAAACTGTGTTTTTCTAACGTGCAATGTGCTGTTTTCCTGAAGGACACGAAACTGTACTTTTCCAGAAGCTAGAGATGTGTGTAGCTGTAGTAAATTGTTTCTCATAGGACCCGACTTGCTCAAGGAGACATTCTTGCTGAATGCAACAGTGTAATACGTAACAAGTGCAAGGTTGCCTGGAGTAGGAGAAAACAATGGAACTACTGACTGGTGCGTAAAGTGTAACTTTTCTTACCTGACATTCCAACCGATGAAGACGTCAATAACATGGGCCAATCAAGGACATGTGAACTATGGTTTGTGGAAAATTCTGGTGAAATGCGTGAATAATTATTGGACAGAGATAACGATGCACAAATTATTATCCAACGAGGAATTAGGAGTAAATTAGACAGTTTTGATTTAACCATATGACCTGAGCAGAAATCAGCTATTTATTGGACATTCCACTCCAACCCATTCTTTGCCATTCTACTGAGCCATTTAGGCCATTTCCTTTGAGACTTTGCCGTTTGTTCGTCCTGATACTCTAAACCACCCTTTACTTATTCCCTACCTGATAATCATATCTCCTCTATATGAGGGGAGTTCTTGTTCCTCAGCTATGCAATACAGAGGCTTTGCCCTGTCCTATCTTTGCTGATGGTGAAAACGACTGATGGCCTGAGGACAAAGACTGACGCTGTTTGCTGATCCGTTGGATGGGTAACTATCTGATGAAAATTGTAATTGTCGGCTTGCCTTTTCTTTCTCGGTACCAACTGCTCTTTGATAGAGGCCATAGTTAGATGTTTTCCAAATTTGTGTTTGCTAAATTGTTTTGCATGAAGCCCAACATGCTGATGCTAATTTGAGTTTAGTTAAGGTGTTCACTAAAATCTGACGCAAATAGACAAATGACTGAGTTCTTGCTTTTTTGAATCATGCACTACTGAGACTTTGCTAAGTTGGTTCTTATTAATGATGTGTTAATACTGAGTGAATATTCTCCATGCATTGATTAATTGCATTTCTAATTGCAAATATGAAGAGTTACTAATGAGATGAATTGCCGATGAGATTAACAGAAATGACTTTAGATTGTAACCAATAGGGAAATAAGTATCCTAACACTTAACTAAATTGGTGTTTTTATTCATGACTGAAAGGTCATGGTGTGTTCACTTTATTGACTCTCATTAAAGGTTATTGATTAGCATGATGTTTAGTTATTGCGATTGTTGTTGAGATATTGATCCATTGATTTGTGATGCCAAAAGACATCTCGTACTGGGAAGTCCCCGAACGTAGTCCAAAAGGTTCATCAACCTATGCGCGTCTCCTTGTAAGTTTACTTATCAAGGCCGTGATGCGCTATCACTAATAAAAAGTCATCTGATCTGTTCCTGCTGAGTCATCGTCAACGAAAACCACCAAGATATAACTTCAATGTGGTGTAATTACGACTGCCTCAGTTTTATGCGTTACGTGAGCAGCCGGACAGCAATTTATTTAGCGCAAAAATATTTCTTGTTGATGCATGTACGTTTTTAAACTGAAGTGGCAAAGCTGTAGCGGCAATACTCCGAGTTTAGGCGGTTTTATAAACTAAGTTTTACTTTCTTCTACTTAAAACGTTTTGCAGAACAATGCACATTAAATGGGAAGGCAGTTTTCCTTATTTGTGTACTATTTGCTGCCTAATGTTGACATGTAAGCACCCCAACAATGAATGACACCTAGAGACTCGAAAGCACCATACCAGTAAAATATTTGTATGAAATTGCACTTTAAATCCACGTACAACTGAAATAAAGCAATCTTAGCTCATTTGAGGGTAGTGTGACAGTAGATCACATATGGATAGAACACGTTTGGAATGTGTAATTTTCATGATTCCATTACACATATCATATAAATTCAAGCTAAAGTAGGGAAGGACAACAAGGTCATTTAGAGCAAAGCTGAAGACAACAAGTTGCCATAACAATCTGTAAATATATGCTCTTTATTATGTGTGGACAACTATCACCTCATAGATACACATTTCGGCTACTATATTTTTTCCTCCTGAAAACTGACCTTTACACGACAAGGTGGCCGAGTGGTTAAGGTGATGGAGTGCTAATCCATTGTGCTCTGCATGCGTGGGTTTGAATCCCACCATTGTCAGTTTATTATTGTGTGTTTACTTTTTAATATGCGGTATGTCTGGTTTAACCCTATGTTATGTGAAAGTTAAATTACGTATCCCATGGTATTTCCGACAGTACAATGCCTCGGTTTGGAAACACCGCTCAGGTGAGCACTGTGCTTAGGCATTACTGTAAACAGCGCCGGCCGGGTTCTGTGCATGAATCACAAATTCTTTCCTCAGGCGGAGGGTTGTTAAGTTGGGGGACGTAGAAGTTTGCAATATATTGTGTAATGAAACTGCATAGAAAATGTGTTAATGTAGAAATAATGCACGCGTTTGAAATGTGCCCACGGGGAGTGGCTACCAATGTATACGAAGACTAATGAAAGTTATTAATGCTGAATTAATTATGTACTGATGTTTTGAACTTGTATTAACATATCAAAATTGGAGTTATGTATTAGGAGTTTGTACATTAAGCACTAGGCCTTAGTTTAGCCAGGGTCTGGGCCTACATGCCTGGTCTCATATTAAACTGTGTTTTTCTAACATGCAATGTGCTGTTTTCCTGAAGGACACGAAACTGTACTTTTCCAGAAGCTAGAGATGTGTGTAGCTGTAGTAAATTCTTTCTCATGGGACCCGACTTGCTCAAGGAGACATTCTTGCTGAATGCAACAGTGTAATTCGTAACAGGTGCAAGGTTGCCTGGAGTAGGAGAAAACAATGGAACTACTGACTGGTGCGTAAAGTGTAACTTTTCTTACCTGACATTCCAACCGATGAAGACGACAATAACATGGGCCAATCAAGGACATGTGAACTATGGTTTGTGGAAAATTCTGGTGAAATGCGTGAATAATTATTGGACAGAGATAACGATGCACAAATTATTATCCAATGAGGAATTAGGAGTAAATTAGAGAGTTTTGATTTAACCATATGACCTGAGCAGAAATCAGCTATTTATTGGACATTCCACTCCAACCCATTCTTTGCCATTCTACTGAGCCATTTAGGCCATTTCCTTTGAGACTTTGCCGTTTGTTCGTCCTGATACTCTAAACCACCCTTTACTTATTCCTTACCTGATACTCATAGCTCCTCTATATGAGGGGAGTTCTTGTTCCTCAGCTATGCAATACAGAGGCTTTGCCCTGTCCTATCTTTGCTGATGGTGAAAACGACTGATGACCTGAGGACAAAGACTGACGCTGTTTGCTGATCCGTTGGATGAGTAACTATCTGATGAAAATTGTAATTGTCGGCTTGCCTTTTATTTCTCGGTAGCAACTGCTCTTAGATAGAGGCCATAGTTAGATGTTTTCCAAATTTGTGTTTGCTAAATTGTTTTGCATGAAGCCCAACATGCTGATGCTAATTTGAGGTTAGTTAAGGTGTTCACTAAAATCTGACGCAAATAGACAAATTACTGAGTTCTTGCTTTTTTGAATCATGCAATACTGAGACTTTGCTAAGTTGGTTCTTATTAATGATGTGTTAATACTGAGTGAATATTCTCCATGAATTGATTAATTGCATTTCTAATTGCAAATCTGAAGAGTTACTAATGAGATGAATTGCCGATGAGATTAACAGAAATGACTTTAGATTGTAACCAATAGGGAAATAAGTATCCTAACACTTAACTAAATTGGTGTTTTTATTCATGACTGAAAGGTCATGGTGTGTTCACTTTATTGACTCTCATTAAAGGTTATTGATTAGCATGATGATTAGTTATTGCGATTGTTGTTGAGATATTGATCCATTGATTTGTGATGCCAAAAGACATCTCGTACTGGGAAGTCCCCGAACGTAGTCCAAAAGGTTCATCGACCTAGGCGTGTCTCCTTGTAAGTTTACTTATCAAGGCCGTGATGCGCTATCACTAATAAAAAGTCATCTGATCTGTTGCTGCTGAGTCATCATCAATGAAAACCACCAAGATATAACTTCAATGTGGTGTAGTTACGACTGCCTCAGTTTTATGCGTTACGTGAGCAGTCGGACAGCAATTTATTTAGCGCAAAAATATTTCTTGTTGATGCGCGTACGTTTTTAAACTGAAGTGTCAAAGCTGTAGCGGCAATACTCCCAGTTTAGGCGGTTTTATAAACTAAGTTTTACTTTCTCCTACTTAAAACGTTTTGCAGAACAATGCACATTAAATGGGAAGGCAGTTTTCCTTATTTGTGTACTATTTGCTGCCTAATGTTGACATGTAAGCACCCCAACAATGAATGACACCTAGAGACTCGAAAGCACCATACCAGTAAAATATTTGTATGAAATTGCACTTTAAATCCACGTACAACTGAAATAAAGCAATCTTAGCTCATTTGAGGGTAGTGTGACAGTAGATCACATATGGATAGAACACGTTTGGAATGTGTAATTTTCATGATTCCATTACATATATCATATAATTTCAAGCTGAAGTAGGGAAGGACAACAAGGTCATTTAGAGCAAAGCTGAAGACAACAAGTTGCCATAACAATCTGTAAATATATGCTCTTCATTATGTGTGGACAACTATCACCTCATAGAACACATTTCGGCTACTATATTTTTTCCTCCTGAAAACTGACTTTTACACGACAAGGTGGCCGAGTGGTTAAGGCGATGGACTGCTAATCCATTGTGCTCTGCATGCGTGGGTTCGAATCCCACCCTTGTCGGTTTATTATTGTGTGTTTACTTTTTAATATGCGGTGTGTCTGGTTTAACCCTATTTTATGTGAAAGTTAAATTACGTATCCCATGGTATTTCCGACAGTACAATTCCTCGGTTTGGAAACACCGCTCAGGTGAGCACTGTGCTTAGGCATTACTGTAAACAGCGCCGGCCGGGTTGTGTGCATGAATCACAAATTCTTTCCTCAGGCGGAGGTTTGTTAAGTTGGGGGACGTAGAAGTTTGCAATATATTGTGTAATGAAACTGCATAGAAAATGTGTTAATGTAGAAATAATGCACGCGTTTGAAATGTGCCCACGGGGAGTGGCTACCAATGTATACGAAGACTAATGAAAGTTATTAATGCTGAATTAATTATGTACTGATGTTTTGAACTTGTATTAACATAATAAAATTGGAGTTATGTATTAGGAGTTTGTACATTAAGCACTAGGCCTTAGTTTAGCGAGGGTCTGGGCCTACATGCCTGGTCTCATATTAAACTGTGTTTTTCTAACGTGCAATGTGCTGTTTTCCTGAAGGACACGAAACTGTACTTTTCCAGAAGCTAGAGATGTGTGTAGCTCTAGTAAATTCTTTCTCATGGGACCCGACTTGCTCAAGGAGACATTCTTGCTGAATGCAACAGTGTAATTCGTAACAGGTGCAAGGTTGCCTGGAGTAGGAGAAAACAATGGAACTACTGACTGGTGCGTAAAGTGTAACTTTTCTTACCTGACATTCCAACCGATGAAGACGTCAATAACATGGGCCAATCAACGGCATGTGAACTATGGTTTGTGGAAAATTCTGGTGAAATGCGTGAATAATTATTGGACAGAGATAACGATGCACAAATTATTATCCAACGAGGAATTAGGAGTAAATTAGACAGTTTTGATTTAACCATATGACCTGAGCAGAAATCAGCTATTTATTGGACATTCCACTCCAACCCATTCTTTGCCATTCTACTGAGCCATTTAGGCCATTTCCTTTGAGACTTTGCCGTTTGTTCGTCCTGATACTCTAAACCACCCTTTACTTATTCCTTATCTGATACTCATATCTCCTCTATATGAGGGGAGTTCTTGTTCCTCAGCTATGCAATACAGAGGCTTTGCCCTGTCCTATCTTTGCTGATGGTGAAAACGACTGATGCCCTGAGGACAAAGACTGACGCTGTTTGCTGATCCGTTGGATGGGTAACTATCTGATGAAAATTTTAATTGTCGGCTTGCCTTTTCTTTCTCGGTACCAACTGTTCCTTGATAGAGGCCATAGTTAGATGTTTTCCAAATTTGTGTTTGCTAAATTGTTTTGCATGAAGCCCAACATGCTGATTCTAATTTGAGGTTAGTTACGGTGTTCACTAAAATCTGACGCAAATAGACAAATTACTGAGTTCTTGCTTTTTTAAATCATGCACTACTGAGACTTTGCTAAGTTGGTTCTTATTAATGATGTGTTAATACTGAGTGAATATTCTCCATGCATTGATTAATTGCATTTCTAATTGCAAACCTGAAGAGTTACTAATGAGATGAATTGCCGATGAGATTAACAGAAATGACTTTAGATTGTAACCAATAGGGAAATAAGTATCCTAACACTTAACTAAATTGGTGTTTTTATTCATGACTGAAAGGTCATGGTGTGTTCACTTTATTGACTCTCATTAAAGGTTATTGATTAGCATGATGATTAGTTATTGCGATTGTTGTTGAGATATTGATCCATTGATTTGTGATGCCAAAAGACATCTCGTACTGGGAAGTCCCCGAACGTAGTCCAAAAGGTTCATCGACCTAGGCGTGTCTCCTTGTAAGTTTACTTATCAAGGCCGTGATGCGCTATCACTAATAAAAAGTCATCTGATATGTTGCTGCTGAGTCATCGTCAACGAAAACCACCAAGATATTACTTCAATGTGGTGTAATTACGACTACCTCAGTTTTATGCGTTACGTGAGCAGTCGGACAGCAATTTATTTAGCGCAAAAATATTTCTTGTTGATGCACGTACGTTTTTAAACTGAAGTGTCAAAGCTGTATCGGCAATACTCCCAGTTTAGGCGGTTTTATAAACTAAGTTTTACTTTCTCCTACTTAAAACGTTTTGCAGAACAATGCACATTAAATGGGAAGGCAGTTTTCCTTATTTGTGTCCTATTTCCTGCCTAATGTTGACATGTAAGCACCCCAACAATGAATGACACCTAGAGACTCGAAAGCACCATACCAGTAAAATATTTGTATGAAATTGCACTTTAAATCCACGTACAACTGAAATAAAGCAATCTTAGCTCATTTGAGGGTAGTGTGACAGTAGATCACATATGGATACAACACGTTTGGAATGTGTAATTTTCATGATTCCATTACATATATCATATAAATTCAAGCTGAAGTAGGGAAGGACAACAAGGTCATTTAGAGCAAAGCTGAAGACAACAAGTTGCCATAACAATCTGTAAATATATGCTCTTTATTATGTGTGGACAACTATCACCTCATAGAACACATTTCGGCTACTATATTTTTTCCTCCTGAAAACTGACCTTTACACGACAAGGTGGCCGAGTGGTTAAGGCGGTGGACTGCTAATAAATTGTGCTCTGCATGAGTGGGTTCGAATCCCACCCTTGTTGGTTTATTATTGTGTGTTTACTTTTTAATATGCGGTATGTCTGGTTTAACCCTATTTTATGTGAAAGTTAAATTACGTATCCCATGGTATTTCCGACAGTACAATGCCTCGGTTTGGAAACACCGCTCAGATGAGCACTGTGCTTAGGCATTACTGTAAACAGCGCCGGCCGGTTTCTGTGCATGAATCACAAATTCTTTCTTCAGGCGGAGGGTTGTTAAGTTGGGGGACGTAGAAGTTTGCAATATATTGTGTAATGAAACTGCTAAGAAAATGTGTTAATGTAGAAATAATGCACGCATTTGAAATGTGCCCACGGGGAGTGGCTACCAATGTATAGGAAGACTAATGAAAGTTATTAATGCTGAATTAATTATGTACTGATGTTTTGAACTTGTATTAACATATCAAAATTGGAGTTATGTATTAGGAGTTTGTACATTAAGCACTAGGCCTTAGTTTAGCGAAGGTCTGGGCCTACATGCCTGGTCTCATATTAAACTGTGTTTTTCTAACGTGCAATGTGCTGTTTTCCTGAAGGACACGAAACTGTACTTTTCCAGAAGCTAGAGATGTGTGTAGCTGTAATAAATTCTTTCTCATGGGACCCGACTTGCTCAAGGAGACATTCTTGCTGAATGCAACAGTGTAATTCGTAACAGGTGCAAGGTTGCCTGGAGTAGGAGAAAACAATGGAACTACTGACTGGTGCGTAAAGTGTAACTTTTCTTACCTGACATTCCAACCGATGAAGACGTCAATAACATGGGCCAATCAACGACATGTGAACTATGGTTGGTGGAAAATTCTGGTGAAATGCGTGAATAATTATTGGACAGAGATAACGATGCTCAAATTATTATCCAACGAGGAATTAGGAGTAAATTAGACAGTTTTGATTTAACCATATGACCTGAGCAGAAATCAGCTATTTATTGGACATTCCACTCCAACCCATTCTTTGCCATTCTACTGAGCCATTTAGGCCATTTCCTTTGAGACTTTGCCGTTTGTTCGTCCTGATACTCTAAACCACCCTTTACTTATTCCTTACCTGATACTCATATCTCCTCTATATGAGGGGAGTTCTTGTTTCTCAGCTATGCAATACAGAGGCTTTGCCCTGTCCTATCTTTGCTGATGGTGAAAACGACTGATGGCCTGAGGACAAAGACTGACGCTGTTTGCTGATCCGTTGGATGGGTAACTATCTGATGAAAATTGTAATTGTCGGCTTGCCTTTCCTTTCTCGGTACCAACTGCTCTTTGATAGAGGCCATAAGTTTTCCAAATTTGTGTTTGCTAAATTGTTTTGCATGAAGCCCAACATTCTGATTCTAATTTGAGGTTAGTTAAGGTGTTCACTAAAATCTGACGCAAATAGACAAATGACTGAGTTCTTGCTTTGTTGAATCATGCACTACTGAGACTTTGCTAAGTTGGTTCTTATTAATGATGTGTTAATACTGAGTGAATATTCTCCATGCATTGATTAATTGCATTTCTAATTGCAAATCTGAAGAGTTACTAATGAGATGAATTGCCGATGAGATTAACAGAAATGACTTTAGATTGTAACCAATAGGGAAATAAGTATCCTAACACTTAACTAAATTGGTGTTTTTATTCATGACTGAAAGGTCATGGTGTGTTCACTTTATTGACTCTCATTAAAGGTTATTGATTAGCATGATGATTAGTTATTGCGATTGTTGTTGAGATATTGATCCATTGATTTGTGATGTCAAAAGACATCTCGTACTGGGAAGTCGCCGAACGTAGTCCAAAAGGTTCATCGACCTAGGCGTGTCTCCTTGTAAGTTTACTTATCAAGGCCGTGATGCGCTATCACTAATAAAAAGTCATCTGATCTGTTGCTGCTGAGTCATCGTCAACGAAAACCACCAAGATATTACTTCAATGTGGTGTAATTACGACTGCCTCAGTTTTATGCGTTACGTGAGCAGTCGGACAGCAATTTATTTAGCGCAAAAATATTTCTTGTTGATGCACGTACGTTTTTAAACTGAAGTGTCAAAGCTGTAGCGGCAATACTCCCACTTTAGGCGGTTTTATAAACTAAGTTTTACTTTCTCCTACTTAAAACGTTTTGCAGAACAATGCACATTAAATGGGAAGGCAGTTTTCCTTATTTGTGTACTATTTGCTGCCTAATGTTGACAGATAAGCACCCCAACAATGATTGACACCTAGAGACTCGAAAGCACCATACCAGTAAAATATTTGTATGAAATTGCACTTTAAATCCACGTACAACTGAAATAAAGCAATCTTAGCTCATTTGAGGGTAGTGTGACAGTAGATCACATATGGATAGAACACGTTTGGAATGTGTAATTTTCATGATTCCATTACATATATCATATAAATTCAAGCTGAAGTAGGGAAGGACAACAAGGTCATTTAGAGCAAAGCTGAAGACAACAAGTTGCCATAACAATCTGTAAATATATGCTCTTTATTATGTGTGGACAACTATCACCTCATAGAACACATTTCGGCTACTATATTTTTCCTCCTGAAAACTGACTTTTACACGACAAGGTGGCCGAGTGGTTAAGGGGATGGACTGCTAATCCATTGTGCTCTGCATGCGAGGGTTCGAATCCCACAATTGTTGGTTTATTATTGTGTGTTTACTTTTTAATATGCGGTATGTCTGGTTTAACCCGATTTTATGTGAAAGTTAAATTACGTATCCCATGGTATTTCCGACAGTACAATGCCTCGGTTTGGAAACACCGCTCATGTGAGCACTGTGCTTAGGCATTACTGTAAACAGCGCCGGCTGGGTTCTGTGCATGAATCACAAATTCTTTCCTCAGGCGGAGGGTTGTTAAGTTGGGGGACGTAGAAGTTTGCAATATATTGTGTAATGAAACTGCATAGAAAATGTGTTAATGTAGAAATAATGCACGCGTTTGAAATGTGCCCACGGGGAGTGGCTACCAATGTATACGAAGACTAATGAAAGTTATTAATGCTGAATTAATTATGTACTGATGTTTTGAACTTGTATTAACATATCAAAATTGGAGTTATGTATTAGGAGTTTGTACATTAAGCACTAGGCCTTAGTTTAGCGAGGGTCTGGGCCTACACGCCTGGTCTCATATTAAACTGTGTTTTTCTAACGTGCAATGTGCTGTTTTCCTGAAGGACACAAAACTGTACTTTTCCAGAAGCTAGAGATGTGTGTAGCTCTAGTAAATTCTTTCTCATGGGACCCGACTTGCTCAAGGAGACATTCTTGCTGAATGCAACAGTGTAATTCGTAACAGGTGAAAGGTTGCCTGGAGTAGGAGAAAACAATGGAACTACTGACTGGTGCGTAAAGTGTAACTTTTCTTACCTGACATTCCAACCGATGAAGACGTCAATAACATGGGCCAATCAACGACATGTGAACTATGGTTTGTGGAAAATTCTGGTGAAATGCGTGAATAATTATTGGACAGAGATAACGATGCACAAATTATTATCCAACGAGGAATTAGGAGTAAATTAGACAGTTTTGATTTAACCATATGAACTGAGCAGAAATCAGCTATTTATTGGACATTCCACTCCAACCCATTCTTTGCCATTCTACTGAGCCATTTAGGCCATTTCCTTTGAGACTTTGCCGTTTGTCCGTCCTGATACTCTAAACCACCCTTTACTTATTCCTTACCTGATACTCATATCTCCTCTATATCAGGGGAGTTCTTGTTCCTCAGCTATGCAATACAGAGGCTTTGCCCTGTCCTATCTTTGCTGATGGTGAAAACGACTGATGCCCTGAGGACAAAGACTGACGCTGTTTGCTGATCCGTTGGATGGGTAACTATCTGATGAAAATTGTAATTGTCGGCTTGCCTTTTCTTTCTCGGTACCAACTGCTCTTTGATAGAGGCCATAGTTAGATGTTTTCCAAATTTGTGTTTGCTAAATTGTTTTGCATGAAGCCCAACATGCTGATGCTAATTTGAGGTTAGTTAAGGTGTTCACTAAAATCTGACGCAAATAGACAAATTACTGAGTTCTTGCTTTTTTGAATCATGCACTACTGAGACTTTGCTAAGTTGGTTCTTATTAATGATGTGTTAATACTGAGTGAATATTCTCCATGCATTGATTAATTGCATTTCTAATTGCAAATCTGAAGAGTTACTAATGAGATGAATTGCCGATGAGATTAACAGAAATGACTTTAGATTGTAACCAATAGGGAAATAAGTATCCTAACACTTAACTAAATTGGTGTTTTTATTCATGACTGAAAGGTCATGGTGTGTTCACTTTATTGACTCTCATTAAAGGTTATTGATTAGCATGATGATTAGTTATTGCGATTGTTGTTGAGATATTGATCCATTGATTTGTGATGCCAAAAGACATCTCGTACTGGGAAGTCCCTGAACGTAGTCCAAAAGGTTCATCGACCTAGGCGTGTCTCCTTGTAAGTTTACTTATCAAGGCCGTGATGCGCTATCACTAATAAAAAGTCATCTGATATGTTGCTGCTGAGTCATCGTCAACGAAAACCACCAAGATATTACTTCAATGTGGTGTAATTACGACTACCTCAGTTTTATGCGTTACGTGAGCAGTCGGACAGCAATTTATTTAGCGCAAAAATATTTCTTGTTGATGCACGTACGTTTTTAAACTGAAGTGTCAAAGCTGTATCGGCAATACTCCCAGTTTAGGCGGTTTTATAAACTAAGTTTTACTTTCTCCTACTTAAAACGTTTTGCAGAACAATGCACATTAAATGGGAAGGCAGTTTTCCTTATTTGTGTCCTATTTCCTGCCTAATGTTGACATGTAAGCACCCCAACAATGAATGACACCTAGAGACTCGAAAGCACCATACCAGTAAAATATTTGTATGAAATTGCACTTTAAATCCACGTACAACTGAAATAAAGCAATCTTAGCTCATTTGAGGGTAGTGTGACAGTAGATCACATATGGATACAACACGTTTGGAATGTGTAATTTTCATGATTCCATTACATATATCATATAAATTCAAGCTGAAGTAGGGAAGGACAACAAGGTCATTTAGAGCAAAGCTGAAGACAACAAGTTGCCATAACAATCTGTAAATATATGCTCTTTATTATGTGTGGACAACTATCACCTCATAGAACACATTTCGGCTACTATATTTTTTCCTCCTGAAAACTGACCTTTACACGACAAGGTGGCCGAGTGGTTAAGGCGGTGGACTGCTAATAAATTGTGCTCTGCATGAGTGGGTTCGAATCCCACCCTTGTTGGTTTATTATTGTGTGTTTACTTTTTAATATGCGGTATGTCTGGTTTAACCCTATTTTATGTGAAAGTTAAATTACGTATCCCATGGTATTTCCGACAGTACAATGCCTCGGTTTGGAAACACCGCTCAGATGAGCACTGTGCTTAGGCATTACTGTAAACAGCGCCGGCCGGTTTCTGTGCATGAATCACAAATTCTTTCTTCAGGCGGAGGGTTGTTAAGTTGGGGGACGTAGAAGTTTGCAATATATTGTGTAATGAAACTGCTAAGAAAATGTGTTAATGTAGAAATAATGCACGCATTTGAAATGTGCCCACGGGGAGTGGCTACCAATGTATAGGAAGACTAATGAAAGTTATTAATGCTGAATTAATTATGTACTGATGTTTTGAACTTGTATTAACATATCAAAATTGGAGTTATGTATTAGGAGTTTGTACATTAAGCACTAGGCCTTAGTTTAGCGAAGGTCTGGGCCTACATGCCTGGTCTCATATTAAACTGTGTTTTTCTAACGTGCAATGTGCTGTTTTCCTGAAGGACACGAAACTGTACTTTTCCAGAAGCTAGAGATGTGTGTAGCTGTAATAAATTCTTTCTCATGGGACCCGACTTGCTCAAGGAGACATTCTTGCTGAATGCAACAGTGTAATTCGTAACAGGTGCAAGGTTGCCTGGAGTAGGAGAAAACAATGGAACTACTGACTGGTGCGTAAAGTGTAACTTTTCTTACCTGACATTCCAACCGATGAAGATGTCAATAACATGGGCCAATCAACGACATGTGAACTATGGTTGGTGGAAAATTCTGGTGAAATGCGTGAATAATTATTGGACAGAGATAACGATGCACAAATTATTATCCAACGAGGAATTAGGAGTAAATTAGACAGTTTTGATTTAACCATATGACCTGAGCAGAAATCAGCTATTTATTGGACATTCCACTCCAACCCATTCTTTGCCATTCTACTGAGCCATTTAGGCCATTTCCTTTGAGACTTTGCCGTTTGTTCGTCCTGATACTCTAAACCACCCTTTACTTATTCCTTACCTGATACTCATATCTCCTCTATATGAGGGGAGTTCTTGTTTCTCAGCTATGCAATACAGAGGCTTTGCCCTGTCCTATCTTTGCTGATGGTGAAAACGACTGATGGCCTGAGGACAAAGACTGACGCTGTTTGCTGATCCGTTGGATGGGTAACTATCTGATGAAAATTGTAATTGTCGGCTTGCCTTTCCTTTCTCGGTACCAACTGCTCTTTGATAGAGGCCATAAGTTTTCCAAATTTGTGTTTGCTAAATTGTTTTGCATGAAGCCCAACATTCTGATTCTAATTTGAGGTTAGTTAAGGTGTTCACTAAAATCTGACGCAAATAGACAAATGACTGAGTTCTTGCTTTGTTGAATCATGCACTACTGAGACTTTGCTAAGTTGGTTCTTATTAATGATGTGTTAATACTGAGTGAATATTCTCCATGCATTGATTAATTGCATTTCTAATTGCAAATCTGAAGAGTTACTAATGAGATGAATTGCCGATGAGATTAACAGAAATGACTTTAGATTGTAACCAATAGGGAAATAAGTATCCTAACACTTAACTAAATTGGTGTTTTTATTCATGACTGAAAGGTCATGGTGTGTTCACTTTATTGACTCTCATTAAAGGTTATTGATTAGCATGATGATTAGTTATTGCGATTGTTGTTGAGATATTGATCCATTGATTTGTGATGTCAAAAGACATCTCGTACTGGGAAGTCGCCGAACGTAGTCCAAAAGGTTCATCGACCTAGGCGTGTCTCCTTGTAAGTTTACTTATCAAGGCCGTGATGCGCTATCACTAATAAAAAGTCATCTGATCTGTTGCTGCTGAGTCATCGTCAACGAAAACCACCAAGATATTACTTCAATGTGGTGTAATTACGACTGCCTCAGTTTTATGCGTTACGTGAGCAGTCGGACAGCAATTTATTTAGCGCAAAAATATTTCTTGTTGATGCACGTACGTTTTTAAACTGAAGTGTCAAAGCTGTAGCGGCAATACTCCCACTTTAGGCGGTTTTATAAACTAAGTTTTACTTTCTCCTACTTAAAACGTTTTGCAGAACAATGCACATTAAATGGGAAGGCAGTTTTCCTTATTTGTGTACTATTTGCTGCCTAATGTTGACAGATAAGCACCCCAACAATGATTGACACCTAGAGACTCGA
Organism: Pleurodeles waltl; assembly: GCF_031143425.1. NCBI lineage: Eukaryota > Metazoa > Chordata > Amphibia > Caudata > Salamandridae > Pleurodeles > Pleurodeles waltl. Next base: position 120,951,124 of record NC_090451.1, on the reverse strand, counting down.
AAGCACCATACCAGTAAAATATTTGTATGAAATTGCACTTTAAATCCACGTACAACTGAAATAAAGCAATCTTAGCTCATTTGAGGGTAGTGTGACAGTAGATCACATATGGATAGAACACGTTTGGAATGTGTAATTTTCATGATTCCATTACATATATCATATAAATTCAAGCTGAAGTAGGGAAGGACAACAAGGTCATTTAGAGCAAAGCTGAAGACAACAAGTTGCCATAACAATCTGTAAATATATGCTCTTTATTATGTGTGGACAACTATCACCTCATAGAACACATTTCGGCTACTATATTTTTTCCTCCTGAAAACTGACCTTTACATGACAAGGTGGCCGAGTGGTTAAGGCGATGGACTGCTAATCCATTGTGCTCTGCATGCGTGGGTTCGAATCCCACCCTTGTCGGTTTATTATTGTGTGTTTACTTTTTTATGTGCGGTATGTCTGGTTTAACCCTATTTTATGTGAAAGTTAAATTACGTATCCCATGGTATTTCCGACAGTACAATGCCTCGGTTTGGAAACACCGCTCAGGTGAGCACTGTGCTTAGGCATTACTGTAAACAGCGCCGGCCGGGTTCTGTGCATGAATCACAAATTCTTTCCTCAGGCGGAGGATTGTTAAGTTGGGGGACGTAGAAGTTTGCAATATATTGTGTAATGAAACTGCATAGAAAATGTGTTAATGTAGAAATAATGCAAGTGTTTAAAATGTGCCCACGGGGAGTGGCTACCAATGTATACGAAGACTAATGAAAGTTATTAATGCTGACTTAATTATGTACTGATGTTTTGAACTTGTATTAACATATCAAAATTGGAGTTATGTATTAGGAGTTTGTACATTAAGCACTAGGCCTTAGTTTAGCGAGGGTCTGGGCCTACATGTCTGGTCTCATATTAAACTGTGTTTTTCTAACGTGCAATGTGCTGTTTACCTGAAGGGCACGAAACTGTACTTTTCCAGAAGCTAGAGATGTGTGTAGCTGTAGTAAATTCTTTCTCATGGGACCCGACTTGCTCAAGGAGACATTCTTGCTGAATGCAACAGTGTAATTCGTAACAGGTGCAAGGTTGCCTGGAGTAGGAGAAAACAATGGAACTACTGACTGGTGCGTTAAGTGTAACTTTTCTTACCTGACATTCCAACCGATGAAGACGTCAATAACATGGGCCAATCAACGACATGTGAACTATGGTTTGTGGAAAATTCTGGTGAAATGCGTGAATAATTATTGGACAGAGATAACGATGCACAAATTATTATCCAACGAGGAATTAGGAGTAAATTAGACAGTTTTGATTTAACCATATGACCTGAGCAGAAATCAGCTATTTATTGGACATTCCACTCCAACCCATTCTTTGCCATTCTACTGAGCCATTTAGGCCATTTCCTTTGAGACTTTGCTGTTTGTTCGTCCTGATACTATAAACCACCCTTTAGTTATTCCTTACCTGATACTCATATCTCCTCTATATGAGGGGAGTTCTTGTTCCTCAGCTATGCAATACAGAGGCTTTGCCCTGTCCTATCTTTGCTGATGGTGAAAACGACTGATGCCCTGAGGACAAAGACTGACGCTGTTTGCTGATCCGTTGGATGGGTAACTATCTGATGAAAATTGTAATTGTCGGCTTGCCTTTTCTTTCTCGGTACCAACTGCTCTTTGATAGAGGCCATAGTTAGATGTTTTCCAAATTTGTGTTTGCTAAATTGTTTTGCATGAAGCCCAACATGCTGATGCTAATTTGAGGTTAGTTAAGGTGTTCACTAAAATCTGACGCAAATAGACAAATCACTGAGTTCTTGCTTTTTTGAATCATGCACTACTGAGACTTTGCTAAGTTGGTTCTTATTAATGATGTGTTAATACTGAGTGAATATTCTCCATGCATTGATTAATTGCATTTCTAATTGCAAATCTGAAGAGTTACTAATGAGATGAATTGCCGATGAGATTAACAGAAATGACTTTAGATTGTAACCAATAGGGAAAGAAGTATCCTAACACTTAACTAAATTGGTGTTTTTATTCATGACTGAAAGGTCATGGTGTGTTCACTTTATTGACTCTCATTAAAGGTTATTGATTAGCATGATGATTAGTTATTGCGATTGTTGTTGAGATATTGATCCATTGATTTGTGATGCCAAAAGACATCTCGTACTGGGAAGTCCCCGAACGTAGTCCAAAAGGTTCATCGACCTAGGCGTGTCTCCTTGTAAGTTTACTTATCAAGGCCGTGATGCGCTATCACTAATAAAAAGTCATCTGATCTGTTGCTGCTGAGTCATCATCAATGAAAACCACCAAGATATAACTTCAATGTGGTGTAATTACGACTGCCTCAGTTTTATGCGTTACGTGAGCAGTCGGACAGCAATTTATTTAGCGCAAAAATATTTCTTGTTGATGCACGTACGTTTCTAAACTGAAGTGTCAAAGCTGTAGCGGCAACACTCCCAGTTTAGGCGATTTTATAAACTAAGTTTTACTTTCTCCTACTTAAAACGTTTTGCAGAACAATGCACATTAAATGGGAAGGCAGTTTTCCTTATTTGTGTACTATTTGCTGCCTAATGTTGACATGTAAGCACCCCAACAATGAATGACACCTAGAGACTCGAAAGCACCATACCAGTAAAATATTTGTATGAAATTGCACTTTAAATCCACGTACAACTGAAATAAAGCAATCTTAGCTAATTTGAGGGTAGTGTGACAGTAGATCACATATGGATAGAACACGTTTGGAATGTGTAATTTTCATGATTCCATTACATATATCATATAAATTCAAGCTGAAGTAGGGAAGGACAACAAGGTCATTTAGAGCAAAGCTGAAGACAACAAGTTGCCATAACAATCTGTAAATATATGCTCTTTATTATGTGTGGACAACTATCACCTCATAGAACACATTTCGGCTACTATATTTTTCCTCCTGAAAACTGACTTTTACACGACAAGGTGGCCGAGTGGTTAAGGGGATGGACTGCTAATCCATTGTGCTCTGCATGCGAGGGTTCGAATCCCACCATTGTTGGTTTATTATTGTGTGTTTACTTTTTAATATGCGGTATGTCTGGTTTAACCCGATTTTATGTGAAAGTTAAATTACGTATCCCATGGTATTTCCGACAGTACAATGCCTCGGTTTGGAAACACCGCTCATGTGAGCACTGTGCTTAGGCATTACTGTAAACAGCGCCGGCCGGGTTCTGTGCATGAATCACAAATTCTTTCCTCAGGCGGAGGGTTGTTAAGTTGGGGGACGTAGAAGTTTGCAATATATTGTGTAATGAAACTGCATAGAAAATGTGTTAATGTAGAAATAATGCACGCGTTTGAAATGTGCCCACGGGGAGTGGCTACCAATGTATACGAAGACTAATGAAAGTTATTAATGCTGAATTAATTATGTACTGATGTTTTGAACTTGTATTAACATATCAAAATTGGAGTTATGTATTAGGAGTTTGTACATTAAGCACTAGGCCTTAGTTTAGCGAGGGTCTGGGCCTACACGCCTGGTCTCATATTAAACTGTGTTTTTCTAACGTGCAATGTGCTGTTTTCCTGAAGGACACAAAACTGTACTTTTCCAGAAGCTAGAGATGTGTGTAGCTCTAGTAAATTCTTTCTCATGGGACCCGACTTGCTCAAGGAGACATTCTTGCTGAATGCAACAGTGTAATTCGTAACAGGTGAAAGGTTGCCTGGAGTAGGAGAAAACAATGGAACTACTGACTGGTGCGTAAAGTGTAACTTTTCTTACCTGACATTCCAACCGATGAAGACGTCAATAACATGGGCCAATCAACGACATGTGAACTATGGTTTGTGGAAAATTCTGGTGAAATGCGTGAATAATTATTGGACAGAGATAACGATGCACAAATTATTATCCAACGAGGAATTAGGAGTAAATTAGACAGTTTTGATTTAACCATATGAACTGAGCAGAAATCAGCTATTTATTGGACATTCCACTCCAACCCATTCTTTGCCATTCTACTGAGCCATTTAGGCCATTTCCTTTGAGACTTTGCCGTTTGTCCGTCCTGATACTCTAAACCACCCTTTACTTATTCCTTACCTGATACTCATATCTCCTCTATATCAGGGGAGTTCTTGTTCCTCAGCTATGCAATACAGAGGCTTTGCCCTGTCCTATCTTTGCTGATGGTGAAAACGACTGATGCCCTGAGGACAAAGACTGACGCTGTTTGCTGATCCGTTGGATGGGTAACTATCTGATGAAAATTGTAATTGTCGGCTTGCCTTTTCTTTCTCGGTACCAACTGCTCTTTGATAGAGGCCATAGTTAGATGTTTTCCAAATTTGTGTTTGCTAAATTGTTTTGCATGAAGCCCAACATGCTGATGCTAATTTGAGGTTAGTTAAGGTGTTCACTAAAATCTGACGCAAATAGACAAATTACTGAGTTCTTGCTTTTTTGAATCATGCACTACTGAGACTTTGCTAAGTTGGTTCTTATTAATGATGTGTTAATACTGAGTGAATATTCTCCATGCATTGATTAATTGCATTTCTAATTGCAAATCTGAAGAGTTACTAATGAGATGAATTGCCGATGAGATTAACAGAAATGACTTTAGATTGTAACCAATAGGGAAATAAGTATCCTAACACTTAACTAAATTGGTGTTTTTATTCATGACTGAAAGGTCATGGTGTGTTCACTTTATTGACTCTCATTAAAGGTTATTGATTAGCATGATGATTAGTTATTGCGATTGTTGTTGAGATATTGATCCATTGATTTGTGATGCCAAAAGACATCTCGTACTGGGAAGTCCCCGAACGTAGTCCAAAAGGTTCATCGACCTAGGCGTGTCTCCTTGTAAGTTTACTTATCAAGGCCGTGATGCGCTATCACTAATAAAAAGTCATCTGATCTGTTGCTGCTGAGTCATCGTCAACGAAAACCACCAAGATATTACTTCAATGTGGTGTAATTACGACTGCCTCAGTTTTATGCGTTAAGTGAGCAGTCGGACAGCAATTTATTTAGCGCAAAAATATTTCTTGTTGATGCACATACGTTTTTAAACTGAAGTGTCAAAGCTGTAGCGGCAATACTCCCAGTTTAGGCGGTTTTATAAACTAAGTTTTACTTTCTCCTACTTAAAACGTTTTGCAGAACAATGCACATTAAATGGGAAGGCAGTTTTCCTTATTTGTGTACTATTTGCTGCCTAATGTTGACATGTAAGCACCCCAACAATGAATGACACCTAGAGACTCGAAAGCACCATACCAGTAAAATATTTGTATGAAATTGCACTTTAAATCCACGTACAACTGAAATAAAGCAATCTTAGCTCATTTGAGGGTAGTGTGACAGTAGATCACATATGGATAGAACACGTTTGGAATGTGTAATTTTCATGATTCCATTACATATATCATATAAATTCAAGCTGAAGTAGGGAAGGACAACAAGGTCATTTAGAGCAAAGCTGAAGACAACAAGTTGCCATAACAATCTGTAAATATATGCTCTTTATTATGTGTGGACAACTATCACCTCATAGAACACATTTCGGCTACTATATTTTTCCTCCTGAAAACTGACTTTTACACGACAAGGTGGCCGAGTGGTTAAGGGGATGGACTGCTAATCCATTGTGTTCTGCATGCGTGGGTTCGAATCCCATCCTTGTCGGTTTATTATTGTGTGTTTACTTTTTTATGTGCGGTATGTCTGGTTTAACCCTATTTTATGTGAAAGTTAAATTACGTATCCCATGGTATTTCCGACAGTACAATGCCTCGGTTTGGAAACACCGCTCAGGTGAGCACTGTGCTTAGGCATTACTGTAAACAGCGCCGGCCGGGTTCTGTGCATGAATCACAAATTCTTTCCTCAGGCGGAGGATTGTTAAGTTGGGGGACGTAGAAGTTTGCAATATATTGTGTAATGAAACTGCATAGAAAATGTGTTAATGTAGAAATAATGCAAGTGTTTAAAATGTGCCCACGGGGAGTGGCTACCAATGTATACGAAGACTAATGAAAGTTATTAATGCTGACTTAATTATGTACTGATGTTTTGAACTTGTATTAACATATCAAAATTGGAGTTATGTATTAGGAGTTTGTACATTAAGCACTAGGCCTTAGTTTAGCGAGGGTCTGGGCCTACATGTCTGGTCTCATATTAAACTGTGTTTTTCTAACGTGCAATGTGCTGTTTTCCTGAAGGGCACGAAACTGTACTTTTCCAGAAGCTAGAGATGTGTGTAGCTGTAGTAAATTCTTTCTCATGGGACCCAACTTGCTCAAGGAGACATTCTTGCTGAATGCAACAGTGTAATTTGTAACAGGTGCAAGGTTGCCTGGAGTAGGAGAAAACAATGGAACTACTGACTGGTGCGTAAAGTGTAACTTTTCTTACCTGACATTCCAACCGATGAAGACGTCAATAACATGGGCCAATCAACGACATGTGAACTATGGTTTGTGGAAAATTCTGGTGAAATGCGTGAATAATTATTGGACAGAGATAACGATGCACAAATTATTATCCAACGAGGAATTAGGAGTAAATTAGACAGTTTTGATTTAACCATATGAACTGAGCAGAAATCAGCTATTTATTGGACATTCCACTCCAACCCATTCTTTGCCATTCTACTGAGCCATTTATGCCATTTCCTTTGAGACTTTGCCGTTTGTCCGTCCTGATACTCTAAACCACCTTTTACTTATTCCTTACCTGATACTCATATCTCCTCTATATGAGGGGAGTTCTTGTTCCTCAGCTATGCAATACAGAGGCTTTGCCCTGTCCTATCTTTGCTGATGGTGAAAACGACTGATGCCCTGAGGACAAAGACTGACGCTGTTTGCTGATCCGTTGGATGGGTAACTATCTGATGAAAATTGTAATTGTCGGCTTGCCTTTTCTTTCTCGGTACCAACTGCTCTTTGATAGAGGCCATAGTTAGATGTTTTCCAAATTTGTGTTTGCTAAATTGTTTTGTATGAAGCCCAACATGCTGATGCTAATTTGAGGTTAGTTAAGGTGTTCACTAAAATCTGACGCAAATAGACAAATTACTGAGTTCTTGCTTTTTTGAATCATGCACTACTGAGACTTTGCTAAGTTGGTTCTTATTAATGATGTGTTAATACTGAGTGAATATTCTCCATGCATTGATTAATTGCATTTCTAATTGCAAATCTGAAGAGTTACTAATGAGATGAATTGCCGATGAGATTAACAGAAATGACTTTAGATTGTAACCAATAGGGAAATAAGTATCCTAACACTTAACTAAATTGGTGTTTTTATTCATGACTGAAAGGTCATGGTGTGTTCACTTTATTGACTCTCATTAAAGGTTATTGATTAGCATGATGATTAGTTATTGCGATTGTTGTTGAGATATTGATCCATTGATTTGTGATGCCAAAAGACATCTCGTACTGGGAAGTCCCCGAACGTAGTCCAAAAGGTTCATCGACCTAGGCGTGTCTCCTTGTAAGTTTACTTATCAAGGCCGTGATGCGCTATCACTAATAAAAAGTCATCTTATCTGTTGCTGCTGAGTCATCGTCAACGAAAACAACCAAGATATTACTTCAATGTGGTGTAATTACGACTGCCTCAGTTTTATGCGTTAAGTGAGCAGTCGGACAGCAATTTATTTAGCGCAAAAATATTTCTTGTTGATGCACGTACGTTTTTAAACTGAAGTGTCAAAGCTGTAGCGGCAATACTCCCAGTTTAGGCGGTTTTATAAACTAAGTTTTACTTTCTCCTACTTAAAACGTTTTGCAGAACAATGCACATTAAATGGGAAGGCAGTTTTCCTTATTTTTGTACTATTTGCTGCCTAATGTTGACATGTAAGCACCCCAACAATGAATGACACCTAGAGACTCGAAAGCACCATACCAGTAAAATATTTGTATGAAATTGCACTTTAAATCCACGTACAACTGAAATAAAGCAATCTTAGCTCATTTGAGGGTAGTGTGACAGTAGATCACATATGGATAGAACACGTTTGGAATGTGTAATTTTCATGATTCCATTGCATATATCATATAAATTCAAGCTGAAGTAGGGAAGGACAACAAGGTCATTTAGAGCAAAGCTGAAGACAACAAGTTGCCATAACAATCTGTAAATATATGCTCTTTATTATGTGTGGACAACTATCACCTCATAGAACACATTTCGGCTACTATATTTTTTCCTCCTGAAAACTGACCTTTACACGACAAGGTGGCCGAGTGGTTAAGGCGATGGACTGCTAATCCATTGTGCTCTGCATGCGTTGGTTCGAATCCCACCCGTGTCGGTTTATTATTGTGTGTTTACTTTCTAATATGCGGTATGTCTGGTTTAACCCTATTTTATGTGAAAGTTAAATTACGTATCCCATGGTATTTCCGACAGTACAATGCCTCGGTTTGGAAACACCGCTCAGGTGAGCACTGTGCTTAGGCATTACTGTAAACAGCGCCGGCCGGGTTCTGTGCATGAATCACAAATTCTTTCCTCAGGCGGAGGGTTGTTAAGTTGGGGGACGTAGAAGTTTGCAATATATTGTGTAATGAAACTGCATAGAAAATGTGTTAATGTAGAAATAATGCACGCGTTTAAAATGTGCCCACGGGGAGTGGCTACCAATGTATACGAAGACTAATTAAAGTTATTAATGCTGAATTAATTATGTACTGATGTTTTGAACTTGTATTAACATATCAAAATTGGAGTGATGTATTAGGAGTTTGTACATTAAGCACTAGGCCTTAGTTTAGCGAGGGTCTGGGCCTACACGCCTGGTCTCATATTAAACTGTGTTTTTCTAACGTGCAATGTGCTGTTTTCCTGAAGGACACGAAACTGTACTTTTCCAGAAGCTAGAGATGTGTGTAGCTGTAGTAAATTATTTCTCATGGGACCCGACTTGCTCATGGAGACATTCTTGCTGAATGCAACTGTGTAATTCGTAACAGGTGCAAGGTTGCCTGGAGTAGGAGAAAACAATGGAACTACTGACTGCTGCGTAAAGTGTAACTTTTCTTACCTGACATTCCAACCGATGAAGACGTCAATAACATGGGCCAATCAACGACATGTGAACTATGGTTTGTGGAAAATTCTGGTGAAATGCGTGAATAATTATTGGACAGAGATAACGGTGCACAAATTATTATCCAACGAGGAATTAGGAGTAAATTGGACAGTTTTGATTTAACCATATGACCTGAGCAGAAATCAGCTATTTATTGGACATTCCACTCCAACCCATTCTTTGCCATTCTACTGAGCCATTTAGGCCATTTCCTTTGAGACTTTGCCGTTTGTCCATCCTGATACTCTAAACCACCTTTTACTTATTCCTTACCTGATACTCATATCTCCTCTATATCAGGGGAGTTCTTGTTCCTCAGCTATGCAATACAGAGGCTTTGCCCTGTCCTATCTTTGCTGATGGTGAAAACGACTGATGCACTGAGGACAAAGACTGACGCTGTTTGCTGATCCGTTGGATGGGTAACTATCTGATGAAAATTGTAATTGTCGGCTTGCCTTTTCTTTCTCGGTACCAACTGCTCTTTGATAGAGGCCATAGTTAGATGTTTTCCAAATTGGTGTTTGCTAAATTGTTTTGTATGAAGCCCAACATGCTGATGCTAATTTGAGGTTAGTTAAGGTGTTCACTAAAATCTGACGCAAATAGACAAATTACTGAGTTCTTGCTTTTTTGAATCATGCACTACTGAGACTTTGCTAAGTTGGTTCTTATTAATGATGTGTTAATACTGAGTGAATATTCTCCATGCATTGATTAATTGCATTTCTAATTGCAAATCTGAAGAGTTACTAATGAGATGAATTGCCGATGAGATTAACAGAAATGACTTTAGATTGTAACCAATAGGGAAATAAGTATCCTAACACTTAACTAAATTGGTGTTTTTATTCATGACTGAAAGGTCATGGTGTGTTCACTTTATTGACTCTCATTAAAGGTTATTGATTAGCATGATGATTAGTTATTGCGATTGTTGTTGAGATATTGATCCATTGATTTGTGATGCCAAAAGACATCTCGTACTGGGAAGTCCCCGAACGTAGTCCAAAAGGTTCATCGACCTAGGCGTGTCTCCTTGTAAGTTTACTTATCAAGGCCGTGATGCGCTATCACTAATAAAAAGTCATCTGATCTGTTGCTGCTGAGTCATCGTCAACGAAAACCACCAAGATATTACTTCAATGTGGTGTAATTACGACTGCCTCAGTTTTATGCGTTAAGTGAGCAGTCGGACAGCAATTTATTTAGCGCAAAAATATTTCTTGTTGATGCACGTACGTTTTTAAACTGAAGTGTCAAAGCTGTAGCGGCAATACTCCCAGTTTAGGCGGTTTTATAAACTAAGTTTTACTTTCTCCTACTTAAAACGTTTTGCAGAACAATGCACATTAAATGGGAAGGCAGTTTTCCTTATTTGTGTACTATTTGCTGCCTAATGTTGACATGTAAGCACCCCAACAATGAATGACACCTAGAGACTCGAAAGCACCATACCAGTAAAATATTTGTATGAAATTGCACTTTAAATCCACGTACAACTGAAATAAAGCAATCTTAGCTCATTTGAGGGTAGTGTGACAGTAGATCACATATGGATAGAACACGTTTGGAATGTGTAATTTTCATGATTCCATTACATATATCATATAAATTCAAGCTGAAGTAGGGAAGGACAACAAGGTCATTTAGAGCAAAGCTGAAGACAACAAGTTGCCATAACAGTCTGTAAATATATGCTCTTTATTATGTGTGGACAACTATCACCTCATAGAACACATTTCGGCTACTATATTTTTTCCTCCTGAAAACTGACCTTTACACAACAAGGTGGCCGAGTGGTTAAGGCGATGGACTGCTAATCCATTGTGCTCTGGATGCGTTGGTTCGAAACACACCCGTGTCGGTTTATTATTGTGTGTTTACTTTTTAATATGCGGTATGTCTGCTTTAACCCTATTTTATGTGAAAGTTAAATTACGTATCCCATGGTATTTCCGACAGTACAATGCCTCGGTTTGGAAACACCGCTCAGGTGAGCACTGTGCTTAGGCATTACTGTAAACAGCGCCGGCCGGGTTCTGTGCATGAATCACAAATTCTTTCCTCAGGCGGAGGGTTGTTAAGTTGGGGGACGTAGAAGTTTGCAATATATTGTGTAATGAAACTGCATAGAAAATGTGTTAATGTAGAAATAATGCACGCGTTTAAAATGTGCCCACGGGGAGTGGCTACCAATGTATACGAAGACTAATGAAAGTTATTAATGCTGAATTAATTATGTACTGATGTTTTGAACTTGTATTAACATATCAAAATTGGAGTTATGTATTAGGAGTTTGTACATTAAGCACTAGGCCTTAGTTTAGCGAGGGTCTGGGCCTACATGCCTGGTCTCATATTAAACTGTGTTTTTCTAACGTGCAATGTGCTGTTTTCCTGAAGGACACGAAACTGTACTTTTCCAGAAGCTAGAGATGTGTGTAGCTGTAGTAAATTATTTCTCATGGGAGCCGACTTGCTCAAGGAGACATTCTTGCTGAATGCAACAGTGTAATTCGTAACAGGTGCAAGGTTGCCTGGAGTAGGAGAAAACAATGGAACTACTGACTGGTGCGTAAAGTGTAACTTTTCTTTCCTGACATTCCAACCGATGAAGACGTCAATAACATGGGCCAATCAAGGACATGTGAACTATGGTTTGTGGAAAATTCTGGTGAAATGTGTGAATAATTATTGGACAGAGATAACGATGCACAAATTATTATCCAACGAGGAATTAGAAGTAAATTAGACAGTTTTGATTTAACCATATGACCTGAGCAGAAATCAGCTATTTATTGGACATTCCACTCCAACCCATTCTTTGCCATTCTACTGAGCCATTTAGGCCATTTCCTTTGAGACTTTGCCGTTTGTTCGTCCTGATACTCTAAACCACCCTTTACTTATTCCTTACCTGATACTCATATCTCCTCTATATGAGGGGAGTTCTTGTTCCTCAGCTATGCAATACAGAGGCTTTGCCCTGTCCTATCTTTGCTGATGGTGAAAACGACTGATGCCCTGAGGACAAAGACTGACACTGTTTGCTGATCCGTTGGATGGGTAACTATCTGATGAAAATTGTAATTGTCGGCTTGCCTTTTCTTTCTCGGTACCAACTGCTCTTTGATAGAGGCCATAGTTAGATGTTTTCCAAATTTTTGTTTGCCAAATTGTTTTGCATGAAGCCCAACATGCTGATTCTAATTTGAGGTTAGTTATGGTGTTCACTAAAATCTGACGCAAATAGACAAATTACTGAGTTCTTGCTTTTTTGAATCATGCACTACTGAGACTTTGCTAAGTTGGTTCTTATTAATGATGTGTTAATACTGAGTGAATATTCTCCTTGCATTGATTAATTGCATTTCTAATTGCAAATCTGAAGAGTTACTAATGAGATGAATTGCCGATGAGATTAACAGAAATGACTTTAGATTGTAACCAATAGGGAAATAAGTATCCTAACACTTAACTAAATTGGTGTTTTTATTCATGACTGAAAGGTCATGGTGTGTTCACTTTATTGACTCTCATTAAAGGTTATTGATTAGCATGATGATTAGTTATTGCGATTGTTGTTGAGATATTGATCCATTGATTTGTGATGCCAAAAGACATCTCGTACTGGGAAGTCCCCGAACGTAGTCCAAAAGGTTCATCGACCTAGGCGTGTCTCCTTGTAAGTTTACTTATCAAGGCCGTGATGCTCTATCACTAATAAAAAGTCATCTGATCTGTTGCTGCTGAGTCATCGTCAACGAAAACCACCAAGATATTACTTCAATGTGGTGTAATTACGACTGCCTCAGTTTTATGCGTTACGTGAGCAGTCGGACAGCAATTTATTTAGCGCAAAAATATTTCGTGTTGATGCACGTACGTTTTTAAACTGAAGTGTCAAAGCTGTAGCGGCAATACTCCCAGTTTAGGCGGTTTTATAAACTAAGTTTTACTTTCTCCTACTTAAAATGTTTTGCAGAACAATGCACATTAAATGGGAAGGCAGTTTTCCTTATTTGTGAACTATTTGCTGCCTAATGTTGACATGTAAGCACCCCAACAATGAATGACACCTAGAGACTCGAAAGCACCATACCAGTAAAATATTTGTATGAAATTGCACTTTAAATCCACGTACAACTGAAATAAAGCAATCTTCGCTCATTTGAGGGTAGTGTGACAGTAGATCACATATGCATAGAACACGTTTGGAACGTGTAATTTTCATGATTCCATTACATATATCATATAAATTCAAGCTGAAGTAGGGAAGGACAAAAAGGTCATTTAGAGCAAAGCTGAAGACAACAAGTTGCCATAACAATCTGTAAATATATGCTCTTTATTATGTGTGGACAACTATCACCTCATAGAACACTTTTCGGCTACTATATTTTTTCCTCCTGAAAACTGACCTTTACACGACAAGGTGACTGAGTGGTTAAGGCGATGGACTGCTAATCCATTGAGCTCTGCATGCGTGGGTTTGAATCCCCCCCTTGTCGGTTTATTATTGTGTGTTTACTTTTTAATATGCGGTATGTCTGGTTTAACCCTATTTTATGTGAAAGTTAAATTACGTATCCCATGGTATTTCCGACAGTACAATGCCTCGGTTTGGAAACACCGCTCAGGTGAGCACTGTGCTTAGGCATTACTGTAAACAGCGCCGGCCGGGTTCTGTGCATGAATCACAAATTCTTTCCTCAGGCGGAGGGTTGTTAAGTTGGGGGACGTAGAAGTTTGCAATATATTGTGTAATGAAACTGCATAGAAAATGTGTTAATGTAGAAATAATGCACACGTTTAAAATGTGCCCACGGGGAGTGGCTACCAATGTATACGAAGACTAAAGAAAGTTATTAATGCTGAATTAATTATGTACTGATGTTTTGAACTTGTATTAACATATCAAAATTGGAGTTATGTATTAGGAGTTTGTACATTAAGCACTAGGCCTTAGTTTAGCGAGGGTCTGGGCCTACATGCCTGGTCTCATATTAAACTGTGTTTTTCTAACGTGCAATGTGCTGTTTTCCTGAAGGACACGAAACTGTACTTTTCCAGAAGCTAGAGATGTGTGTAGCTGTAGTAAATTCTTTCTCATGGGACCCGACTTGCTCAAGGAGACATTCTTGCTGAATGCAACAGTGTAATTCGTAACAGGTGCAAGGTTGCCTGGAGTAGGAGAAAACAATGGAACTACTGACTGGTGCGTAAAGTGTAACTTTTCTTACCTGACATTCCAACCGATGAAGACGTCAATAACATGGGCCAATCAACGACATGTGAACTATGGTTTGTGGAAAATTCTGGTGAAATGCGTGAATAATTATTGGACAGAGATAACGATGCACAAATTATTATCCAACGAGGAATTAGGAGTAAATTAGACCGTTTTGATTTAACCATATGAACTGAGCAGAAATCAGCTATTTATTGGACATTCCACTCCAACTCATTCTTTGCCATTCTACTGAGCCATTTAGGCCATTTCCTTTGAGACTTTGCCGTTTGTTCGTCCTGATACTCTAAACCACCCTTTACTTATTCCTTACCTGATACTCATATCTCCTCTATATGAGGGGAGTTCTTGTTCCTCAGCTATGCAATACAGAGGCTTTGCCCTGTCCTATCTTTGCTGATGGTGAAAACGACTGATGCCCTGAGGACAAAGACTGACGCTGTTTGCTGATCCATTGGATGGGTAACTATCTGATGAAAATTGTAATTGTCGACTTGCCTTTTCTTTCTCGGTACCAACTGCTCTTTGATAGAGGCCATAGTTAGATTTTTTCCAAATTTGTGTTTGCTAAATTGTTTTGCATGAAGCCCAACATGCTGATTCTAATTTGAGGTTAGTTAAGGTGTTCACTAAAATCTGACCCAAATAGACAAATTACTGAGTTCTTGCTTTTTTGAATCATGCACTACTGAGACTTTGCTAAGTTGGTTCTTATTAATGATGTGTTAATACTGAGTGAATATTCTCCATGCATTGATTAATTGCATTTCTAATTGCAAATCTGAAGAGTTAGTAATGAGATGAATTGCCGATGAGATTAACAGAAATGACTTTAGATTGTAACCAATAGGGAAATAAGTATCCTAACACTTAACTAAATTGGTGTTTTTATTCATGACTGAAAGGTCATGGTGTGTTCACTTTATTGACTCTCATTAAAGGTTATTGATTAGCATGATGATTAGTTATTGCGATTGTTGTTGAGATATTGATCCATTGTTTTGTGATGCCAAAAGACATCTCGTACTGGGAAGTCCCTGAACGTAGTCCAAAAGGTTCATCGACCTAGGCGTGTCTCCTTGTAAGTTTACTTATCAAGGCCGTGATGTGCTATCACTAATAAAAAGTCATCTGATCTGTTGCTGCTGAGTCATCGTCAACGAAAACCACCAAGATATTACTTCAATGTGGTGTAATTACGACTGCCTCAGTTTTATGCGTTACATGAGCAGTAGGACAGCAATTTATTTAGCGCAAAAATATTTCTTGTTGATGCAGGTACGTTTTTAAACTGAAGTGTCAAAGCTGTAGCGGCAATACTCCCAGTTTAGGCGGTTTTATAAACTAAGTTTTACTTTCTCCTACTTAAAACGTTTTGCAGAACAATGCACATTTAATTGGAAGGCAGTTTTCCTTATTTGTGTACTATTTGCTGCCTAATATTGACATGTAAGCACCCCAACAATGAATGACACCTAGAGACTCGAAAGCACCATACCAGTAAAATATTTGTATGAAATTGCACTTTAAATCCACGTACAACTGAAATAAAGCAATCTTAGCTCATTTGAGGGTAGTGTGACAGTAGATCACATATGGATAGAACACGTTTGGAATGTGTAATTTTCATGATTCCATTACATGTATCATATAAATTCAAGCTGAAGTAGGGAAGGACAACAAGGTCATTTAGAGCAAAGCTGAAGACAACAAGTTGCCATAACAATCTGTAAATATATGCTCTTTATTATGTGTGGACAACTATCACCTCATAGAACACATTTCGGTTACTATATTTTTTCCTCCTGAAAACTGACCTTTACACGACAAGGTGGCCGAGTGGTTAAGGCGTTGGACTGCTAATCCATTGTGCTCTGCATGTGTGGGTTCGAATCCCACCCTTGTCGGTTTATTATTGTGTGTTTACTTTTTAATATGCGGTATGTCTGGTTTAACCCTATTTTATGTGAAAGTTAAATTACGTATCCAATGCTATTTCCGACAGTACATAGCATGGGTTTGGAAACACCGCTCAGGTGAGCACTGTGCTTAGGCATTACTGTAAACAGCGCCGGCCGGGTTCTGTGCATGAATCACAAATTCTTTCCTCAGGCGGAGGGTTGTTAAGTTGGGGGACGTAGAAGTTTGCAATATATTGTGTAATGAAACTGCATAGAAAATGTGTTAATGTAGAAATAATGCACGCGTTTGAAATGTGCCCACGGGGAGTGGCTACCAATGTATACGAAACTAATGAAAGTTATTAATGCTGAATTAATTATGTACTGATGTTTTGAACTTGTATTAACATATCAAAATTGGAGTTATGTATTAGGAGTTTGTACATTAAGCACTAGGCCTTAGTTTAGCGAGGGTCTGGGCCTACATGCCTGGTCTCATATTAAACTGTGTTTTTCTAACGTGCAATGTGCTGTTTTCCTGAAGGACACGAAACTGTACTTTTCCAGAAGCTATAGATGTGTGTAGCTGTAGTAAATTCTTTCTCATGGGACCCGACTTGCTCAAGGAGACATTCTTGCTGAATGCAACAGTGTAATTCGTAACAGGTGCAAGGTTGCCTGGAGTAGGAGAAAACAATGGAACTACTGACTGGTGCGTAAAGTGTAACTTTTCTTACCTGACATTCCAACCGATGAAGACGTCAATAACATGGGCCAATCAAGGACATGTGAACTATGGTTTGTGGAAAATTCTGGTGAAATGCGTGAATAATTATTGGACAGAGATAACGATGCACAAATTATTATCCAACGAGGAATTAGGAGTAAATTAGACAGTTTTGATTTAACCATATGACCTGAGCAGAAATCAGCTATTTATTGGACATTCCACTCCAAACCATTCTTTGCCATTCTACTGAGCCATTTAGGCCATTTCCTTTGAGACTTTGCCGTTTGTTCGTCCTGATACTCTAAACCACCCTTTACTTATTCCTTACCTGATACTCATATCTCCTCTATATGAGGGGAGTTCTTGTTCCTCAGATATGCAATACAGAGGCTTTGCCCTGTCCTATCTTTGCTGATGGTGAAAACGACTGATGCCCTGAGGACAAAGACTGACGCTGTTTGCTGATCCGTTGGATGGGTAACTATCTGCTGAAAATTTTAATTGTCGGCTTGCCTTTTCTTTCTCGGTACCAACTGCTCTTTGATAGAGGCCATAGTTAGATGTTTTCCAAATTTGTGTTTGCTAAATTGTTTTGCATGAAGCCCAACATGCTGATGCTAATTTGAGGTTAGTTAAGGTGTTCACTAAAATCTGACGCAAGTAGACAAATTACTGAGTTCTTGCTTTTTTGAATCATGCACTACTGAGACTTTGCTAAGTTGGTTCTTATTAATGATGTGTTAATACTGAGTGAATATTCTCCATGCATTGATTAATTGCATTTCTAATTGCAAATCTGAAGAGTTACTAATGAGATGAATTGCCGATGAGATTAACAGAAATGACTTTAGATTGTAACCAATAGGGAAATAAGTATCCTAACACTTAACTAAATTGGTGTTTTTATTCATGACTGAAAGGTCATGGTGTGTTCACTTTATTGACTCTCATTAAAGGTTATTGATTAGCATGATGATTAGTTATTGCGATTGTTGTTGAGATATTGATCCATTGATTTGTGATGCCAAAAGACATCTCGTACTGGGAAGTCCCCGAACGTAGTCCAAAAGGTTCATCGACCTAGGCGTGTCTCCTTGTAAGTTTACTTATCAAGGCCGTGATGCGCTATCACTAATAAAAAGTCATCTGATCTGTTGCTGCTGAGTCATTGTCAACGAAAACCACCAAGATATTACTTCAATGTGGTGTAATTACGACTGCCTCAGTTTTATGCGTTACGTGAGCAGTCGGACAGCAATTTATTTAGCGCAAAAATATTTCTTGTTGATGCACGTACGTTTTTAAACTGAAGTGTGAAAGCTGTAGCGGCAATACTCCCAGTTTAGGCGGTTTTATAAACTAAGTTTTACTTTCTCCTACTTAAAACGTTTTGCAGAACAATGCACATTAAATGGGAAGGCAGTTTTCCTTATTTGTGTACTATTTGCTGCCTAATGTTGGCATGTAAGCACCCCAACAATGAATGACACCTAGAGACTCGAAAGCACCATACCAGTAAAATATTTGTATGAAATTGCACTTTAAATCCACGTACAACTGAAATAAAGCAATCTTAGCTCATTTGAGGGTAGTGTGACAGTAGATCACATATGGATAGAACACGTTTGGAATGTGTAATTTTCATGATTCCATTACATATATCATATAAATTCAAGCTGAAGTAGGGAAGGACAACAAGGTCATTTAGAGCAAAGCTGAAGACAACAAGTTGCCATAACAATCTGTAAATATATGCTCTTTATTATCTGTGGACAACTATCACCTCATAGAACACATTTCGGCTACTATATTTTTTCCTCCTGAAAACTGACCTTTGCACGACAAGGTGGCCGAGTGGATAAGGCGATGGACTGCTAATCCATTGTGCTCTGCAAGCGTTGGTTCGAATCCCACCCTTGTCGGTTTATTATTGTGTGTTTACTTTTTAATATGCGGTATGTCTGGTTTAACCCTATTTTATGTGAAAGTTAAATTACGTATTCCATGGTATTTCCGACAGTACAATGCCTCGGTTTGGAAACACCGCTCAGGTGAGCACTGTGCTTAGGCATTACTGTAAACAGCGCCGGCCGGGTTCTGTGCATGAATCACAAATTCTTTCCTCAGGCGGAGGGTTGTTAAGTTGGGGGACGTAGAAGTTTGCAATATATTGTGTAATGAAACTGCATAGAAAATGTGTTAATGTAGAAATAATGCAAGCGTTTAAAATGTGCCCACGGGGAGTGGCTACCAATGTATACGAAGACTAATGAAAGTTATTAATGCTGAATAAATTATGTACTGATGTTTTGAACTTGTATTAACATATCAAAATTGGAGTTATGTATTAGGAGTTTGTACATTAAGCACTAGGCCTTAGTTTAGGGAGGGTCTGGGCCTACATGCCTGGTCTCATATTTAACTGTGTTTTTCTAACGTGCAATGTGCTGTTTTCCTGAAGGACACGAAACTGTACTTTTCCAGAAGCTAGAGATGTGTGTAGCTGTAGTAAATTCTTTCTCATGGGACCCGACTTGCTCAAGGAGACATTCTTGCTGAATGCAACAGTGTAATTAGTAACAGGTGCAAGGTTGCCTGGAGTAGGAGAAAACAATGGAACTACTGACTGGTGCGTAAAGTGTAACTTTTCTTACCTGACATTCCAACCGATGAAGACGTCAATAACATGGGCCAATAAACGACATGTGAACTATGGTTTGTGGAAAATTCTGGTGAAATGCGTGAATAATTATTGGACAGAGATAACGATGCACAAAATATTATCCAACGAGGAATTAGGAGTAAATTAGACAGTTTTGATTTAACCATATGACCTGAGCAGAAATCAGCTATTTATTGGACATTCCACTCCAACCCATTCTTTGCCATTCTACTGAGCCATTTAGGCCATTTCCTTTGAGACTTTGCCGTTTGTTCGTCCTGATACTCTAAACCACCCTTTACTTATTCCTTACCTGATACTCATATCTCCTCTATATGAGGGGAGTTCTTGTTCCTCAGCTATGCAATACAGAGGCTTTGCCCTGTCCTATCTTTGCTGATGGTGAAAACGACTGATGCCCTGAGGACAAAGACTGACGCTGTTTGCTGATCCGTTGGATGGGTAACTATCTGATGAAAATTGTAATTGTCGGCTTGCCTTTTCTTTCTCGGTACCAACTGCTCTTTGATAGAGGCCATAGTTAGATGTTTTCCAAATTTGTGTTTGCTAAATTGTTTTGCATGAAGCCCAACATGCTGATGCTAATTTGAGATTAGTTAAGGTGTTTACTAAAATCTGACGCAAATAGACAAATTACTGAGTTCTTGCTTTTTTTAATCATGCACTACTGAGACTTTGCTAAGTTGGTTCTTATTAATGATGTATTAATACTGAGTGAATTTTCTCCATGCATTGATTAATTGCATTTCTAATTGCAAATCTGAAGAGTTACTAATGAGATGAATTGCCGATGAGATTAACAGAAATGACTTTAGATTGTAACCAATAGGGAAATAAGTATCCTAACACTTAACTAAATTGGTGTTTTTATTCATGACTGAAAGGTCATGGTGTGTTCACTTTATTGACTCTCATTAAAGGTTATTGATTAGCATGATGATTAGTTATTGCGATTGTTGTTGAGATATTGATCCATTGATTTGTGATGCCAAAAGACATCTCGTACTGGGAAGTCTCCGAACGTAGTCCAAAAGGTTAATCGACCTAGGCGTGTCTCCTTGTAAGTTTACTTATCAAGGCCGTGATGCGCTATCACTAATAAAAAGTCATCTGATCTGTTGCTGCTGAGTCATCGTCAACGAAAACCACCAAGATATTACTTCAATGTGGTGTAATTACGACTGCCTCAGTTTTATGCGTTACGTGAGCAGTCGGACAGCAATTTATTTAGCGCAAAAATATTTCTTGTTGATGCACGTACGTTTTTAAACTGAAGTGTCAAAGCTGTAGCGGCAATACTCCCAGTTTAGGTGGTTTTATAAACTAAGTTTTACTTTCTTCTACTTAAAACGTTTTGCAGAACAATGCACATTAAATGGGAAGGCAGTTTTCCTTATTTGTGTACTATTTGCTGCCTAATGTTGACATGTAAGCACCCCAACAATGAATGACACCTAGAGACTCGAAAGCACCATACCAGTAAAATATTTGTATGAAATTGCACTTTAAATCCACGTACAACTGAAATAAAGCAATCTTAGCTCATTTGAGGGTAGTGTGACAGTAGATCACATATGGATAGAACACGTTTGGAATGTGTAATTTTCATGATTCCATTACATATATCATATAAATTCAAGCTGAAGTAGGGAAGGACAACAAGGTCATTTAGAGCAAAGCTGAAGACAACAAGTTGCCATAACAATCTGTAAATATATGCTCTTTATTATGTGTGGACAACTATCACCTCATAGAACACATTTCGGCTACTATATTTTTTCCTCCTGAAAACTGACCTTTACAGGGCAAGGTGGCCGAGTGGTTAAGGCGATGGACTGCTATTCCATTGTGCTTTGCATGCTTGTGTTCGAAACCCACCCTTGTCGGCTTATTATTGTGTGTTTACTTTTTAATATGCGGTATGTCTGGTTTAACCCTATTTTATGTGAAAGTTAAATTACGTATCTCATGGTATTTCCGACAGTACAATGCCTCGGTTTGGAAACACCGCTCAGGTGAGCACTGTGCTTAGGCATTACTGTAAACAGCGCCGGCCGGGTTCTGTGCATGAATCACAAATTCTTTCCTCAGGCGGACGGTTGTTAAGTTGGGGGACGTAGAAGTTTGCAATATATTGTGTAATGAAACTGCATAGAAAATGTGTTAATGTAGAAATAATGCACGCGTTTGAAATGTGCCCACGGGGAGTGGCTACCAATGTATACGAAGACTAATGAAAATTATTAATGCTGAATTAATTATGTACTGATGTTTTGAACTTGTATTAACATATCAAAATTGGAGGTATGTATTAGGAGTTTGTACATTAAGCACTAGGCCTTAGTTTAGCGAGGGTCTGGGCCTACATGCCTGGTCTCATATTAAACTGTGTTTTTCTAACGTGCAATGTGCTGTTTTCCTGAAGGACACGAAACTGTACATTTCCAGAAGCTAGAGATGTGTGTAGCTGTAGTAAATTCTTTCTCATGGGACCCGACTTGCTCAAGGAGACATTCTTGCTGAATGCAACAGTGTAATTCGTAACAGGTGCAAGGTTGCCTGGAGTAGGAGAAAACTTTGGAACTACTGACTGGTGCGTAAAGTGTAACTTTTCTTACCTGACATTCCAACCGATGAAGACGTCAATAACATGGGCCAATCAAGAACATGTGAACTATGGTTTGTGGAAAATTCTGGTGAAATGCGTGAATAATTATTGGACAGAGATAACGATGCACAAATTATTAGCCAACGAGGAATTAGGAGTAAATTAGACAGTTTTGATTTAACCATATGACCTGAGCAGAAATCAGCTATTTATTGGACATTCCACTCCAACCCATTCTTTGCCATTCTACTGAGCCATTTAGGCCATTTCCTTTGAGTCTTTGCCGTTTGTTCGTCCTGATACTCTAAACCACCCTTTACTTATTCCTTACCTGATACTCATATCTCCTCTATATGAGGGGAGTTCTTGTTCCTCAGCTATGCAATACAGAGGCTTTGCCCTGTCCTATCTTTGCTGATGGTGAAAACGACTGATGGCCTGAGGACAAAGACTGACGCTGTTTGCTGATCCGTTGGATGGGTAACTATCTGATGAAAATTGTAATTGTCGGCTTGCCTTTTCTTTCTCGGTACCAACTGTTCTTTGATAGAGGCCATAGTTAGATGTTTTCCAAATTTGTGTTTGCTAAATTGTTTTGCATGAAGCCCAACATGCTGATGCTAATTTGAGGTTAGTTAAGGTGTTCACTAAAATCTGACGCAAATAGACAAATTACTGAGTTCTTGCTTTTTTGAATCATGCACTACGGAGACTTTGCTAAGTTGGTTCTTATTAATGATGTGTTAATACTGAGTGAATATTCTCCATGCATTGATTAATTGCATTTCTAATTGCAAATCTGAAGAGTTACTAATGAGATGAATTGCCGATGAGATTAACAGAAATGACTTTAGATTGTAACCAATAGGGAAATAAGTATCCTAACACTTAACTAAATTGGTGTTTTTCTTCATGACTGAAAGGTCATGGTGTGTTCACTTTATTGACTCTCATTAAAGGTTATTGATTAGCATGATGATTAGTTATTGCGATTGTTGTTGAGATATTGATCCATTGATTTGTGATGCCAAAAGACATCTCGTACTGGGAAGTCCCCGAACGTAGTCCAAAAGGTTCATCGACCTAGGCGTGTCTCCTTGTAAGTTTACTTATCAAGGCCGTGATGCGCTATCACTAATAAAAAGTCATCTGATCTGTTGCTGCTGAGTCATCGTCAACGAAAACCACCAAGATATTACTTCAATGTGGTGTAATTACGACTGCCTCAGTTTTATGCGTTACGTGAGCAGTCGGACAGCAATTTATTTAGCGCAAAAATATTTCTTGTTGATGCACGTACGTTTTTAAACTGAAGTGTCAAAGCTGTAGCGGCAATACTCCCAGTTTAGGCGGTTTTATAAACTAAGTTTTACTTTCTTCTACTTAAAATGTTTTGCAGAACAATGCACATTAAATGGGAAGGCAGTTTTCCTTATTTGTGTACTATTTGCTGCCTAATGTTGACATGTAAGCACCCCAACAATGAATGACACCTAGAGACTCGAAAGCACCATACCAGTAAAATATTTGTATGAAATTGCACTTTAAATCCACGTACAACTGAAATAAAGCAATCTTAGCTCATTTGAGGGTAGTGTGACAGTAGATCACATATGGATAGAACACGTTTGGAATGTGTAATTTTCATGATTCCATTACATATATCATATAAATTCAAGCTGAAGTAGGGAAGGACAACAAGGTCATTTAGAGCAAAGCTGAAGACAACAAGTTGCCATAACAATCTGTAAATATATGCTCTTTATTATGTGTGGACAACTATCACCTCATAGAACACATTTCGGCTACTATATTTTTTCCTTCTGAAAACTGACCGTTATACGACAAGGTGGCCGAGTGGTTAAGGCGATGGACTGCTAATCCATTGTGCTCTGCATGCGTGGGTTCGAATCCCACCCTTGTCGGTTTATTATTGTGTGTTTACTTTTTAATATGCGGTATGTCTGGTTTAACCCTATTTTATGTGAAAGTTAAATTACGTATCTAATGGTATTTCCGACAGTACAATGCCTCGGTTTGGAAACACCGCTCAGGTGAGCACTGTGCTTAGGCATTACTGTAAACAGCGCCGGCCGGGTTCTGTGCATGAATCACAAATTCTTTCCTCAGGCGGAGGGTTGTTAAGTTGGGGGACGTAGAAGTTTGCAATATATTGTGTAATGAAACTGCATAGAAAATGTGTTAATGTAGAAATAATGCACGCGTTTGAAATGTGCCCACGGGGAGTGGCTACCAATGTATACGAAGACTAATGAAAATTATTAATGCTGAATTAATTATGTACTGATGTTTTGAACTTGTATTAACATATCAAAATTGGAGGTATGTATTAGGAGTTTGTACATTAAGCACTAGGCCTTAGTTTAGCGAGGGTCTGGGCCTACATGCCTGGTTTCATATTAAACTGTGTTTTTGTAACGTGCAATGTGCTGTTTTCCTGAAGGACACGAAACTGTACTTTTCCAGAAGCTAGAGATGTGTGTAGCTGTAGTAAATTCTTTCTCATGGGACCCGACTTGCTCAAGGAGACATTCTTGCTGAATGCAACAGTGTAATTCGTAACAGGTGCAAGGTTGCCTGGAGTAGGAGAAAACATTGGAACTACTGACTGGTGCGTAAAGTGTAACTTTTCTTACCTGACATTCCAACCGATGAAGACGTCAATAACATGGGCCAATAAACGACATGTGAACTATGGTTTGTGGAAAATTCTGGTGAAATGCGTGAATAATTATTG
This sequence comes from Pleurodeles waltl, assembly GCF_031143425.1. NCBI lineage: Eukaryota > Metazoa > Chordata > Amphibia > Caudata > Salamandridae > Pleurodeles > Pleurodeles waltl. The sequence continues at coordinate 120,926,051 of NC_090451.1, read as the reverse complement.
GACAGAGATAACGATGCACAAATTATTATCCAACGAGGAATTAGGAGTAAATTAGACAGTTTTGATTTAACCATATGACCTGAGCAGAAATCAGCTATTTATTGGACATTCCACTCCAACCCATTCTTTGCCATTCTACTGAGCCATTTAGGCCATTTCCTTTGAGACTTTGCCGTTTGTTCGTCCTGATACTCTAAACCACCCTTTACTTATTCCTTACCTGATACTCATATCTCCTCTATATGAGGGGAGTTCTTGTTCCTAGCTATGCAATACAGAGGCTTTGCCCTGTCCTATCTTTGCTGATGGTGAAAACGACTGATGGCCTGAGGACAAAGACTGACGCTGTTTGCTGATCCGTTGGATGGGTAACTATCTGATGAAAATTGTAATTGTCGGCTTGCCTTTTCTTTCTCGGTACCAACTGTTCTTTGATAGAGGCCATAGTTAGATGTTTTCCAAATTTGTGTTTGCTAAATTGTTTTGCATGAAGCCCAACATGCTGATGCTAATTTGAGGTTAGTTAAGGTGTTCACTAAAATCTGACACAAATAGACAAATTACTGAGTTCTTGCTTTTTTGAATCATGCACTACGGAGACTTTGCTAAGTTGGTTCTTATTAATGATGTGTTAATACTGAGTGAATATTCTCCATGCATTGATTAATTGCATTTCTAATTGCAAATCTGAAGAGTTACTAATGAGATGAATTGCCGATGAGATTAACAGAAATGACTTTAGATTGTAACCAATAGGGAAATAAGTATCCTAACACTTAACTAAATTGGTGTTTTTCTTCATGACTGAAAGGTCATGGTGTGTTCACTTTATTGACTCTCATTAAAGGTTATTGATTAGCATGATGATTAGTTATTGCGATTGTTGTTGAGATATTGATCCATTGATTTGTGATGCCAAAAGACATCTCGTACTGGGAAGTCCCCGAACGTAGTCCAAAAGGTTCATCGACCTAGGCGTGTCTCCTTGTAAGTTTACTTATCAAGGCCGTGATGCGCTATCACTAATAAAAAGTCATCTGATCTGTTGCTGCTGAGTCATCGTCAACGAAAACCACCAAGATATTACTTCAATGTGGTGTAATTACGACTGCCTCAGTTTTATGCGTTACGTGAGCAGTCGGACAGCAATTTATTTAGCGCAAAAATATTTCTTGTTGATGCACGTACGTTTTTAAACTGAAGTGTCAAAGCTGTAGCAGCAATACTCCCAGTTTAGGCGGTTTTATAAACTAAGTTTTACTTTCTTCTACTTAAAATGTTTTGCAGAACAATGCACATTAAATGGGAAGGCAGTTTTCCTTATTTGTGTACTATTTGCTGCCTAATGTTGACATGTAAGCACCCCAACAATGAATGACACATAGAGACTCGAAAGCACCATACCAGTAAAATATTTGTATGAAATTGCACTTTAAATCCACGTACAACTGAAATAAAGCAATCTTAGCTCATTTGAGGGTAGTGTGACAGTAGATCACATATGGATAGAACACGTTTGGAATGTGTAATTTTCATGATTCCATTACATATATCATATAAATTCAAGCTGAAGTAGGGAAGGACAACAAGGTCATTTAGAGCAAAGCTGAAGACAACAAGTTGCCATAACAATCTGTAAATATATGCTCTTTATTATGTGTGGACAACTATCACCTCATAGAACACATTTCGGCTACTATATTTTTTCCTCCTGAAAACTGACCTTTACAGGACAAGGTGGCCGAGTGGTTAAGGCGATGGACTGCTATTCCATTGTGCTCTGCATGCTTGTGTTCGAAACCCACCCTTGTCGGCTTATTATTGTGTGTTTACTTTTTAATATGCAGTATGTCTGTTTAACCCTATTTTATGTGAAAGTTAAATTACGTATCTCATGGTATTTCCGACAGTACAATGCCTCGGTTTGGAAACACCGCTCAGGTGAGCACTGTGCTTAGGCATTACTGTAAACAGCGCCGGCCGGGTTCTGTGCATGAATCACAAATTCTTTCCTCAGGCGGACGGTTGTTAAGTTGGGGGACGTAGAAGTTTGCAATATATTGTGTAATGAAACTGCATAGAAAATGTGTTAATGTAGAAATAATGCACGCGTTTGAAATGTGCCCACGGGGAGTGGCTACCAATGTATACGAAGACTAATGAAAATTATTAATGCTGAATTAATTATGTACTGATGTTTTGAACTTGTATTAACATATCAAAATTGGAGGTATGTATTAGGAGTTTGTACATTAAGCACTAGGCCTTAGTTTAGCGAGGGTCTGGGCCTACATGCCTGGTCTCATATTAAACTGTGTTTTTCTAACGTGCAATGTGCTGTTTTCCTGAAGGACACGAAACTGTACATTTCCAGAAGCTAGAGATGTGTGTAGCTGTAGTAAATTCTTTCTCATGGAACCCGACTTGCTCAAGGAGACATTCTTGCTGAATGCAACAGTGTAATTCGTAACAGGTGCAAGGTTGCCTGGAGTAGGAGAAAACTTTGGAACTACTGACTGGTGCGTAAAGTGTAACTTTTCTTACCTGACATTCCAACCGATGAAGACGTCAATAACATGGGCCAATCAAGAACATGTGAACTATGGTTTGTGGAAAATTCTGGTGAAATGCGTGAATAATTATTGGACAGAGATAACGATGCACAAATTATTAGCCAACGAGGAATTAGGAGTAAATTAGACAGTTTTGATTTAACCATATGACCTGAGCAGAAATCAGCTATTTATTGGACATTCCACTCCAACCCATTCTTTGCCATTCTACTGAGCCATTTAGGCCATTTCCTTTGAGACTTTGCCGTTTGTTCGTCCTGATACTCTAAACCACCCTTTACTTATTCCTTACCTGATACTCATATCTCCTCTATATGAGGGGAGTTCTTGTTCCTCAGCTATGCAATACAGAGGCTTTGCCCTGTCCTATCTTTGCTGATGGTGAAAACGACTGATGGCCTGAGGACAAAGACTGACGCTGTTTGCTGATCCGTTGGATGGGTAACTATCTGATGAAAATTGTAATTGTCGGCTTGCCTTTTCTTTCTCGGTACCAACTGTTCTTTGATAGAGGCCATAGTTAGATGTTTTCCAAATTTGTGTTTGCTAAATTGTTTTGCATGAAGCCCAACATGCTGATGCTAATTTGAGGTTAGTTAAGGTGTTCACTAAAATCTGACGCAAATAGACAAATTACTGAGTTCTTGCTTTTTTGAATCATGCACTACGGAGACTTTGCTAAGTTGGTTCTTATTAATGATGTGTTAATACTGAGTGAATATTCTCCATGCATTGATTAATTGCATTTCTAATTGCAAATCTGAAGAGTTACTAATGAGATGAATTGCCGATGAGATTAACAGAAATGACTTTAGATTGTAACCAATAGGGAAATAAGTATCCTAACACTTAACTAAATTGGTGTTTTTATTCATGACTGAAAGGTCATGGTGTGTTCACTTTATTGACTCTCATTAAAGGTTATTGATTAGCATGATGATTAGTTATTGCGATTGTTGTTGAGATATTGATCCATTGATTTGTGATGCCAAAAGACATCTCGTACTGGGAAGTCCCCGAACGTAGTCCAAAAGGTTCATCGACCTAGGCGTGTCTCCTTGTAAGTTTACTTATCAAGGCCGTGATGCGCTATCACTAATAAAAAGTCATCTGATCTGTTGCTGCTGAGTCATCGTCAACGAAAACCACCAAGATATTACTTCAATGTGGTGTAATTACGACTGCCTCAGTTTTATGCGTTACGTGAGCAGTCGGACAGCAATTTATTTAGCGCAAAAATATTTCTTGTTGATGCACGTACGTTTTTAAACTGAAGTGTCAAAGCTGTAGCGGCAATACTCCCAGTTCAGGCGGTTTTATAAACTAAGTTTTACTTTCTTCTACTTAAAATGTTTTGCAGAACAATGCACATTAAATGGGAAGGCAGTTTTCCTTATTTGTGTACTATTTGCTGCCTAATGTTGACATGTAAGCACCCCAACAATGAATGACACCTAGAGACTCGAAAGCACCATACCAGTAAAATATTTGTATGAAATTGCACTTTAAATCCACGTACAACTGAAATAAAGCAATCTTAGCTCATTTGAGGGTAGTGTGACAGTAGATCACATATGGATAGAACACGTTTGGAATGTGTAATTTTCATGATTCCATTACATATATCATATAAATTCAAGCTGAAGTAGGGAAGGACAACAAGGTCATTTAGAGCAAAGCTGAAGACAACAAGTTGCCATAACAATCTGTAAATATATGCTCTTTATTATGTGTGGACAACTATCACCTCATAGAACACATTTCGGCTACTATATTTTTTCCTCCTGAAAACTGACCTTTACAGGACAAGGTGGCCGAGTGGTTAAGGCGATGGACTGCTATTCCATTGTGCTCTGCATGCTTGTGTTCGAAACCCACCCTTGTCGGCTTATTATTGTGTGTTTACTTTTTAATATGCGGTATGTCTGTTTAACCCTATTTTATGTGAAAGTTAAATTACGTATCTCATGGTATTTCCGACAGTACAATGCCTCGGTTTGGAAACACCGCTCAGGTGAGCACTGTGCTTAGGCATTACTGTAAACAGCGCCGGCCGGGTTCTGTGCATGAATCACAAATTCTTTCCTCAGGCGGACGGTTGTTAAGTTGGGGGACGTAGAAGTTTGCAATATATTGTGTAATGAAACTGCATAGAAAATGTGTTAATGTAGAAATAATGCACGCGTTTGAAATGTGCCCACGGGGAGTGGCTACCAATGTATACGAAGACTAATGAAAATTATTAATGCTGAATTAATTATGTACTGATGTTTTGAACTTGTATTAACATATCAAAATTGGAGGTATGTATTAGGAGTTTGTACATTAAGCACTAGGCCTTAGTTTAGCGAGGGTCTGGGCCTACATGCCTGGTCTCATATTAAACTGTGTTTTTCTAACGTGCAATGTGCTGTTTTCCTGAAGGACACGAAACTGTACATTTCCAGAAGCTAGAGATGTGTGTAGCTGTAGTAAATTCTTTCTCATGGGACCCGACTTGCTCAAGGAGACATTCTTGCTGAATGCAACAGTGTAATTCGTAACAGGTGCAAGGTTGCCTGGAGTAGGAGAAAACTTTGGAACTACTGACTGGTGCGTAAAGTGTAACTTTTCTTACCTGACATTCCAACCGATGAAGACGTCAATAACATGGGCCAATCAAGAACATGTGAACTATGGTTTGTGGAAAATTCTGGTGAAATGCGTGAATAATTATTGGACAGAGATAACGATGCACAAATTATTAGCCAACGAGGAATTAGGAGTAAATTAGACAGTTTTGATTTAACCATATGACCTGAGCAGAAATCAGCTATTTATTGGACATTCCACTCCAACCCATTCTTTGCCATTCTACTGAGCCATTTAGGCCATTTCCTTTGAGACTTTGCCGTTTGTTCGTCCTGATACTCTAAACCACCCTTTACTTATTCCTTACCTGATACTCATATCTCCTCTATATGAGGGGAGTTCTTGTTCCTCAGCTATGCAATACAGAGGCTTTGCCCTGTCCTATCTTTGCTGATGGTGAAAACGACTGATGGCCTGAGGACAAAGACTGACGCTGTTTGCTGATCCGTTGGATGGGTAACTATCTGATGAAAATTGTAATTGTCGGCTTGCCTTTTCTTTCTCGGTACCAACTGTTCTTTGATAGAGGCCATAGTTAGATGTTTTCCAAATTTGTGTTTGCTAAATTGTTTTGCATGAAGCCCAACATGCTGATACTAATTTGAGGTTAGTTAAGGTGTTCACTAAAATCTGACGCAAATAGACAAATTACTGAGTTCTTGCTTTTTTGAATCATGCACTACGGAGACTTTGCTAAGTTGGTTCTTATTAATGATGTGTTAATACTGAGTGAATATTCTCCATGCATTGATTAATTGCATTTCTAATTGCAAATCTGAAGAGTTACTAATGAGATGAATTGCCGATGAGATTAACAGAAATGACTTTAGATTGTAACCAATAGGGAAATAAGTATCCTAACACTTAACTAAATTGGTGTTTTTCTTCATGACTGAAAGGTCATGGTGTGTTCACTTTATTGACTCTCATTAAAGGTTATTGATTAGCATGATGATTAGTTATTGCGATTGTTGTTGAGATATTGATCCATTGATTTGTGATGCCAAAAGACATCTCGTACTGGGAAGTCCCCGAACGTAGTCCAAAAGGTTCATCGACCTAGGCGTGTCTCCTTGTAAGTTTACTTATCAAGGCCGTGATGCGCTATCACTAATAAAAAGTCATCTGATCTGTTGCTGCTGAGTCATCGTCAACGAAAACCACCAAGATATTACTTCAATGTGGTGTAATTACGACTGCCTCAGTTTTATGCGTTACGTGAGCAGTCGGACAGCAATTTATTTAGCGCAAAAATATTTCTTGTTGATACACGTACGTTTTTAAACTGAAGTGTCAAAGCTGTAGCGGCAATACTCCCAGTTTAGGCGGTTTTATAAACTAAGTTTTACTTTCTTCTACTTAAAATGTTTTGCAGAACAATGCACATTAAATGGGAAGGCAGTTTTCCTTATTTGTGTACTATTTGCTGCCTAATGTTGACATGTAAGCACCCCAACAATGAATGACACCTAGAGACTCGAAAGCACCATACCAGTAAAATATTTGTATGAAATTGCACTTTAAATCCACGTACAACTGAAATAAAGCAATCTTAGCTCATTTGAGGGTAGTGTGACAGTAGATCACATATGGATAGAACACGTTTGGAATGTGTAATTTTCATGATTCCATTACATATATCATATAAATTCAAGCTGAAGTAGGGAAGGACAACAAGGTCATTTAGAGCAAAGCTGAAGACAACAAGTTGCCATAACAATCTGTAAATATATGCTCTTTATTATGTGTGGACAACTATCACCTCATAGAACACATTTCGACTACTATATTTTTTCCTCCTGAAAACTGACATTTACACGACAAGGTGGTTAAGTGGTTAAGGCGATGGACTGCTAATCCATTGTGCTCTGTATGCGTGGGTTCGAAACCCACCCTTGTCGGTTTATTATTGTGTGTTTACTTTTTAATATGCGGTATGTCTGGTTTAACCCTATTTTATGTGAAAGTTAAATTACGTATCTAATGGTATTTCCGACAGTACAATGCCTCGGTTTGGAAACACCGCTCAGGTGAGCACTGTGCTTAGGCATTACTGTAAACAGCGCCGGCCTGGTTCTGTGCATGAATCACAAATTCTTTCCTCAGGCGGAGGGTTGTTAAGTTGGGGGACGTAGAAGTTTGCAATATATTGTGTAATGAAACTGCATAGAAAATGTGTTAATGTAGAAATAATGCAAGCGTTTAAAATGTGCCCACGGGGAGTGGCTACCAATGTATACGAAGACTAGTGAAAGTTATTAATGCTGAATTAATTATGTACTGATGTTTTGAACTTGTATTAACATATCAAAATTGGAGTTATGTATTAGGAGTTTGTACATTAAGCACTAGGCCTTAGTTTAGGGAGGGTCTGGGCCTACATGCCTGGTCTCATATTTAACTGTGTTTTTCTAACGTGCAATGTGCTGTTTTCCTGAAGGACACGAAACTGTACTTTTCCAGAAGCTAGAGATGTGTGTAGCTGTAGTAAATTCTTTCTCATGGGACCCGACTTGCTCAAGGAGACATTCTTGCTGAATGCAACAGTGTAATTCGTAACAGGTGCAAGGTTGCCTGGAGTAGGAGAAAACAATGGAACTACTGACTGGTGCGTAAAGTGTAACTTTTCTTACCTGACATTCCAACCGATGAAGACGTCAATAACATGGGCCAATAAACGACATGTGAACTATGGTTTGTGGAAAATTCTGGTGAAATGCGTGAATAATTATTGGACAGAGATAACGATGCACAAATTATTATCCAACGAGGAATTAGGAGTAAATTAGACAGTTTTGATTTAACCATATGACCTGAGCAGAAATCAGCTATTTATTGGACATTCCACTCCAACCCATTCTTTGCCATTCTACTGAGCCATTTAGGCCATTTCCTTTGAGACTTTGCCGTTTGTTCGTCCTGATACTCTAAACCACCCTTTACTTATTCCTTACCTGATACTCATATCTCCTCTATATGAGGGGAGTTCTTGTTCCTAGCTATGCAATACAGAGGCTTTGCCCTGTCCTATCTTTGCTGATGGTGAAAACGACTGATGGCCTGAGGACAAAGACTGACGCTGTTTGCTGATCCGTTGGATGGGTAACTATCTGATGAAAATTGTAATTGTCGGCTTGCCTTTTCTTTCTCGGTACCAACTGTTCTTTGATAGAGGCCATAGTTAGATGTTTTCCAAATTTGTGTTTGCTAAATTGTTTTGCATGAAGCCCAACATGCTGATGCTAATTTGAGGTTAGTTAAGGTGTTCACTAAAATCTGACACAAATAGACAAATTACTGAGTTCTTGCTTTTTTGAATCATGCACTACGGAGACTTTGCTAAGTTGGTTCTTATTAATGATGTGTTAATACTGAGTGAATATTCTCCATGCATTGATTAATTGCATTTCTAATTGCAAATCTGAAGAGTTACTAATGAGATGAATTGCCGATGAGATTAACAGAAATGACTTTAGATTGTAACCAATAGGGAAATAAGTATCCTAACACTTAACTAAATTGGTGTTTTTCTTCATGACTGAAAGGTCATGGTGTGTTCACTTTATTGACTCTCATTAAAGGTTATTGATTAGCATGATGATTAGTTATTGCGATTGTTGTTGAGATATTGATCCATTGATTTGTGATGCCAAAAGACATCTCGTACTGGGAAGTCCCCGAACGTAGTCCAAAAGGTTCATCGACCTAGGCGTGTCTCCTTGTAAGTTTACTTATCAAGGCCGTGATGCGCTATCACTAATAAAAAGTCATCTGATCTGTTGCTGCTGAGTCATCGTCAACGAAAACCACCAAGATATTACTTCAATGTGGTGTAATTACGACTGCCTCAGTTTTATGCGTTACGTGAGCAGTCGGACAGCAATTTATTTAGCGCAAAAATATTTCTTGTTGATGCACGTACGTTTTTAAACTGAAGTGTCAAAGCTGTAGCAGCAATACTCCCAGTTTAGGCGGTTTTATAAACTAAGTTTTACTTTCTTCTACTTAAAATGTTTTGCAGAACAATGCACATTAAATGGGAAGGCAGTTTTCCTTATTTGTGTACTATTTGCTGCCTAATGTTGACATGTAAGCACCCCAACAATGAATGACACATAGAGACTCGAAAGCACCATACCAGTAAAATATTTGTATGAAATTGCACTTTAAATCCACGTACAACTGAAATAAAGCAATCTTAGCTCATTTGAGGGTAGTGTGACAGTAGATCACATATGGATAGAACACGTTTGGAATGTGTAATTTTCATGATTCCATTACATATATCATATAAATTCAAGCTGAAGTAGGGAAGGACAACAAGGTCATTTAGAGCAAAGCTGAAGACAACAAGTTGCCATAACAATCTGTAAATATATGCTCTTTATTATGTGTGGACAACTATCACCTCATAGAACACATTTCGGCTACTATATTTTTTCCTCCTGAAAACTGACCTTTACAGGACAAGGTGGCCGAGTGGTTAAGGCGATGGACTGCTATTCCATTGTGCTCTGCATGCTTGTGTTCGAAACCCACCCTTGTTGGCTTATTATTGTGTGTTTACTTTTTAATATGCGGTATGTCTGTTTAACCCTATTTTATGTGAAAGTTAAATTACGTATCTCATGGTATTTCCGACAGTACAATGCCTCGGTTTGGAAACACCGCTCAGGTGAGCACTGTGCTTAGGCATTACTGTAAACAGCGCCGGCCGGGTTCTGTGCATGAATCACAAATTCTTTCCTCAGGCGGACGGTTGTTAAGTTGGGGGACGTAGAAGTTTGCAATATATTGTGTAATGAAACTGCATAGAAAATGTGTTAATGTAGAAATAATGCACGCGTTTGAAATGTGCCCACGGGGAGTGGCTACCAATGTATACGAAGACTAATGAAAATTATTAATGCTGAATTAATTATGTACTGATGTTTTGAACTTGTATTAACATATCAAAATTGGAGGTATGTATTAGGAGTTTGTACATTAAGCACTAGGCCTTAGTTTAGCGAGGGTCTGGGCCTACATGCCTGGTCTCATATTAAACTGTGTTTTTCTAACGTGCAATGTGCTGTTTTCCTGAAGGACACGAAACTGTACATTTCCAGAAGCTAGAGATGTGTGTAGCTGTAGTAAATTCTTTCTCATGGGACCCGACTTGCTCAAGGAGACATTCTTGCTGAATGCAACAGTGTAATTCGTAACAGGTGCAAGGTTGCCTGGAGTAGGAGAAAACTTTGGAACTACTGACTGGTGCGTAAAGTGTAACTTTTCTTACCTGACATTCCAACCGATGAAGACGTCAATAACATGGGCCAATCAAGAACATGTGAACTATGGTTTGTGGAAAATTCTGGTGAAATGCGTGAATAATTATTGGACAGAGATAACGATGCACAAATTATTAGCCAACGAGGAATTAGGAGTAAATTAGACAGTTTTGATTTAACCATATGACCTGAGCAGAAATCAGCTATTTATTGGACATTCCACTCCAACCCATTCTTTGCCATTCTACTGAGCCATTTAGGCCATTTCCTTTGAGACTTTGCCGTTTGTTCGTCCTGATACTCTAAACCACCCTTTACTTATTCCTTACCTGATACTCATATCTCCTCTATATGAGGGGAGTTCTTGTTCCTCAGCTATGCAATACAGAGGCTTTGCCCTGTCCTATCTTTGCTGATGGTGAAAACGACTGATGGCCTGAGGACAAAGACTGACGCTGTTTGCTGATCCGTTGGATGGGTAACTATCTGATGAAAATTGTAATTGTCGGCTTGCCTTTTCTTTCTCGGTACCAACTGTTCTTTGATAGAGGCCATAGTTAGATGTTTTCCAAATTTGTGTTTGCTAAATTGTTTTGCATGAAGCCCAACATGCTGATGCTAATTTGAGGTTAGTTAAGGTGTTCACTAAAATCTGACGCAAATAGACAAATTACTGAGTTCTTGCTTTTTTGAATCATGCACTACGGAGACTTTGCTAAGTTGGTTCTTATTAATGATGTGTTAATACTGAGTGAATATTCTCCATGCATTGATTAATTGCATTTCTAATTGCAAATCTGAAGAGTTACTAATGAGATGAATTGCCGATGAGATTAACAGAAATGACTTTAGATTGTAACCAATAGGGAAATAAGTATCCTAACACTTAACTAAATTGGTGTTTTTATTCATGACTGAAAGGTCATGGTGTGTTCACTTTATTGACTCTCATTAAAGGTTATTGATTAGCATGATGATTAGTTATTGCGATTGTTGTTGAGATATTGATCCATTGATTTGTGATGCCAAAAGACATCTCGTACTGGGAAGTCCCCGAACGTAGTCCAAAAGGTTCATCGACCTAGGCGTGTCTCCTTGTAAGTTTACTTATCAAGGCCGTGATGCGCTATCACTAATAAAAAGTCATCTGATCTGTTGCTGCTGAGTCATCGTCAACGAAAACCACCAAGATATTACTTCAATGTGGTGTAATTACGACTGCCTCAGTTTTATGCGTTACGTGAGCAGTCGGACAGCAATTTATTTAGCGCAAAAATATTTCTTGTTGATGCACGTACGTTTTTAAACTGAAGTGTCAAAGCTGTAGCGGCAATACTCCCAGTTTAGGCGGTTTTATAAACTAAGTTTTACTTTCTTCTACTTAAAATGTTTTGCAGAACAATGCACATTAAATGGGAAGGCAGTTTTCCTTATTTGTGTACTATTTGCTGCCTAATGTTGACATGTAAGCACCCCAACAATGAATGACACCTAGAGACTCGAAAGCACCATACCAGTAAAATATTTGTATGAAATTGCACTTTAAATCCACGTACAACTGAAATAAAGCAATCTTAGCTCATTTGAGGGTAGTGTGACAGTAGATCACATAAGGATAGAACACGTTTGGAATGTGTAATTTTCATGATTCCATTACATATATCATATAAATTCAAGCTGAAGTAGGGAAGGACAACAAGGTCATTTAGAGCAAAGCTGAAGACAACAAGTTGCCATAACAATCTGTAAATATATGCTCTTTATTATGTGTGGACAACTATCACCTCATAGAACACATTTCGGCTACTATATTTTTTCCTCCTGAAAACTGACCTTTACAGGACAAGGTGGCCGAGTGGTTAAGGCGATGGACTGCTATTCCATTGTGCTCTGCATGCTTGTGTTCGAAACCCACCCTTGTCGGCTTATTATTGTGTGTTTACTTTTTAATATGCGGTATGTCTGTTTAACCCTATTTTATGTGAAAGTTAAATTACGTATCTCATGGTATTTCCGACAGTACAATGCCTCGGTTTGGAAACACCGCTCAGGTGAGCACTGTGCTTAGGCATTACTGTAAACAGCGCCGGCCGGGTTCTGTGCATGAATCACAAATTCTTTCCTCAGGCGGACGGTTGTTAAGTTGGGGGACGTAGAAGTTTGCAATATATTGTGTAATGAAACTGCATAGAAAATGTGTTAATGTAGAAATAATGCACGCGTTTGAAATGTGCCCACGGGGAGTGGCTACCAATGTATACGAAGACTAATGAAAATTATTAATGCTGAATTAATTATGTACTGATGTTTTGAACTTGTATTAACATATCAAAATTGGAGGTATGTATTAGGAGTTTGTACATTAAGCACTAGGCCTTAGTTTAGCGAGGGTCTGGGCCTACATGCCTGGTCTCATATTAAACTGTGTTTTTCTAACGTGCAATGTGCTGTTTTCCTGAAGGACACGAAACTGTACATTTCCAGAAGCTAGAGATGTGTGTAGCTGTAGTAAATTCTTTCTCATGGGACCCGACTTGCTCAAGGAGACATTCTTGCTGAATGCAACAGTGTAATTCGTAACAGGTGCAAGGTTGCCTGGAGTAGGAGAAAACTTTGGAACTACTGACTGGTGCGTAAAGTGTAACTTTTCTTACCTGACATTCCAACCGATGAAGACGTCAATAACATGGGCCAATCAAGAACATGTGAACTATGGTTTGTGGAAAATTCTGGTGAAATGCGTGAATAATTATTGGACAGAGATAACGATGCACAAATTATTAGCCAACGAGGAATTAGGAGTAAATTAGACAGTTTTGATTTAACCATATGACCTGAGCAGAAATCAGCTATTTATTGGACATTCCACTCCAACCCATTCTTTGCCATTCTACTGAGCCATTTAGGCCATTTCCTTTGAGACTTTGCCGTTTGTTCGTCCTGATACTCTAAACCACCCTTTACTTATTCCTTACCTGATACTCATATCTCCTCTATATGAGGGGAGTTCTTGTTCCTCAGCTATGCAATACAGAGGCTTTGCCCTGTCCTATCTTTGCTGATGGTGAAAACGACTGATGGCCTGAGGACAAAGACTGACGCTGTTTGCTGATCCGTTGGATGGGTAACTATCTGATGAAAATTGTAATTGTCGGCTTGCCTTTTCTTTCTCGGTACCAACTGTTCTTTGATAGAGGCCATAGTTAGATGTTTTCCAAATTTGTGTTTGCTAAATTGTTTTGCATGAAGCCCAACATGCTGATGCTAATTTGAGGTTAGTTAAGGTGTTCACTAAAATCTGACGCAAATAGACAAATTACTGAGTTCTTGCTTTTTTGAATCATGCACTACGGAGACTTTGCTAAGTTGGTTCTTATTAATGATGTGTTAATACTGAGTGAATATTCTCCATGCATTGATTAATTGCATTTCTAATTGCAAATCTGAAGAGTTACTAATGAGATGAATTGCCGATGAGATTAACAGAAATGACTTTAGATTGTAACCAATAGGGAAATAAGTATCCTAACACTTAACTAAATTGGTGTTTTTATTCATGACTGAAAGGTCATGGTGTGTTCACTTTATTGACTCTCATTAAAGGTTATTGATTAGCATGATGATTAGTTATTGCGATTGTTGTTGAGATATTGATCCATTGATTTGTGATGCCAAAAGACATCTCGTACTGGGAAGTCCCCGAACGTAGTCCAAAAGGTTCATCGACCTAGGCGTGTCTCCTTGTAAGTTTACTTATCAAGGCCGTGATGCGCTATCACTAATAAAAAGTCATCTGATCTGTTGCTGCTGAGTCATCGTCAACGAAAACCACCAAGATATTACTTCAATGTGGTGTAATTACGACTGCCTCAGTTTTATGCGTTACGTGAGCAGTCGGACAGCAATTTATTTAGCGCAAAAATATTTCTTGTTGATGCACGTACGTTTTTAAACTGAAGTGTCAAAGCTGTAGCGGCAATACTCCCAGTTTAGGCGGTTTTATAAACTAAGTTTTAATTTCTTCTACTTAAAATGTTTTGCAGAACAATGCACATTAAATGGGAAGGCAGTTTTCCTTATTTGTGTACTATTTGCTGCCTAATGTTGACATGTAAGCACCCCAACAATGAATGACACCTAGAGACTCGAAAGCACCATACCAGTAAAATATTTGTATGAAATTGCACTTTAAATCCACGTACAACTGAAATAAAGCAATCTTAGCTCATTTGAGGGTAGTGTGACAGTAGATCACATATGGATAGAACACGTTTGGAATGTGTAATTTTCATGATTCCATTACATATATCATATAAATTCAAGCTGAAGTAGGGAAGGACAACAAGGTCATTTAGAGCAAAGCTGAAGACAACAAGTTGCCATAACAATCTGTAAATATATGCTCTTTATTATGTGTGGACAACTATCACCTCATAGAACACATTTCGGCTACTATATTTTTTCCTCCTGAAAACTGACCTTTACAGGACAAGGTGGCCGAGTGGTTAAGGCGATGGACTGCTATTCAATTGTGCTCTGCATGCTTGTGTTCGAAACCCACCCTTGTCGGCTTATTATTGTGTGTTTACTTTTTAATATGCGGTATGTCTGGTTTAACCCTATTTTATGTGAAAGTTAAATTACGTATCTAATGGTATTTCCGACAGTACAATGCCTCGGTTTGGAAACACCGCTCAGGTGAGCACTGTGCTTAGGCATTACTGTAAACAGCGCCGGCCTGGTTCTGTGCATGAATCACAAATTCTTTCCTCAGGCGGAGGGTTGTTAAGTTGGGGGACGTAGAAGTTTGCAATATATTGTGTAATGAAACTGCATAGAAAATGTGTTAATGTAGAAATAATGCAAGCGTTTAAAATGTGCCCACGGGGAGTGGCTACCAATGTATACGAAGACTAGTGAAAGTTATTAATGCTGAATTAATTATGTACTGATGTTTTGAACTTGTATTAACATATCAAAATTGGAGTTATGTATTAGGAGTTTGTACATTAAGCACTAGGCCTTAGTTTAGGGAGGGTCTGGGCCTACATGCCTGGTCTCATATTTAACTGTGTTTTTCTAACGTGCAATGTGCTGTTTTCCTGAAGGACACGAAACTGTACTTTTCCAGAAGCTAGAGATGTGTGTAGCTGTAGTAAATTCTTTCTCATGGGACCCGACTTGCTCAAGGAGACATTCTTGCTGAATGCAACAGTGTAATTCGTAACAGGTGCAAGGTTGCCTGGAGTAGGAGAAAACAATGGAACTACTGACTGGTGCGTAAAGTGTAACTTTTCTTACCTGACATTCCAACCGATGAAGACGTCAATAACATGGGCCAATAAACGACATGTGAACTATGGTTTGTGGAAAATTCTGGTGAAATGCGTGAATAATTATTGGACAGAGATAACGATGCACAAATTATTATCCAACGAGGAATTAGGAGTAAATTAGACAGTTTTGATTTAACCATATGACCTGAGCAGAAATCAGCTATTTATTGGACATTCCACTCCAACCCATTCTTTGCCATTCTACTGAGCCATTTAGGCCATTTCCTTTGAGACTTTGCCGTTTGTTCGTCCTGATACTCTAAACCACCCTTTACTTATTCCTTACCTGATACTCATATCTCCTCTATATGAGGGGAGTTCTTGTTCCTCAGCTATGCAATACAGAGGCTTTGCCCTGTCCTATCTTTGCTGATGGTGAAAACGACTGATGGCCTGAGGACAAAGACTGACGCTGTTTGCTGATCCGTTGGATGGGTAACTATCTGATGAAAATTGTAATTGTCGGCTTGCCTTTTCTTTCTCGGTACCAACTGTTCTTTGATAGAGGCCATAGTTAGATGTTTTCCAAATTTGTGTTTGCTAAATTGTTTTGCATGAAGCCCAACATGCTGATGCTAATTTGAGGTTAGTTAAGGTGTTCACTAAAATCTGACGCAAATAGACAAATTACTGAGTTCTTGCTTTTTTGAATCATGCACTACGGAGACTTTGCTAAGTTGGTTCTTATTAATGATGTGTTAATACTGAGTGAATATTCTCCATGCATTGATTAATTGCATTTCTAATTGCAAATCTGAAGAGTTACTAATGAGATGAATTGCCGATGAGATTAACAGAAATGACTTTAGATTGTAACCAATAGGGAAATAGGTATCCTAACACTTAACTAAATTGGTGTTTTTCTTCATGACTGAAAGGTCATGGTGTGTTCACTTTATTGACTCTCATTAAAGGTTATTGATTAGCATGATGATTAGTTATTGCGATTGTTGTTGAGATATTGATCCATTGATTTGTGATGCCAAAAGACATCTCGTACTGGGAAGTCCCCGAACGTAGTCCAAAAGGTTCATCGACCTAGGCGTGTCTCCTTGTAAGTTTACTTATCAAGGCCGTGATGCGCTATCACTAATAAAAAGTCATCTGATCTGTTGCTGCTGAGTCATCGTCAACGAAAACCACCAAGATATTACTTCAATGTGGTGTAATTACGACTGCCTCAGTTTTATGCGTTACGTGAGCAGTCGGACAGCAATTTATTTAGCGCAAAAATATTTCTTGTTGATGCACGTACGTTTTTAAACTGAAGTGTCAAAGCTGTAGCGGCAATACTCCCAGTTTAGGCGGTTTTATAAACTAAGTTTTACTTTCTTCTACTTAAAATGTTTTGCAGAACAATGCACATTAAATGGGAAGGCAGTTTTCCTTATTTGTGTACTATTTGCTGCCTAATGTTGACATGTAAGCACCCCAACAATGAATGACACCTAGAGACTCGAAAGCACCATACCAGTAAAATATTTGTATGAAATTGCACTTTAAATCCACGTACAACTGAAATAAAGCAATCTTAGCTCATTTGAGGGTAGTGTGACAGTAGATCACATATGGATAGAACACGTTTGGAATGTGTAATTTTCATGATTCCATTACATATATCATATAAATTCAAGCTGAAGTAGGGAAGGACAACAAGGTCATTTAGAGCAAAGCTGAAGACAACAAGTTGCCATAACAATCTGTAAATATATGCTCTTTATTATGTGTGGACAACTATCACCTCATAGAACACATTTCGGCTACTATATTTTTTCCTCCTGAAAACTGACCTTTACACGACAAGGTGGCCGAGTGGTTAAGGCGATGGACTGCTATTCCATTGTGCTCTGCATGCTTGTGTTCGAAACCCACCCTTGTCGGCTTATTATTGTGTGTTTACTTTTTAATATGCGGTATGTCTGGTTTAACCCTATTTTATGTGAAAGTTAAATTACGTATCTCATGGTATTTCCGACAGTACAATGCCTCGGTTTGGAAACACCGCTCAGGTGAGCACTGTGCTTAGGCATTACTGTAAACAGCGCCGGCCGGGTTCTGTGCATGAATCACAAATTCTTTCCTCAGGCGGAGGGTTGTTAAGTTGGGGGACGTAGAAGTTTGCAATATATTGTGTAATGAAACTGCATAGAAAATGTGTTAATGTAGAAATAATGCACGCGTTTGAAATGTGCCCACGGGGAGTGGCTACCAATGTATACGAAGACTAATGAAAATTATTAATGCTGAATTAATTATGTACTGATGTTTTGAACTTGTATTAACATATCA
Organism: Pleurodeles waltl; assembly: GCF_031143425.1. Classification (NCBI taxonomy): domain Eukaryota; kingdom Metazoa; phylum Chordata; class Amphibia; order Caudata; family Salamandridae; genus Pleurodeles; species Pleurodeles waltl. Next base: position 120,907,952 of record NC_090451.1, on the reverse strand, counting down.
AAATTGGAGGTATGTATTAGGAGTTTGTACATTAAGCACTAGGCCTTAGTTTAGCGAGGGTCTGGGCCTACATGCCTGGTCTCATATTAAACTGTGTTTTTCTAACGTGCAATGTGCTGTTTTCCTGAAGGACACAAAACTGTATTTTCCAGAAGCTAGAGATGTGTGTAGCTGTAGTAAATTCTTTCTCATGGGACCCGACTTGCTCAAGGAGACATTCTTGCTGAATGCAACAGTGTAATTCGTAACAGGTGCAAGGTTGCCTGGAGTAGGAGAAAACTTTGGAACTACTGACTGGTGCGTAAAGTGTAACTTTTCTTACCTGACATTCCAACCGATGAAGACGTCAATAACATGGGCCAATCAAGAACATGTGAACTATGGTTTGTGGAAAATTCTGGTGAAATGCGTGAATAATTATTGGACAGAGATAACGATGCACAAATTATTAGCCAACGAGGAATTAGGAGTAAATTAGACAGTTTTGATTTAACCATATGACCTGAGCAGAAATCAGCTATTTATTGGACATTCCACTCCAACCCATTCTTTGCCATTCTACTGAGCCATTTAGGCCATTTCCTTTGAGACTTTGCCGTTTGTTTGTCCTGATACTCTAAACCACCCTTTACTTATTCCTTACCTGATACTCATATCTCCTCTATATGAGGGGAGTTCTTGTTCCTCAGCTATGCAATACAGAGGCTTTGCCCTGTCCTATCTTTGCTGATGGTGAAAACGACTGATGGCCTGAGGACAAAGACTGACGCTGTTTGCTGATCTGTTGGATGGGTAACTATCTGATGAAAATTTTAATTGTCGGCTTGCCTTTTCTTTCTCGGTACCAACTGTTCTTTGATAGAGGCCATAGTTAGATGTTTTCCAAATTTGTGTTTGCTAAATTGTTTTGCATGAAGCCCAACATGCTGATTCTAATTTGAGGTTAGTTAAGGTGTTCACTAAAATCTGACGCAAATAGACAAATTACTGAGTTCTTGCTTTTTTGAATCATGCACTACGGAGACTTTGCTAAGTTGGTTCTTATTAATGATGTGTTAATACTGAGTGAATATTCTCCATGCATTGATTAATTGCATTTCTAATTGCAAATCTGAAGAGTTACTAATGAGATGAATTGCCGATGAGATTAACAGAAATGACTTTAGATTGTAACCAATAGGGAAATAAGTATCCTAACACTTAACTAAATTGGTGTTTTTCTTCATGACTGAAAGGTCATGGTGTGTTCACTTTATTGACTCTCATTAAAGGTTATTGATTAGCATGATGATTAGTTATTGCGATTGTTGTTGAGATATTGATCCATTGATTTGTGATGCCAAAAGACATCTAGTACTGGGAAGTCCCCGAACGTAGTCCAAAAGGTTCATCGACCTAGGTGTGTCTCCTTGTAAGTTTACTTATCAAGGCCGTGATGCGCTATCACTAATAAAAAGTCATCTGATCTGTTGCTGCTGAGTCATCGTCAACGAAAACCACCAAGATATTACTTCAATGTGGTGTAATTACGACTGCCTCAGTTTTATGCGTTACGTGAGCAGTCGGCCAGCAATTTATTTAGCGCAAAAATATTTCTTGTTGATGCACGTACGTTTTTAAACTGAAGTGTCAAAGCTGTAGCGGCAATACTCCCAGTTTAGGTGGTTTTATAAACTAAGTTTTACTTTCTCCTACTTAAAACGTTTTGCAGAACAATGCACATTAAATGGGAAGGCAGTTTTCCTTATGTGTGTACTATTTGCTGCCTAATGTTGACATGTAAGCACCCCAACAATGAATGACACCTAGAGACTCGAAAGCACCATACCAGTAACATATTTGTATGAAATTGCACTTTAAATCCACGTACAACTGAAATAAAGCAATCTTAGCTCATTTGAGGGTAGTGTGACAGTAGATCACATATGGATAGAACACGTTTGGAATGTGTAATTTTCATGATTCCATTACAAAGATCATATAAATTCAAGCTGAAGTAGGGAAGGACAACAAGGTCATTTAGAGCAAAGCTGAAGACAACAAGTTGCCATAACAATCTGTAAATATATGCTCTTTATTATGTGTGGACAACTATCACCTCATAGAACACATTTCGGCTACTATATTTTTTCCTCCTGAAAATTGACCTTTCCACGACAAGGTGGCTGAGTGGTTAAGGCGATGGACTGCTAATCCATTGTGCTCTGCATGCGTGGGTTTGAATCCCACCCTTGTCGGTTTGTTATTGTGTGTTTACTTTTTAATATGCGGTATGTCTGGTTTAACCCTATTTTATGTGAAAGTTAAATTACGTATCCCATGGTATTTCCGACAGTACAATGCCTCGGTTTGGAAACACCGCTCAGGTGAGCACTGTGCTTAGGCATTACTGTAAACAGCGCCGGCCGGGTTCTGTGCATGAATCACAAATTCTTTCCTCAGGCGGAGGGTTGTTAAGTTGGGGGACGTAGAAGTTTGCAATATATTGTGTAATGAAACTGCATAGAAAATGTGTTAATGTAGAAATAATGCACGCGTTTGAAATGTGCCCACAGGGAGTGGCTACCAATGTATACGAAGACTAATGAAAGTTATTAATGCTGAATTAATAATGTACTGATGTTTTGAACTTGTATTAACATATCAAAATTGGAGTTATGTATTAGGAGTTTGTACATTAAGCACTAGGCCTTAGTTTAGCGAGGGTCTGGGCCTACATGCCTGGTCTCATATTAAACTGTGTTTTTCTAACGTGCAATGTGCTGTTTTCCTGAAGGACACGAAACTGTACTTTTCCAGAAGCTAGAGATTTGTGTAGCTGTAGTAAATTCTTTCTCATGGGACCCGACTTGCTCAAGGAGACATTCTTGCTGAATGCAACAGTGTAATTCGTAACAGGTGCAAGGTTGCCTGGAGTAGGAGAAAACAATGGAACTACTGACTGGTGGGTAAAGTGTAACTTTTCTTACCTGACATTCCAACCGATGAAGACGTCAATAACATGGGCCAATCAACGACATGTGAACTATGGTTTGTGGAAAATTCTGGTGAAATGCGTGAATAATTATTGGACAGAGATAATGATGCACAAATTATTATCCAACGAGGAATTAGGAGTAAATTAGACAGTTTTGATTTAACCATATGACCTGAGCAGAAATCAGCTATTTATTGGACATTCCACTCCAACCCATTCTATGCCATTCTACTGAGCCATTTAGGCCATTTCCTTTGAGACTTTGCCGTTTGTTCGTCCTGATACTTTAAACCACCCTTTACTTATTCCTTACCTGATACTCATATCTCCTCTATATGAGGGGAGTTCTTGTTCCTCAGCTATGCAATACAGATGCTTTGCCCTGTCCTATCTTTGCTGATTGTGAAAACGACTGATGGCCTGAGGACAAAGACTGACGCTGTTTGCTGATCCGTTGGATGGGTAACTATCTGATGAAAATTGTAATTGTCGGCTTGCCTTTTCTTTCTCGGTACCAACTGCTCTTTGATAGAGGCCATAGTTAGATGTTTTCCAAATTTGTGTTTGCTAAATTGTTTTGCATGAAGCCCAACATGCTGATGCTAATTTGAGGTTAGTTAAGGTGTTCACTAAAATCTGATGCAAATAGACAAATTACTGAGTTCTTGCTTTTTTTAATCATGCACTACTGAGACTTTGCTAAGTTGGTTCTTATTAATGATGTGTTAATACTGAGTGAATATTCTCCATGCATTGATTAATTGCATTTCTAATTGCAAATCTGAAGAGTTACTAATGAGATGAATTGCCGATGAGATTAACAGAAATGACTTTAGATTGTAACCAATAGGGAAATAAGTATCCTAACACTTAACTAAATTGGTGTTTTTATTCATGACTGAAAGGTCATGGTGTGTTCACTTTATTGACTCTCATTAAAGGTTATTGATTAGCATGATGATTAGTTATTGCGATTGTTGTTGAGATATTGATCCATTGATTTGTGATGCCAAAAAACATCTCGTACTGGGAAGTCTCCAAACGTAGTCCAAAAGGTTCATCGACCTAGGCGTGTCTCCTTGTAAGTTTACTTATCAAGGCCTTGATGCGCTATCACTAATAAAAAGTCATCTGATCTGTTGCTGCTGAGTCATCGTCAACGAAAACCACCAAGATATTACTTCAATGTGGTGTAATTACGACTGCCTCAGTTTTATGCGTTACGTGAGCAGTCGGACAGCAATTTATTTAGCGCAAAAATATTTCTTGTTGATGCACGTACGTTTTTAAACTGAAGTGTGAAAGCTGTAGCGGCAATACTCCCAGTTTAGGCGGTTTTATAAACTAAGTTTTACTTTCTCCTACTTAAAACGTTTTGCAGAACAATGCACATTAAATGGGAAGGCAGTTTTCCTTATTTGTGTACTATTTGCTGCCTAATGTTGACATGTAAGCACCCCAACAATGAATGACACCGAGAGACTCGAAAGCACCATACCAGTAAAATATTTGTATGAAATTGCACTTTAAATCCACATACAACTGAAATAAAGCAATCTTAGCTCATTTGAGGGTAGTGTGACAGTAGATCACATATGGATAGAACACGTTTGGAATGTGTAATTTTCATGATTCCATTACATATATCATATAAATTCAAGCTGAAGTAGGGAAGGACAACAAGGTCATTTAGAGCAAAGCTGAAGACAACAAGTTGCCATAACAATCTGTAAATATATGCTCTTTATTATGTGTGGACAACTATCACCTCATAGAACACATTTCGGCTACTATATTTTTTCCTCCTGAAAACTGACCTTTACACGACAAGGTGGCCGAGTGGTTAAGGTGATGGATTGCTAATCCATTGTGCTCTGCATGCGTTGTTTCGAGTCCCACCCTTGTCGGTTTGTTATTGTGTGTTTACTTTTTAATATGCGGTATGTCTGGTTTAACCCTATTTTATGTGAAAGTTAAATTACGTATCCCATGGTATTTCCGACAGTACAATGCATCGGTTTGGAAACACCGCTCAGGTGAGCACTGTGCTTAGGCATTACTATAAACAGCGCCGGCCGGGTTCTGTGCATGAATCACAAATTCTTTCCTCAGGCGGAGGGTTGTTAAGTTGGGGGACGTAGAAGTTTGCAATATATTGTGTAATGAAACTGCATAGAAAATGTGTTAATGTAGAAATAATGCAAGCGTTTAAAATGTGCCCACGGGGAGTGGCTACCAATGTATACGAAGACTAATGAAAGTTATTAATGCTGAATTAATTATGTACTGATGTTTTGAACTTGTATTAACATATCAAAATTGGAGTTATGTATTAGGAGTTTGTACATTAAGCACTAGGCCTTAGTTTAGCGAGGGTCTGGGCCTACATGCCTGGTCTCATATTTAACTGTGTTTTTCTAACGTGCAATGTGCTGTTTTCCTGAAGGACACGAAACTCTACTTTTCCAGAAGCTAGAGATGTGTGTAGCTGTAGTAAATTCTTTCTCATGGGACCCGACTTGCTCAAGGAGACATTCTTGCTGAATGCAACAGTGTAATTCGTAACAGGTGCAAGGTTGCCTGGAGTAGGAGAAAACAATGGAACTACTGACTGGTGCGTAAAGTGTAACTTTTCTTACCTGACATTCCAACCGATGAAGACGTCAATAACATGGCCCAATAAACGACATGTGAACTATGGTTTGTGGAAAATTCTGGTGAAATGCGTGAATAATTATTGGACAGAGATAACGATGCACAAATTATTATCCAACGAGGAATTAGGAGTAAATTAGACAGTTTTGATTTAACCATATGACCTGAACAGAAATCAGCTATTTATTGGACATTCCACTCCAACCCATTCTTTGCCATTCTACTGAGCCATTTAGGCCATTTCCTTTGAGACTTTGCTGTTTGTTCGTCCAGATACTCTAAACCACCCTTTACTTATTCCTTACCTGATACTCATATCTCCTCTATATGAGGGGAGTTCTTGTTCCTCAGCTATGCAATACAGAGGCTTTGCCCTGTCCTATCTTTGCTGATGGTGAAAACGACTGATGCCCTGAGGACAAAGACTGACGCTGTTTGCTGATCCGTTGGATGGGTAACTATCTGATGAAAATTGTAATTGTCGGCTTGCCTTTTCTTTCTCGGTACCAACTGCTCTTTGATAGAGGCCATAGTTAGATGTTTTCCAAATTTGTGTTTGCTAAATTGTTTTGCATGAAGCCCAACATGCTGATTCTAATTTGAGGTTAGTTAAGGTGTTTACTAAAATCTGACGCAAATAGACAAATTACTGAGTTCTTGCTTTTTTTAATCATGCACTACTGAGACTTTGCTAAGTTGGTTCTTATTAATGATGTGTTAATACTGAGTGAATATTCCCCATGCATTGATTAATTGCATTTCTAATTGCAAATCTGAAGAGTTACTAATGAGATGAATTGCCGATGAGATTAACAGAAATTACTTTAGATTGTAACCAATAGGGAAATAAGTATCCTAACACTTAACTAAATTGGTGTTTTTCTTCATGACTGAAAGGTCATGGTGTGTTCACTTTATTGACTCTCATTAAAGGTTATTGATTAGCATGATGATTAGTTATTGCGATTGTTGTTGAGATATTGATCCATTGATTTGTGATGCCAAAAGACATCTCGTACTGGGAAGTCCCCGAACTTAGTCCAAAAGGTTCATCGACCTAGGCGTGTCTCCTTGTAAGTTTACTTATCAAGGCTGTGATGCACTATCACTAATAAAAAGTCATCTGATCTGTTGCTGCTGAGTCATCGTCAACGAAAACCACCAAGATATTACTTCAATGTGGTGTAATTACGACTGCCTCAGTTTTATGCGTTACGTGAGCAGTCGGACAGCAATTTATTTAGCGCAAAAATATTTCTTGTTGATGCACGTACGTTTTTAAACTGAAGTGTGAAAGCTGTAGCGGCAATACTCCCAGTTTAGGCGGTTTTATAAACTAAGTTTTACTTTTTCCTACTTAAAACGTTTTGCAGAACAATGCACATTAAATGGGAAGGCAGTTTTCCTTATTTGTGTACTATTTGCTGCCTAATGTTGACATGTAAGCACCCCAACAATGAATGACACCTAGAGACTCGAAAGCACCATACCAGTAAAATATTTGTATGAAATTGCACTTTAAATCAACGTACAACTGAAATAAAGCAATCTTAGCTCATTTGAGGGTAGTGTGACAGTAGATCACATATGGATAGAACACGTTTGGAATGTGTAATTTTCATGATTCCATTACATATATCATATAAATTCAAGCTGAAGTAGGGAAGGACAACAAGGTCATTTAGAGCAAAGCTGAAGACAACAAGTTGCCATAACAATCTGTAAATATATGCTCTTTATTATGTGTGGACAACTATCACCTCATAGAACACATTTCGGCTACTATATTTTTTCCTCCTGAAAACTGACCTTTACACGACAAGGTGGCTGAGTGGTTAAGGTGATGGACTGCTAATCCTTTGTGCTCTGCATGCGTGGGCTCGAATCCCACCCTTGTCTGTTTATTATTGTGTGTTTACTTTTTAATATGCGGTATGTCTGGTTTAACCCTATTTTATGTGAAAGTTAAATTACGTATCCCATGGTATTTCCGACAGTACAATACCTCGGTTTGGAAACACCGCTCAGGTGAGCACTGTGCTTAGGCATTACTGTAAACAGCGCCGGCCGGGATCTGTGCATGAATCACAAATTCTTTCCTCAGGCGGAGGGTTGATAAGTTGGGGGACGTAGAAGTTTGCAATATATTGTGTAATGAAACTGCATAGAAAATGTGTTAATGTAGAAATAATGCACGCGTTTGAAATGTGCCCACGGGAGTGGCTACCAATGTATACGAAGACTAATGAAAGTTATTAATGCTGAATTAATTATGTACTGATGTTTTGAACTTGTATTAACATATCAAAATTGGAGTTATGTATTAGGAGTTTGTACATTAAACACTAGGCCTTAGTTTAGCGAGGGTCTGGGCCTACATGCCTGGTCTCATATTAAACTGTGTTTTTCTAACGTGCAATGTGCTGTTTTCCTGAAGGACACGAAACTGTACTTTTCCAGAAGCTAGAGATGTGTGTAGCTGTAGTAAATTCTTTCTCATGGGACCCGACTTGCTCAAGGAGACATTCTTGCTGAATGCAACAGTGTAATTCGTAACAGGTGCAAGGTTGCCTGGAGTAGGAGAAAACATTGGAACTACTGACTGGTGCGTAAAGTGTAACTTTTCTTACCTGACATTCCAACCGATGAAGACGTCAATAACATGGGCCAATCAAGAACATGTGAACTATGATTTGTGGAAAATTCTGGTGAAATGCGTGAATAATTATTGGACAGAGATAACGATGCACAAATTATTATCCAACGAGGAATTAGGAGTAAATTAGACAGTTTTGATTTAACCATATGACCTGAGCAGAAATCAGCTATTTATTGGACATTCCACTCCAACCCATTCTTTGCCATTCTACTGAGCCAATTAGGCCATTTCCTTTGAGACTTTGCCGTTTGTTTGTCCTGATACTCTAAACCACCCTTTACTTATTCCTTACCTGATACTCATATCTCCTCTATATGAGGGGAGTTCTTGTTCCTCAGCTATGCAATACAGAGGCTTTGCCCTGTCCTATCTTTGCTGATGGTGAAAACGACTGATGGCCTGAGGACAAAGACTGACGCTGTTTGCTGATCCGTTGGATGGGTAACTATCTGATGAAAATTGTAATTGTCGGCTTGCCTTTTCTTTCTCGGTACCAACTGTTCTTTGATAGAGGCCATAGTTAGATGTTTTCCAAATTTGTGTTTGCTAAATTGTTTTGCATGAAGCCCAACATGCTGATGCTAATTTGAGGTTAGTTAAGGTGTTCACTAAAATCTGACGCAAATAGACAAATTACTGAGTTCTTGCTTTTTTGAATCATGCACTACGGAGACTTTGCTAAGTTGGTTCTTATTAATGATGTGTTAATACTGAGTGAATATTCTCCATGCATTGATTAATTGCATTTCTAATTGCAAATCTGAAGAGTTACTAATGAGATGAATTGCCGATGAGATTAACAGAAATGACTTTAGATTGTAACCAATAGGGAAATAAGTATCCTAACACTTAACTAAATTGGTGTTTTTATTCATGACTGAAAGGTCATGGTGTGTTCACTTTATTGACTCTCATTAAAGGTTATTGATTAGCATGATGATTAGTTATTGCGATTGTTGTTGAGATATTGATCCATTGATTTGTGATGCCAAAAGACATCTCGTACTGGGAAGTCCCCGAACGTAGTCCAAAAGGTTCATCGACCTAGGCGTGTCTCCTTGTAAGTTTACTTATCAAGGCCGTGATGCGCTATCACTAATAAAAAGTCATCTGATCTGTTGCTGCTGAGTCATCGTCAACGAAAACCACCAAGATATTACTTCAATGTGGTGTATTTACGACTGCCTCAGTTTTATGCGTTACGTGAGCAGTCGGACAGCAATTTATTTAGCGCAAAAATATTTCTTGTTGATGCACGTACGTTTTTAAACTGAAGTGTCAAAGCTGTAGTGGCAATACTCCCAGTTTAGGCGGTTTTATAAACTAAGTTTTACTTTCTTCTACTTAAAATGTTTTGCAGAACAATGCACATTAAATGGGAAGGCAGTTTTCCTTATTTGTGTACTATTTGCTGCCTAATGTTGACATGTAAGCACCCCAACAATGAATGACACCTAGAGACTCGAAAGCACCATACCAGTAAAATATTTGTATGAAATTGCACTTTAAATCCACGTACAACTGAAATAAAGCAATCTTAGCTCATTTGAGGGTAGTGTGACAGTAGATCACATATGGATAGAACACGTTTGGAATGTGTAATTTTCATGATTCCATTACATATATCATATAAATTCAAGCTGAAGTAGGGAAGGACAACAAGGTCATTTAGAGCAAAGCTGAAGACAACAAGTTGCCATAACAATCTGTAAATATATGCTCTTTATTATGTGTGGACAACTATCACCTCATAGAACACATTTCGACTACTATATTTTTTCCTCCTGAAAACTGACCTTTACACGACAAGGTGGCCGAGTGGTTAAGGCGATGGACTGCTAATCCATTGTGCTCTGTATGCGTGGGTTCGAATCTCACCCTTGTCGGTTTATTATTGTGTGTTTACTTTTTAATATGTGGTATGTCTGGTTTAACCCTATTTTATGTGAAAGTTAAATTACGTATCCCATGGTATTTCCGACAGTACAATGCCTCGGTTTGGAAACACCGCTCAGGTGAGCACTGTGCTTAGGCATTACTGTAAACAGCGCCGGCCGGGTTCTGTGCATGAATCACAAATTCTTTCCTCAGGCGGAGGGTTGTTAAGTTGGGGGACGTAGAAGTTTGCAATATATTGTGTAATGAAACTGCATAGAAAATGTGTTAATGTAGAAATAATGCACGCGTTTAAAATGTGCCCACGGGGAGTGGCTACCAATGTATACGAAGACTAATGAAAGTTATTAATGCTGAATTAATTATGTACTGATGTTTTGAACTTGTATTAACATATCAAAATTGGAGTTATGTATTAGGAGTTTGTACATTAAGCACTAGGCCTTAGTTTAGCGAGGGTCTGGGCCTACATGCCTGGTCTCATATTAAACTGTGTTTTTCTAACGTGCAATGTGCTGTTTTCCTGAAGGACACGAAACTGTACTTTTCCAGAAGCTAGAGATGTGTGTAGCTGTAGTAAATTCTTTCTCATGGGACCCGACTTGCTCAAGGAGACATTCATGCTGAATGCAACAGTGTAATTCGTAACAGGTGCAAGGTTGCCTGGAGTAGGAGAAAACAATGGAACTACTGACAGGTGCGTAAAGTGTAACTTTTCTTACCTGACATTCCAACCGATGAAGACGTCAATAACATGGGCCAATCAACGACATGTGAACTATGGTTTGTGGAAAATTCTGGTGAAATGCGTGAATAATTATTGGACAGAGATAACGATGCACAAATTATTATCCAACGAGGAATTAGGAGTAAATTAGACAGTTTTGATTTAACCATATGACCTGAGCAGAAATCAGCTATTTATTGGACATTCCACTCCAGCCCATTCTTTGCCATTCTACTGAGCCATTTAGGCCATTTCCTTTGAGACTTTGCCGTTTGTTCGTCCTGATACTCTAAACCATCCTTTACTTATTCCTTACCTGATAGTCATATCTCCTCTATATGAGGGGAGTTCTTGTTCCTCAGCTATGCAATACAGAGGCTTTGCCCTGTCCTATCTTTGCTGATGGTGAAAACGACTGATGCCCTGAGGACAAAGACTGACGCTGTTTGCTGATCTGTTGGATGGGTAACTATCTGATGAAAATTGTAATTGCCGGCTTGCCTTTTCTTTCTCGGTACCATCTGCTCTTTGATAGAGGCCATAGTTAGATGTTTTCCAAATTTGTGTTTGCTAAATTGTTTTGCATGAAGCCCAACATGCTGATTCTAATTTGAGGTTAGTTAAGGTGTTCACTAAAATCTGACGCAAATAGACAAATTACTGAGTTCTTGCTTTTTTGAATCATGCACTACTGAGACTTTGCTAAGTTGGTTCTTATTAATGATGTGTTAATACTGAGTGAATATTCTCCATGCATTGATTAATTGCATTTCTAATTGCAAATCTGAAGAGTTACTAATGAGATGAATTGCCGATGAGATTAACAGAAATGACTTTAGATTGTAACCAATAGGGAAATAAGTATCCTAACACTTAACTAAATTGGTGTTTTTATTCATGACTGAAAGGTCATGGTGTGTTCACTTTATTGACTCTCATTAAAGGTTATTGATTAGCATGATGATTAGTTATTGCGATTGTTGTTGAGATATTGATCCATTGATTTGTGATGCCAAAAGACATCTCGTACTGGGATGTCTCCAAACGTAGTCCAAAAGGTTCATCGACCTAGGCGTGTCTCCTTGTAAGTTTACTTATCAAGACCTTGATGCGCTATCACTAATAAAAAGTCATCTGATCTGTTGCTGCTGAGTCATCGTCAACGAAAACCACCAAGATATTACTTCAATGTGGTGTAATTACGACTGACTCAGTTTTATGCGTTACGTGAGCAGTCGGACAGCAATTTATTTAGCGCAAAAATATTTCTTGTTGATGCACGTACGTTTTTAAACTGAAGTGTGAAAGCTGTAGCGGCAATACTCCCAGTTTAGGCGGTTTTATAAACTAAGTTTTACTTTCTCCTACTTAAAACGTTTTGCAGAACAATGCACATTAAATGGGAAGGCAGTTTTCCTTATTTGTGTACTATTTGCTGCCTAATGTTGACATGTAAGCACCCCAACAATGAATGACACCGAGAGACTCGAAAGCACCATACCAGTAAAATATTTGTATGAAATTGCACTTTAAATCCACGTACAACTGAAATAAAGCAATCTTAGCTCATTTGAGGGTAGTGTGACAGTAGATCACATATGGATAGAACACGTTTGGAATGTGTAATTTTCATGATTCCATTACATATATCATATAAATTCAAGCTGAAGTAGGGAAGGACAACAAGGTCATTTAGAGCAAAGCTGAAGACAACAAGTTGCCATAACAATCTGTAAATATATGCTCTTTATTATGTGTGGACAACTATCACCTCATAGAACACATTTCGGCTACTATATTTTTTCCACCTGAAAACTGACCTTTACACGACAAGGTGGCCGAGTGGTTAAGGCGATGGATTGCTAATCCATTGTGCTCTGCATGCGTTGTTTCGAGTCCCACCCTTGTTGGTTTGTTAATGTGTGTTTACTTTTTAATATGCGGTATGTCTGGTTTAACCCTATTTTATGTGAAAGTTAAATTACGTATCCCATGGTATTTCCGACAGTAAAATGCCTCGGTTTGGAAACACCGCTCAGGTGAGCACTGTGCTTAGGCATTACTGTAAACAGCGCCTGCCGGGTTCCGTGCATGAATCACAAATTCTTTCCTCAGGCGGAGGGTTGTTAAGTTGGGGGACGTAGAAGTTTGCAATATATTGTGTAATGAAACTGCATAGAAAATGTGTTAATGTAGAAATAATGCAAGCGTTTAAAATGTGCCCACGGGGAGTGGCTACCAATGTATACGAAGACTAATGAAAGTTATTAATGCTGAATTAATTATGTACTGATGTTTTGAACTTGTATTAACATATCAAAATTGGAGTTATGTATTAGGAGTTTGTACATTAAGCACTAGGCCTTAGTTTAGCGAGGGTCTGGGCCTACATGCCTGGTCTCATATTTAACTGTGTTTTTCTAACGTGCAATGTGCTGTTTTCCTGAAGGACACGAAACTGTACTTTTCCAGAAGCTAGAGATGTGTGTAGCTGTAGTAAATTCTTTCTCATGGGACCCGACTTGCTCAAGGAGACATTCTTGGTGAATGCAACAGTGTAATTCGTAACAGGTGCAAGGTTGCCTGGAGTAGGAGAAAACAATGGAACTACTGACTGGTGCGTAAAGTGTAACTTTTCTTACCTGACATTCCAACCGATGAAGACGTCAATAACATGGCCCAATAAACGACATGTGAACTATGGTTTGTGGAAAATTCTGGTGAAATGCGTGAATAATTATTGGACAGAGATAACGATGCACAAATTATTATCCAACGAGGAATTAGGAGTAAATTAGACAGTTTTGATTTAACCATATGACCTGAACAGAAATCAGCTATTTATTGGACATTCCACTCCAACCCATTCTTTGCCATTCTACTGAGCCATTTAGGCCATTTCCTTTGAGACTTTGCCGTTTGTTCGTCCAGATACTCTAAACCACCCTTTACTTATTCCTTACCTGATACTCATATCTCCTCTATATGAGGGGAGTTCTTGTTCCTCAGCTATGCAATACAGAGGCTTTGCCCTGTCCTATCTTTGCTGATGGTGAAAACGACTGATGCCCTGAGGACAAAGACTGACGCTGTTTGCTGATCCGTTGGATGGGTAACTATCTGATGAAAATTGTAATTGTCGGCTTGCCTTTTCTTTCTCGGTACCAACTGCTCTTTGATAGAGGCCATAGTTAGATGTTTTCCAAATTTGTGTTTGCTAAATTGTTTTGCATGTAGCCCAACATGCTGATTCTAATTTGAGGTTAGTTAAGGTGTTTACTAAAATCTGACGCAAATAGACAAATTACTGAGTTCTTGCTTTTTTTAATCATGCACTACTGAGACTTTGCTAAGTTGGTTCTTATTAATGATGTGTTAATACTGAGTGAATATTCTCCATGCATTGATTAATTGCATTTCTAATTGCAAATCTGAAGAGTTACTAATGAGATGAATTGCCGATGAGATTAACAGAAATGACTTTAGATTGTAACCAATAGGGAAATAAGTATCCTAACACTTAACTAAATTGGTGTTTTTATTCATGACTGAAAGGTCATGGTGTGTTCACTTTATTGACTCTCATTAAAGGTTATTGATTAGCATGATGATTAGTTATTATGATTGTTGTTGAGATATTGATCCATTGATTTGTGATGCCAAAAGACATCTCGTACTGGGAAGTCTCCGAACGTAGTCCAAAAGGTTCATCGACCTAGGCGTGTCTCCTTGTAAGTTTACTTATCAAGGCCGTGATGCGCTATCACTAATAAAAAGTAATCTGATCTG